>NC_052668.1:7742916-8075833 GCF_016802725.1 Solenopsis invicta
ATATATATATATTTAGTGTTACGTATTTTATTTTACGCCGGTGAGCAGCGGCGAAATACGCGATCAAACAAAGGAATTACGCGCGAAACACGCGCGTGAGCGACGAACGAACCAGAAAAGATGTTCACACAAAATCACGAAATTGGGCGCCAAACGCTATTATACCGGTCGCGTCGCCGGGGACACGTTCTAACACCAAACGCGGATTTACACCACGCGATAGCTCGTTATTCCAAAGGGCGAAATCGTCGCTCGCACGCGGCCGGCTAGCTTCTCTAATCGGTAGAGGGGTGGGGTAGCGGAGACAGGGACGAAGCGGCTCTCTTACGGGAGGAGACGGGTAGGCGAGAAATTAAGTAAAATCAGGCCGATATAACTAGTAGAAACAACATATATTATAGCGTGTGATAGAGACGGAGTACAGCCAAACACGGAAAAGATAAGTCAAAGCAAGAACAAAACAGAAAAAAAATGAATAGTTGGCGAAACGAACAGGCAAAACGCGAAATTTCGTTTACTCCTACAGCACTTACGCTAACGGCGCGAACCACGGCGGCTGGCCTCGCGCGGAACACGACAGCCAATCACGCGCGCTTTGAACAGCGCGGCGAGAACACACTAGCCGAACTTTTGCTATCAGACATTAAGTAATTCGAAACGAAACAGAACCAAAGATACCCGCTGATGACAACGCCGTCGTCGCGGCCAAGTTACAAAATTTGCCCTAACACGCGCGATACGACAACGCACCGATAACGTGGGCGGCCGTGCGATCACGGCCGTAACACGACTCGCGCACGTGCCCGAGGGCTTTGCGGCTTCCCGGGAAGCCGGTCGTCTGCGAGCTTCTACGGTGGGACGGCTCAAACACACGCGGCAGCCAACAGCTGGTTGCCTCGACGAGGTCTCGTGCTTGAGGTGGAGAGCCAGCCAAACACCAAGAAACAAGATGCGTTCAATCGCCAAGCGGCGGACGCACTCACGCACTAACCTAATGGCCCCACCTCAGAGCGCGAGCCGGTCGACACCGACAGCTCGTGGCTTTACACAATTGTCAGAGGGTCACCTCGACGACGACTCTGGTCCTCCTCCTGGTCCCTCGGGTTCTTTGGGATCCACCGCTGGACACGCTCGCCAGGCTGGGCACGCTCGCCGATATCCGGGACCGATAGCTAGGCCGATATCCCTCGCTCGCTTCCTTTAACGCACCACGCACGCAGAACGCCGGGTCGCACGCAAAAGCCGAGAGGATCGCGCTCGATGCGCGATACCCCTCCCACAGGGTGCGCGATATCCTTGCGCCATGCGGCGCGGCCTATCAGCGGCCGCCCTTATCTAGCCGTGACGTCACGGCAGCGCAGTGTCGGGTCTCCGCAGGTGTCGTGCGGTCCCCGTCGGCATCCGACATCCTTGTCGCTTTCGTCGTCCTCGCGGACGACAGCAGCCGAATTTTCCTGCGACGATTCTTCGCCGCTACCCTCCTGGATGGACAGCCGGCATTTGACGGCCCTCGTCCTGGCCGTTCGTCCGCCCCAGTCTGTCCATCAGCCGTGCCACTTGCGAACCTCTTTTGCGTGGTGCTTATCTGTCGCCACGTCTTGTCTCGTCCTCTTCTCCGTCGGCGGCTTCCTGTGTGCCGGCCCAGGACGATCGCCTTCTCCTTTTCTCGCCGCTGTCTGTCTCCCTCGCCGATGCTGGTCCTTAGGCGACGTTTGTCGAGGTGCCCGCGGTTACATGAAATAAGCCGCGAATAAGTAAATGAGACTACTACGCTACGCAGTCCCGCCGGAGATTTCGCTTTTTCGCTGAGTGCCCGACCCGGTCCTACGCGGCTCCTTGCGCTACGCTTAGGTGGAGGACGAAGTAGCGAGGCAGATAAAACTGCCACGTCACTATATATACAGGGTGTCCCAGACCAATGTATAAAGATTATCACGATGAGGTAGAAGGGATCGAGATAAATGAAAAAGTCTAATATCATTTTGCGATATTTGCAATAGTTTTTGAGTAATAAAATATTAAGGTCAGCCGAATAAGAGCGCGCGGAGAGACAAGCGGTCGCTCGTCTGCGCCGTAGGACCGCCCACTACGGCCCGATTGTAGACGACGGTATGTGGCGCGCGGCAAGGGAAAGGAAAGCTTGGCACCGTACCGCGTCGAACCGGGCGGTCTTACGGCTCAGGCGACCAACCGTTTGCCTCTCCGCGCGCTCTTATTTGGTTGACTTTAATATTTTATTACACGAAAATTATTGCAAATATCGCAAACTGTTATTAGACTTTTTGATTTATCTCGATCCCTTCTACCTCATTGTAGTAATCTTTATACATTGGTCTGGGACACCCTGTATATATATATATATATATATTAGGTAGATTTATATTAGGTGTTGGAATTAATTCGCGTTTTTTTAGAGAGAAACAACGATTTATTCTAAGTTTAAATATAAAAATACATTACTAAAAATATTTTCCATCGCTTGCCACAACTTTTTCCCATCTTTCGGGTAAGAGACGGATACCCCGTCGAAAAAACGCTTCGTCCTTAGAGGCGATCCATGAATCAATCCAAGTTTTGCATTCTTCATAAGAAGTAAATTCCTCCGCGGACAAACCATGGGCCATCGACCGGAACAAGTGATAATCCGAAGGAGCAATATCTGGAGAATACGTGGGTTAGGACTTCCCATTTCAGTGTTTGCAGGTACGTTTGCACTGGTTTTGCGACCTAGAGGTCTAGCATTGTCGTGCAGCAAAATAATTTTGTCGTGCCTTCCGCTCCATTCCGGCCGTTTCTCCTTCAATGCCCGACTCAAGCGCATCAATTGCAGTCGGTAACGATCCCCAGTGATGGTTTCATTCGGATTCAGCAGTTCGTAGTAAACCACAACCCGTTGATCCCACCAAATGCAAAGAAGAAGCTTAGATCCATGAATATTACGTTTTGGTACTGATGATGATGGTTGTCCAGACTTAACCCATGATTTTTTGCGCTTGGGGTTATCGTAATATATCCACTTTTCATAACCCGTAACAATCCGATGTAAAAAACTTTTTTTTTTGTACCGTTGAAGCAGTAACTCGCAAGTCAAAAAACGCCTTTCAACGTCCCTCGGCTTTAATTCGTATGGGATCCAATGTCCTTCCTTTTGGATCATCCTTAACGCTTTAAGTCGTTTTTCCACTGTTGAAAAGTCAACCCCCAACGATGTGAACAACTCTTCGAGCGTTTGAGTTGAGTTCTCCTCAAGTAATGTCTCCAATTCTTTGTCTTCAAACTTTTTTGGCTGTCCAGGTCGTTCCTTGTCTTCTAAGTCGAAATCACCGCTCTTGAATCGCGCAAACCACTTCCGACACGTTTGTTCAGCTAAAGCTTGCTCACCGTAAACTTCTTCTAAAATCCTATGGCTTTCCTCAGCAGTTTTATTCATATGAAAGTAATGTAATAAAATTCCCCGCAAAAACACTTTATTTGGTATAAATTTAGACATATTTAAATAATTATAACTTGATGTTATTAACAAGTGAAAGTAAGATGTCGTAAAAATAACACCTAACCAAACAACTGATTTAAGATAAATTTGCTTCTGACGGTAAAAACAGAAAACTGTAGTATCCCCGCCATCTCTCTTAAAACGCTACGAATTAATTCCAACACCTAATATATATATTGTGACGTGGCAGTTTTATCTGCCTCGCCACTTCGTCCTCCGCCTAAGCGTAGCGCGAGGAGGCGCGTACGACCGGGCCGGGCACTCAGCGAGAGAGCGAAATCTCCGGCGGGACTGCGTCGCGTCTTATTTTATTTACTCATTCGCGGCTTATTTCATGTAACCGCGGGCACCTTGGCAAACGCCGCCTAAGGACCAGCCGCGGCGAGGGAGACAGACCGCGACCGGAAAAGGAGAGGGCGATCGACCAGGGCCGGCGCACAGGAAAACGCCGACGGAGAGGAGGAGACAAGACGTGGCGACAGATAAGCGCCACGCAAAAGAGGTTCGCCAGTGGCTGATGGGCAGACTGGGGCGGACGAACGGCCAGGACAAGGGCCGTCGAATGCCGGCTGTCCATCGAGGAGGGTAGCGGCAAGGAATCGTCGCAGGAAAATTCTGCGTCTGTCGGCCGCGAGGATGACGAGAGCGACGAGGATGTCGGATGCCGACGGGGACCGCACGACACCTGCGGAGACCCGACACTGCGCTACCGTGACGTCGCGGCTAGATAAGGGCGGCCGCTGATAGGCCGCGCCGCTAGGCGCAAGGATATCGCGCACCCTGTGGGAGGGGTAGCGCTCATCGATCGCGCATCGAGTGCGATCCTCTCGGCCTTTTGCGTGCGACCCGGCGATCCCTGCTGTGCGAAGCGTGAGCGAGCGTGCGAGATATCGGGAGCGGCTATCGTAGAGTGTGCCAGGCCCAGACAAGCCCCGCGGATCG
Organism: Solenopsis invicta; assembly: GCF_016802725.1. Lineage (NCBI taxonomy): Eukaryota > Metazoa > Arthropoda > Insecta > Hymenoptera > Formicidae > Solenopsis > Solenopsis invicta. The sequence goes on from NC_052668.1 coordinate 7,747,352, forward strand.
AGGAGCGGAGGAAGAACCGTGCTGAAGTCGAGGTGACCCGTCTAACCGCTGTGTAAAGCCACGAGCTGTCGGTGTCGCCGGCTCGCGTTCTGAGGTGGAGCCATTAGGTTAGTGTGCGAGTGCGTCCGCCGCGTGGCGATTGAACGCACCTTGCTTCTTAGTGTTTGGCTGGCTCTCCACCTCAAGCCCGAGACCTCGTCGAGGCACCCAGCTGTCGGCTGCCGCGTGTGTTTAAGCCGTCCCGCCGTAGAAGCTCGCGAACGACCGGCTTCCCGGGAAGCCGCAAAGCCCTCGCGCACGTGCGTGAGTCGTGTTACGGCCGTGATCATACGGCCGCCGGAGATATCGTTGAATTGGCGTGTCGCGCTTGTCCTATTAATTTTGTAGTGCGGTTCAGGCGACTGCGTGTCGCCAGCGCGACTCTTTTTGCGGAGTGTACTTTGTCTCGTAATTGCTGGATTCGCCTTAGCGAAGGCTCGGCGTTCACGTACTTGCCGCGCCGTTCAGAACGCGCGTGATTGGCTGCCGCGCTTCGCGCGGAGCCAGTCATCGTGATCGGCGCGTGTTGCGTAATTACGGTGTGAGCTGAGATAATTCTCGCGTCCGGCTTATTAATTCCTGTTGTCAGCTTTGTCTTTCCATCTTACGTTAACCGCTATTTGTTTTCTTTTCTTGTTCTGTTGTATGCCGTCTCTATTATGCACTGCAATATATGTGATCTCTATCTGTTACATCGGCCCGATTTTACTTAATTTCTCGCCTACCCGTTGCCTCCCGTAAGGGAGCCGCTTCGTCCCTGTCTCCGCTACCCCGCCCCTCTACCGGTTAGAGGAGCTAGCTGGCCGCGTGCGAGCGACGATTTCGCGTTTCGGCATGACGCATTCTCGCGTGTTGTGAATCCGTGTTTAAAGTGGAAAAGTGAACCCGGAGACGCAACCGGTATCATCGCGTCTGGCGCCCAATCTCGCGATTTAGTGGGAGCGTTTGGTGTTTCTCGGTTCGCTCGTCGCTCCCGCGCGTGTTTCGCGAGTTATTCCGTTGTTTGATCGCGTATTTCGCCGTTGCTCTCCGGCGTCAGGAAAATACGTGACAATATATATATATATATATATATATATATATATATATATATATATATATGGGTGTCCGTCCATAAATGTCCGAGCAAATATCTCGTAACTGGTTGAAGTTAGAAGAAAGTTTAATAAGGAAAATTTACATAGTTTTTAGTCGGCTACAAAATGCACGTAAAGAAATTTTTTTTACTCGTCACCTTTTTGAGTTATAAAGGTCAATGTAGGTTTTTTAAATAAGTACCTATAATTTTTTTTGCATATTTACATAGTAGAGGTAATTTTCAATCAAAATTATGTTAAGAAAAAAATTGCTACGACGCATCGTTTACGAGATAATCGGCATGCAAAGTATTAAAGTAATAATTTGGATCGAGTATTGTTGAACAAATTTGGAATATCAAATAGGTTGAGAAAGTAAACATTGTTTTTTCATGAAATATTTATTAACAAATTAATTAAGAAATGGTTCGAAATTGTAACAGACTCATACTACCCTGTAATTCATATTACGTGCTATACAAATACTTTATTTACAAATCAAACAGTCGTGTATTTTGAAAAGTTGAAGGTCAGCGATCCTGTTCGATATAACAGACTTCATACGAGCGCGTGAGAACAATGTTTACAATTACGGAAAAGTGTGATATGCTCGAGATGTGGTATTACAACAGAAGTTGGGGGTATATTAAGGATATTGTTTGTGCAACTATTCCTGAAAATGAAGAAGATTTACGACATAAAATCATTAGAGCTGTTGAAAGTATTACAACAGAAATGCTGCAGTTAACAATAAGAAACATTATAAAACGCGTTGAATGCTGTATCGATCATGATGGTAACAATTTCGAACCATTTCTTAATTAATTTGTTAATAAATATTTCATGAAAAAACAATGTTTACTTTCTCAACCTATTTGATATTCCAAATTTGTTCAACAATACTCGATCCAAATTATTACTTTAATACTTTGCATGCCGATTATCTCGTAAACGATGCGTCGTAGCAATTTTTTTCCTAATATAATTTTGATTGAAAATTATCTCTACTATGTAAATATGCAAAAAATTATAGGTACCCATTTAAAAAACCTACATTGACCTTCATAACTCAAAAAGGTGACGAGTAAAAAAAATTTCTTTACGTGCATTTTGTAGCCGACTAAAAACCATGTAAATTTTCCTTATTAAACTTTCTTTTAACTTCAACCAGTTACGAGATATTTGCTCGGACATTTATGGACGGACACCCTGTATATATATTTGTATATGTGTATTTGTATGTATCTTTGTAAGACTTATTATAAATACATAAATTTATTTAACAAGAAATGAAACAATTATAAAGCAGAATATTAAATTAATATAAAAATTGAATAAAAGTTTAAATATATAAAATAATTTTTTAAAAGTTACTACATAAATATGTATTGATGAACAATTTATGTTTAAAATTACAATGCAATTTAATGAAGGACAAATGTTTGAGTTTAATTACCGTAACCTTTTAAATTTTATGTTTTACTAATATTGTATAATAAAAATAGAATTCGTTAATAATAATGAAAGGACACAAGAAATAAAAAAGTGTTACACATTTTTATTTAAAAAAATATTTTATTCATTATTTATAAGGTATTTTCAAACAAAGTACATATAGATTATGTATTATGCATTAATAGTCTTGTGAGTGTTTATGATATACAATATCATTTACAGAGAATAAATTATAAAATTTATTCTCTGTTAAACAATATTTGTTTGTTTAGTTGAAATCTTTTTCTATAAGGTTTCAAGATTCCTTGAAAATAAAATTTAGAAAATGAATGTAACCTTATTTTAATATATCGATTACTAATGATTACAATTAGCCGAATTTTATGTGGTATTTCCAAAACACTTACATTATCACATTTTAAGTCTGTAAATATTGACGGATCTAAAGCCAAAATATTTTTAACTCTACTTATAACTTTAATATCTAAATTTTTTATAGATAATTTTGAATAACCATAAGTTAGAGAATCTACTTGTTTTTCTGTTTCTATACAATTTTTATAAACCCTAATAGAAGGACCAACTAAACCACCGTTACAAAAATAAAAAAATTTTGTAAATGTTGCAGTATGACAATAATCATGTTCATAATTATTTTTTTCTAAACTAAATGCATAAGACGAGCAATTAATATTTGATAATTTTTTAATTATATATCCACCCAAATAATACATTATGCATTCATTTAATTTTCTTATAGATGGAGATAAAATTGTCGGTTCAATATTACTTTCGTTCTCAATATCATTATCATCAGTTAAATCATGAAATATTGATCGCTTACTTTTTTTCCACATAAATTTATAAATAAGATCAACATCTGTATTTGTATCCAGTTCAATGCAATTAGCATGTGGGAAACTTTTAATATCATTTTGCAACAATAAATGTTGCATCGCATACTTGAATTGTAATGCATTAGAATTGTTATTATGTCCGTAACGACTTCTTATTTTTGAAAACAATAATTCTGCATGATCTTGAGAAAACTTGTATGTTAACACATATTTATAAGATACATTTTTGGCTAACAGCAAGTCTTCAGCTACATCCAAAACCGATTTTGTTGCTATGATAATACCATAAATAAAAGTTCTTCGATTGATGCAATGTAATGGTTTTCCTTCTTTATTTTCTAATGAAAATAAATATTTTGCATAATCTTCTACTATATTTCTCAAATATGGTATGTTACTTTAAAATATCGTTTTTTAAAAATCCTTTATTAAAAGGACTTTTTGAATTTAGTAAGTCGAATAATCTGTCAATTATTTGAATAAACTTTATTATGGCTTCACTAACTGTTCAAATCTTTTTTCCTTCAAAAATTGAATAGCATTTGCTACAGATGAACTTAAAGTTTGAACTGTATATTTTACTTTCATTTCATTTTGTTTTCAATAAATGCATTGACTACGTAAGCGATTTTTTAGTTTCAAAGTTAATTTTTTTTTAATACTGTGTAAATCAGTAATATGTTGCCATTTTATTGAACCTGTACTACTTTTAAATTCCTTATAGGCAGGAATTGCATTTCGAGCCAGTTTTACCAGATGACATGGATCTAGAAGCACTCGCACCTTATAGTCCATAGTATTATGCGAAAAGAAATTTTTTTTATTAGCATAATCGTCATCGAAAATATTTACACGTAAGATTTGTAAGGCACTACAATTAACACTGTCACCATCACACGTTACTGCCCGTACTTTTAAGCCTGATTCTGAAGTTAATATAAGGGCAGTTCGGATTAATTTTGCCCATTGTTACTGTAGTCATAAAATGTTTTAAAAAGTATGCAATAGGCCATTTCCAAAGATCTTTCAAAGAAACAATCATAAATACGAGTGCTTCTGTACATTCCATTTCCGTAGTTTCGATATTTATATTATTATCGTAATCGCAGAAACCAGCATATTTGTGTTGTTGCTCATCCTATATTAATTGTTTACGTATGGCCAAAATTATGCTGTCAAAAATTAAACAGTAGTCCTTATCTTCTTCCTTCGCATTTTTTAAAGCATTTAAAATATGTGTTTGGAAACCAGGTTTCGCATCAACAGCAGAAGTCCAAGTTCTTATAGCTGATGAATGAGGCAATTTAAATATTGTTCTGTAAAATTAAAAACTAATAAAATATTTTAAACATTACATACAAAAATAAATATCCTAGTAAATGCAATCTGTTATTTCTTTATAATAAACTTATAAAGCATTTAATCATGTAGTTGTGAAAAACATTTTTATAATACATTTTTTTAAATTATGTAAGTTAGCATGACAATAATATAAGACAATTTTAAATATACCACTAATAACATATGTTATATAGTATATAACATAGATTATAATGCAATTGAAAATTTACAACAATGATATTTTTATATACAGTATAATAGAATAAAGAATAAAGAAACGTTTTAAATAATAAATTCATGCTTTTATAAGTATTTAATTATGAAGAAGCAATGTCCAAAATTAATATAAGCAATGATGATTTTAAAATTATTTTGCACATAAGAATAAAATATGTTTTAGTATTTAAAACATTTTGGAAATGAGCTCTTGATTATCATTAATATGAAGCCAACGACATACTACATGATTTTCAATAGTACTGAATGCAATTAATATATTACAAATTCTGCATGCTATTTAGTGCATTTCCAATAATTTACCACAACACATGCAAACTAACAAGAAAAGTCTTAATATTATGTGCCATTGATTTAATCGTTAAGATGATAAGTGAAAGTATTGTAACGAACTGCCTTCCGACCCCTCCTCGGACCGCCAAACCGTCCGAACCGTCCGGCCGAACATCCGCCGGACGGCAATTAACGGCGCATAGCGCCTAATAAATACGCTAAGAACGGAGCAAAGACACGATCGCTCCCGCGCTCTCGTTCCCGCGCCGTCCGCAGCCACGCTCTGTGTGCGTGGCCCGAAATGAAAGACCCGAGATCGAGTGGCGGGGATGCTGCCGTCGGACTGCTCCGCCGTGACACGTCGCGCATCCCCACGCCTCGATCCTCGGGTATATAAGGCGACATTCGCCGGAGGCGACCACCTTGTCCACTCCTGGCCGGCCTACCGACCAGAAGCTCCTCAGGTTGCGACCGAGATCGAGCGCCTCGGTCTCTGCTGAGACACTTGGCTCGCAGCCGACCCCGCTTCCAATTCCGCTTCCGCTTTCCGACCCGCTGCCTGGGCTCAAGTGAAACTTGGGCCCTGTCAAGCTACTTGACGACAGCGCGATCCTCTCCGCCGCCCAAGCTCGACGCTGCCTCGCGTAAGGGGGTATGGTGCTCCGTGCCTCCACCAAGCGCACTTGGCGTGAGGTAGTGTCCTTCGGCGATCTCGACAGCGGTATTAACCGCCTCGCGACTGTCCGCGCGAAACACCGACACCGACCGCACGGATCCGTGTGTGTACGCGCCCCGTCTTACCGCACCACGCATCGCGTCGCGCACCGGTTTCACGGCCATCATAATAAGGCCGCCCGGCTTCCGGGAAAATATCGCGACAGCGTTCCACGAAACGCGTTTCGGGTAGCAGGTGCGTCAATGTAAATACGTGTATATAGATTTCCGTGCTTCTGTCCGCGAAATATCGTCCGTCCGCGCGTTAGCCTAAGTTCCGCGATTTGTCACCGACCGAGCGTATCATTGCACATTTGTGATAACCGCATCGACGACCGTCTTATAAGAGATTTGTATATTTTCACGCGGCGTAAGCTAGTCTCGCCGCATACACAATAAACGCTGTTATTTTGTTCACACCAACCAAAACGCCTTCTAATCTCTTCAGGCGACCTTTCGCGCCCGTCCCCGCACCGTCGACCATCCGTGCGCGAAGTACGGTCGTTACAGTATTCTACGATATTTTGATGTATGGATATTTAGGTCGGTTTACGTAGTTTAACTTTAAATTTGATTTAATTTACAAATTATCTTTTTCTAATTTTAGGAAAATTAGAAAAAACTGTAGAAAAAGGCAAAGAAAAAGATAACGAATAAGTTAAATCGAATGTTTAAATGTTAAACGTTTTTCGAATCAGGCCTTAATGAGATACGAAAAAAAAGTTAAAGTATTCATAAACATGAATACTTGTGTATTCCGTCAGTACCCAGAAGCTTTAGGAGAGCGATAGTGCAGAGTAACAGCAAATCTTTTTACCTCCTCTGAATAACGTCGCCCATCTGAAAATACATTTGCATTTCTTGTTTCATTTTTTAATGAAAGCATTACATTACCGAATTCTTTACTTAATTTAAACGTTGTATCATTTTCCAATATATTTTTGCCTTGTAACTCTTTAAAGAACGCTTTTAAATTTGTGATTTTTTTCCGTTGTATATTTTTTTAAAATTTACATTTGTATTTGCAAGAACTTTTAATTTTTTTTTTAAATACTGCTTTGTTATCATCTATTAGCGTACGAAACATTTTGGCCTGCTGATTTAAACGTGTGTCCAGTTGTTCTTTTAAATTTTTTATTTCTTTGAACAGTTCAAATCTGCAATATATAAAATAAATAAATAAATTAATCCATATTTTTTCTTTCTTAAAAAAATTTGTACATACACTGCATTATTGCAATTTCTTCATTTTTGTCATTACTTTCTTCATTGTTGTCCTACTCTCTTCATTTTTATCATCATTAGTTTCTTGAGGCAACTGTTGTTTAGACAAATCTTCCATAATATCATTGTTAGAAATACCTGTATAATAAACATATTTTATATTTTATCTAGTATAATGCATATTTAACTCTTAGTATTATATATTTAACTTTTATAGAATTAGCTGAAATAAATGTTACTTTTATTTTATTTAGTATTATAGTGCTAAATATTTTATTATTTGATATTCATTCAATTGTTATCATGTTGTTTGCATTTATATATATATATATATATGCAAGGGAGACCGGGGCTATTTGTAAGACCTTTTTTGTGTCTCCTGAGTCCTATATTCATTAAAAAAAAGAAACATGAGACGGTTTGAAAAGTTGAATCTCCCCCTTCACAATGCCGGAATAGATAGAACATAGAAGTGTACTTGCTTTGAAGTACATATAAAAATGTCGGCCAAAAATTACGAATAGCTCCAAGCCCCAGAGTAATTCGTAACTAATCCGGGAATATCCCGAAATTTGTGTTTCAAGGTGAAAGACTATAAAAAAGCTGTTGTTAAGACTTTTTTTTATTTAAAAAAAGATATAGGTATACAAAAAACAAATGCAAACATACACGTTTGCATGTCTTTTTATGCCATCGGTGTGACAGATTTCCTAACCTTACAAGTGTCAATCTTTAACACTTTATAACTTTTTACCTGCTTAAGAGCGTCGATTTTATATTCATATTCATGTACTATGTACTGAAATACACAATATTATCAAGTTTGAACTAAATCAGTGAAGAACTTTACTTCAATACTTAACTCTGCGTAGCGCAGACGTTTGTACCATAGCCAAAGGGTTAGGGGTAGGTTAGCCGCTGTAATCAGTATTAACGAATCGCCCCGGTGCTCAGTATTACGAACAGTCCCAACATCAACTGTGCGCATTATTGCGTATGATCGACAAAAATAGACATCACACAGCAAAAAGTAAACACGAAATGTTTCAAATACATTCAACTGGACACGATACATTCAAAGTTTTCAAAAAAAACCTTATTATCTTATTTAAATTTCAAAGAAATGCTGACTATCAGAAATTACTTCGACTGTCGCAAAACACATTTTTCACTAATACGACATTAATATGACGCCGTTACCAACAAAACTTTGTTAGTAACATCGTTACATTAGGACATTGTAATAATTTTAATAAATTTGAATGTAGATGTTGAGTTGGAATGACATTTCGTTTTAAATTTTGTTTGTAGTTGCTGTTAACATTATTGTAATAATCATTATTTACAAAATGCAAATTACATATTTAGGCACTAGAATATGGAATCTAATTCATATTTCATCCTGTAGCCGCAATTCAATATTTTACAATTTGTTTATTTGTAATTGGAAATCTAAAAAATTAGTTTAAAATATATAAAATATATAAAGATTTTTAACTTGAAGTACAGGTTAATTTACCTCTAAATAATATCTCTATTATAATAATTGAATTGATTATACTTACTTATGAAACGTTATATTTGAAGTTTTACACCTTACACTTTTGTAACTTTTAATGCAACAAGATTGCGGCATTACGAAAATGTTATACACAAGCGGTCATCATTAATGCCTTTCCCAAGGTTAGACGCGCATTAGGCGCGTTCTAGACATGTCGCATCTAGGTTTTTATCACGCATGATTGCGCATCAAATCTGACAACGTTGTTGCTTCCTGATGTATCGTATGCGCTAAATTCAAATTATGACAGATAATGTATGGCAGGTTAAATTAATTTTTAATAATTTATTGAACGTTGAAAGCACATAAAAAACGAATACTTAAAATCTCAGTCAGAAAAGACAATTACGCCAGAAATAAATAAACTAAATAAATAATCTAAACATTTTCATTAATAATTCCTTTTAGTTCAGTAAGATAAATTAAAAAAAAATTATTTTATCGAACTAAAGGAATTATTAATGGAAATGTTTAGATTATTTATTTAGTTTATTTATTTCTGGCGTAATTGTCTTTTCTGACTGAGATTTTAAGTATTCGTTTTTTATGTGTTTTCAACGTTCAATACATTATTGAAAATTAATTTAACCTGTTATACATTATCTGTCATAATTTGAATTTAGCGCGTTACGATACATCAGGAAGAAACAACGTTGTCAAATTTGACAATCATACGTGATAAAAACCTAAATGCGATGCGTATGTCTGGAACGCGCCTAATGCGCGCCTAACCTCTTAGGGAAACCATTAATGACCGCTTGTGTACGTAAAATACCTATCTGTATTTCAAAAGTGCACCGTATATCCGCCGAAGTATCACGTTACATGTGATCATGTGACTTACCGTCAGGCTATGTAATACATAGATTTTGTTGCCATCTTTTAGGCTTGGTAAATAAGAGAGTCTAGTAAATATATAAATATCTATGGCGAAAGCCGGGCTTTTGCCGAATCACCGTTTTCCTCGCTCCGTGAGACCGGGACAGGCGCGCGAGGTAAGCGGATGCTCCGTACATTTTCATCTTCCGATTACTCCGATTCTTAATTATTGTGTTATCACCGAATAAAGAGTGTTAAGATTAATAGTGATTCAATTAATTGTTCCACTTCTCCCATACATCACATTCTATCAAATATATAACGAAACTAAATCACGCTCTCACGTTTCCACGTCCGCTCACTTAAGCGCCCTTTAACCAAGTCCGTATTTTTACAATAATTTTATTATTATAAAAGCATTTGATTTAAGGGAATACATTGTCATTCTTGAGCGCACGAAATTCTAGCCCTGTCATTCATAATCTTTAAAGTTTTTTCATTTGAAAATTATTATAGTCTCGACATCTTGGTATTAGAATTTTTGTCTTAAAATCTTCCAACAAATTTGTTGTTAAAATTATTATTGTCAGTATTGTTACACCGTGTATATTTTTTAAATAAAAATTTTTTTGAATAAAAATTTTTTTAATAAAATATTTTTTAAATAAAAATTTTTACTGCAATTTTTAACTGCTGTTAAATAGTTATTCTAGAAATATATAATAATATAAATCTCAAATAGGAAAAAATTTTTTATCTTTTTGCATTGGAAACCGGTATACCGGTTTTGAATTGACTTCATCTTTTTTCGTAGATTTATGCAATGACATAGTCAGCAAAATTCTAACAAGGGGAGGACCAGGTGAGAGATCCTGGGATTTTGATCCCAATTTTTTTAGTTATTCTGGAGACGATAAAAAAGTTTACGTCTTCCGGCGTTTCATCGAATAAGCCTTAGTTTCGTAATAATAAATTTGTGAAAATTGGTCATACCGCGGCGCGCCATATGAGTCTTCCCGGTAACTGTTCTCGCAACCAGTGCAGTCGGCTCCGTGTGTTAGGTGCTTGCTTCACAATCGTAAGATCCGGGTTTGCTCCCGAATGTGTGCAATATTTTTTTTCTTTTTTTGTTTTTAATAAATGTATTTATCTTGATGATATTAATATAGTATGCAAATTTCTAAAATAGAAAATTTAATTTAATATCATTTTCTAAATTTCAAATTAAATTTAATTTGAAAGGAATTTGAATTCAAGTAATAATATTTGAAATAATAAATAAGTAATAATAATAATAATATATAAGTTATTAGAAATGGATAACATATAAAGGCAACGTATCTAAATTATCAAATTGTTTAAATTTAACACTGGTAAAAGAAGCGGATATAAAATGGTAAATAAACGAGAGGTTTTTAATCACCTTGCAGGTATGTAGTCGGTTATAAAGCCGAAATTCTTTCACGTTTTTATGATGTTTATCATCCAAGTAATTGTTCCCCATCGAAATAATTTAATTTTGTAATAAATCTGCAATACTTAAATAATTAACTTTTGTAATAAAAGTATTTACATGTACATTCACAATCAGATGTTTGTTTATTATTTTTCTTTTACGATTAATTATTTTAAAAACTAGAATTTTAAAATACTATTAATATTATTCCCAATTAAATTTTAAATTAAACAATTTGAAAATTTAGATACGTTGCTTTTATATGTTATCCATTTTAAATAAATTATATATTATTATTATTAATATTACCTATTTATTATTTCAAATATTATTACTTGAATTCAAATTCCCTTTAAATTGAAGTTTAGAAAATGATATTAAATTAAATTTTAGAAATTTGCATATTATATTAATATCATCAAGACAAATAAATACATTTATTTAAAAAAAAAGAAAAAAACATATTGCACACATCCGGGAGCGAACCCGGATCTTACGATTGTGAAGCAAGCACCTAACACACGGCGCCGACTGCACTGGTTGCGAGAACAGTTATCGGGAAGGCTCATATGGCGCGCCGCGGTATGGCCAATTTTCACAAATTTATTATTTCAAAACTAAGGCCTATTCGATGAAACGCCGGGAGACGTAAACTTTTTTTTCGTTTCCAGAACAACTAAAAAAATTGGGATCAAAATCCCAGGGTCTCTCACCTGGTCCTCCCCTTGTAAGTCTAAAACTGCCAAAGTTTAAAAACATGCTAGTCTTCAAGAGGTTAATTATTTTGCGTTGAAATTTTATTATTTTTTTATTAAATTCTCATTAAAATGTTACCTGCTCTTTTTTTAATAAACGCAGAAAATAATTTTTTATGTGAAGTATATTTTAAAGTTTTGCAAATTTAATTACAAATTCATTGAGTTTTTATCAAATTTAATACAATATTATAAAACATTTCATAGAAATTTTTTACTTGATAGATCTGTGCTAAGCAGAAATTTCAATATTCTTTGTTTCAATTGACGTCTTTTAGATACATGGTCTTATATACGTGGTGGACGCTAGTGATATTTCCCGTCTTGCAGAGAATAAAGTCGTATTTAACGAATTAATTACGCACGAGCATATTTCGACGAAACCGATATTATTGTAAGATCTAAAGTTATGTTTCTCTGCACACTTTTGCTTGCGCACATACGATAAAAAATAGATTAAAGGCGGGAGCATAGACTTTTGCATAACGCATAAGAGAACCAATTAGAATCTTTCATTTCGTGGAAAGAAAAGTAAAGGATTTTAACTGATTGATTATCTTATGCATTATTCATTACGCGTTATGCAGGAGCCTGTACTTTTGCTCTAAGCCATTTGTGTGCATATAACACTATTCAATAGCAAAATTCTTTTTAAAGTGCCATAGTACACATAGACATAAATGCCTACCTATCTGAAATTAGCTGTTTTGGGCTTTCTCTTCTATTGCATCCACTGTACACCCAAGGACTTTGATTCTGTCCATGGGGAAATTTTTCATACTGAGAAGTCGTTATCTTTCTACATACTTACACTTCATGATTAACGTAACGACCAATAAGCTCTAGTCGTTTCATTAATCTGCGAGTATGTAGAAAGTGGTGACTTCTCAGTTTGGAAAATTTCCCCATGGACAGAATCAAAGTCCTTGGGTGTACAGTCGTGAGCTAAAAGGTTGCAACACATTTTCTTCGATTGTTTTTGAAATGTAGACTTGCTCATCGAACGGCGAACGTCATTGGTTCTTACCTGTGGATCCAACCAATTACGTTCGCCTACCGATGAGCAAGTTTACATTCCAAAAACCATCGAAGAAAATGTGTTGCAACCTTTTAGCTTACGACTATACATATACTATTTCTTCATGAAATGTAGAATGCAGTTAATTTCAGATGGGTTGGCATTTACATCTTGCATATGTATATATACGTATACTTCAAATACACCTGATGACAAAATTAAGGGATCACCTATTCTGACTCCGAAAAATAGGTGTAATTCAAGAGAGTCTAACTTTGTCAAAATTGATTGTAAAAAAATTTAAAAAAAAAGCATTTTGAAGCTTGAAATCTTTAGTTTTGAGATTGATAATGTAACGCTAGTGGTTTTCGTGCGGCTCGGTGGGGATCAGGATACGGTCATGGATGAGCTCGCCGGATTGGCCGGTTCGGTAGAAATAATCGCACTCGGAGTTAGATGGTAAAAGACTAGATCTTTATTTAGTATTTCAAGTGAACGAATGATTCATTGGCGTGAATGCCTCACAACAAGTGGACTTAGCCTAAGCGAGACCGTGATTGGTTCTCGGTGGTCGCGAGAATCAACCGCCTCCGAGCGGCCCTAAACGCTGATTCTAATAAACAAAATGGTAGAGCGCCGTTCGGGGTATCGGACCGATGAGTATTTATTATAAAAAAAAATGTGAAAATAAAAACAGCAGTGATCATAATAATAGTAGTAGGGACGCAAGTAGTAATAATGTGAGCAGGAATTGTAATAAGGGGAATACGCATTGACGCGATAGTAAGGATTAAAGCGAACGCGCGGACACGGTGTCCGGAGTGATCAGGGAGGCGCGGACCGCGGGGTCGGAACAACGGTGGCAGTTTCGTGTCTCGCCCGAGTCGCCTCGTGCAAAATGAGGCGAGGATATCGTCGGAGCGCGGATGCTCTGACGATGCTCTAGGTTACACAAGTGAGTCTTCCCTGAGGGAGAGGTCAGCTGATTGGCCAGGAATGCCTCGACGAGGATGCTCGTCGCAGCTGGTGTCGTGATTCGCCGAGGATGCTTGGCTACGGGACTCGGCGAGGGTGCTCGCCGTGATTGGTTGCGGAGAGGGTGTTCGGACGCTTCGGGAGTAGCCGAGGATTCTCGGCCGATCGGTACGACGAGGATTCTTGTCGAGGGTTCTGGATGAGGCGAGTATTCTCGTCCTCTTGGGAGTCGGAATCGCAGTCGAGGATTCTCGACCTGTCAGGTTCGGTGAACCGGGAAGATCTGCTCCGGTGTTTCCATTGCCGGCTTATATATATCCGAACGCGCGGTTGGACGGACCAATCCGCGCGCTCGGTCGGCGGGCTCGAAGTGGGAACGTTACGGAACGCCACGAACGGCGCGCGTGCTGCCGCGTGCTCGCGACGGGAGGTTAGCTTGGTGCGCGCACGTGCATCTCGCCGGTGCTCGAGTGGATGGAGTGGATTAACGGCGCGCGTGAGGTGGAGGGGCGTTTTGTTACAATAATTAAACGATACAGATTGTTTACGAAGTTACGTGGCTTAAATGGGGATGTGTCAAATCTTAAAATTTATTACAAACTTTGCAAAGCTCCACGACGCGAAATAAAAATTACACGCAAATGTGATTTATAGCATTTGAAAGCGTGGATCTTTATCTTTAATTTGCATTTTTGTTTAGTGTTGTACGATTTTTTTTCACTGAGTTAGGTAACACTGAAGTGGCCTCTTTTGCTTTAATGTTGAATAATTCAGTGAATAAAAATTGTACAATGCTCAACAAAAACGCAAATTAAAGGTAAAGATTCACGTTTTTAAATGCTGTAAACTGCATTTTTGCATAATTTTTATTTCACGTTGTAGAGTTTTGCAAAGTTTGTAAAAAAAAATCTGACAAATGTCAAAATCTTATAAAAATTTTGCCAAGTTTTACAGCATGAAATAAAAATCGCACAAAAATATAGTTTATAGTATTTGAAAACATGAATCTTTATCTTTAATTTGCGTTTTTGTTGAGCTTTGTACGATTTTTCACGAGTTATTCAGCACTGAAGCAAAAATCGTTCCTTTTTTCAATGTTGAATAAATCAGTGAAAAAAATCGTACAACACTCAGCAAGTACGCAAATTAAAGATAAAGATTTACGCTTTTGAACGCTGTAAACTGCATTTGTGTGCAATTTTTAATTTACGTCAAATAAACTCGCAAAATTCGTAATAAATTTTGCAGCATCTTTATTTTTATCCAACAAAAACGCAAAATAAAGGTAAAGATTCACGCTTTCAAATACTGTAAACTGTATTTGTGGACAATTTTTATTTTAGTCTGTAGAACTTGGCAAAATTTTTATAAGATTTTGACATTTGTTGGATTTTTTTTACGAACTTTGCAAAGCTTCATAGCGTGAAATAAAAATTCCGCAAAAATGCGGTTTACAGCATTCAAAAGCGTGAATCTTTATCTTCATTTTGCGTTTTTGTTGAGCGTTGTACGATTTTTATTCACTGAATTATTCAACATTGAAGCAAAAAAGACTATTTTTGCTTCAGTATTACCTAACTCAGTGAAAAAAAATTCTACAACGCTCAACAAAAACGCAAATTAAAGGTAAAGATCCACGCTTTTGGATGTAAACTGTATTTGCGTGCAATGTTTATTTTGCGTTGTGGAGCTTTGCAAAGTTTGTAAAAAATTTTGAGATGTGACACATCCCCATTTTTTTACGTGGAGAAGTTCTCATGGATACCCTTCCCCCCCCCAGGGGAGAGAGAAGCGGTTATGCCGGACTCTTACCGGTTAAGACCCCATGGTGGTCCACCTTTATATGAGCGCCCCTGCGCCTGATTCCTGCAGCTCCCAGTAGTCTCGGACTGAAGGGCCAGACACAACTCGCCCGTTCCTCCCTTCAGCCCGTGACTTGGTGGATTACGAGACCCAGGCATATGTCCGGGCTCTTCTCCCGGGTCTTTTTTTTCTTGAGGGAGCGGCGTTCGGGGCCAGCTCTCTCCTCTTCTCAGCACTTTTCTTCTGCGAGATGACAGACTCGCAGAAGGAGAGCGCGGCTGGGGAGCCTCCTCCCCTTCGAGCATGGCACTCACCATGCTCTCCAGGGAGAAGTCCGCCTTGTTTATAGCCAGGGCCCGGAGTAAGACCCGACGGTCATCATTCCATGCTGGACACTCCAGCAGGGTGTGATCCGCCGAGTCCACCTGAGCACTGCAGTGGTGGCACATCCTGGTGGGTTCACGTCCTATTCGAAGCAGGTACTCAGTCGTGGAAGGGTTCCGATAGCGCACATTCCGATAGCCCACCAACCAATCATTTTGACTTATCTAACCCAACCTACGGAAAATCTCTAGGTATCTGCCATTGAGTGGTTTGTGTACTATCGGGATGTGCGCTATCGGGACCCGCCGCTCAGTCGTAACCCAAGTCCCACAGGAGTGGTCCAAGGATCGAACCCTGCAGGACCCCACGATGGATCCCCCGTTTATGGGTCACCCCGTACCGCCCCGGATAGGAAATGCTCCTGTCCCGGAGGTAATCCCCGATTATCTCCTACATATACACTCCTACGGAAGAGTGTTAAACGCGTTGGGAATGGGGGGACACAGCCAACACTACCTTCCCGCGAGAGCCTTATCCGAGAGGGCGCGGACCCGCCGAATTGCGTCGACGGTAGACCGGCTCTCCCGGAATTAGAACTGGCAGTCGGCCATAGTGGGGCCCTCGTGGGACAGGTGCTCTTGGAGGCGAGCAGCCAGAACGTTCCAGCATCTTGCTCGTTTTGTCGAGCAGGCAAATGGGGCGGTAAGCCCGAGGGCGACCCCTCGGGCTTTTTACGGAGGAGCACCAACCTCGCCTCTTTCCAGGCGGTGGAAAACCGCCCAGCCTCCAGGCACTTCCCGAACAAGTGCCGGAGGCCATTTACCAAAATACCTGACACCAAGGCCAGGGCCTTTATGGGGATGCTATACGGCTCCGGGGCTGTGTTCTTTGCCCGAAGCCGTTTGGCTATCGCCAACACCTCGTCAGTCGAGACCCAGCACGAGTTCCCCCACCGGTCAGATACCGGCGGAGGGAGCACGCCGAGATGGGCCACCTTCCTCGCCCCCGGAAGAAACAGGGTGGTGACCACGTTCTCGAGGAACTGCTGGTCGAGACTCTCCGTTAGGGGGTCGCCCGCCGCCCTGAATTTATTACGAACAATATGATATGGGCGCCCTCACAGATCACGGTCAACCGTCTCGACCAGCTCCTCCCAGGCCCTGGCCTTAGCGTCACCAATGGCCCGCTGCAGGGACTGTTTGGCATCTCGCTACCGATCCCTCAGCGAGGCCAACACTTCTCCGTCCTTGTTGCGCTTACGCGCATAGTGAGTGCACCGGTGAGACACACAATCAAGGGTTCCAAGTTCGAGACGGTAGTCAGGCGGCAGTCGAGTGGTGGGGATGAAAGCCCTGGCACACGGCGTTCGCGCTCGGCGTTTCGTCCCATGTCTCGATTAATCGTTTCACGCCGTGTGCCGTGGCTTTCATCCCCACTACTCGACTGCCGCCTGACTACCGTCTCGGACTTGGAAGACCTGCACCCGATTGCACTCGCGCCTAAGTTGTGCTATCTCGGTTGTCCACCAGTGCATCCCCTTCTTGCGGGGGGGGGGGGGCTCCAAATGCGGGGCATCGCTGCGTCACAGATGTCCGTCAGGATGCTCCGCAGCTGCGCCGCTCCCTCATCCACGTCGGCCATCGGCCTAGACAGAACGCCTGTCCAAGCCGCGGACTCGGCCACGGCAATTAGGAGATCGACATCCAATCTCCTGATGGTCCAGCGGCACGGCACTTGCCTCCTCCCCCCCCCCATTGCCGCCAACGGCATGCTCGCGCGATTGCCGCCGATGGCCGCCGATTTGACACATCCCCATTTAAATCCGCGTAACTTCGTAAGCAATCTGTATCGTTAATAATTTATCAACCTCAAAACTAAAGATTTCAAACTTTAAAATGCTTTTTTTTCAATTTTTTTACGATTATTTTTGACAAAGTTAGATTCTCTCGAATTTTTCGGAATCTGTTTTTTGGAGTCAGAATAGGTGATCCCTTAATTTTGGCATCGAGTGTATTTGTACGCACTGAACACGCCAAGTAAAAATAAAGTTTAGAAAACCATCTCCAATGATCATGATATTGACATATGTTGTCAAGATCATGACCCTGATAATGAGTGACTTTCAGCAGGTTTTTAGCCGTCGTTATTATTTCTTAAAAGGTTATTAACAAATACAATTGACAATGTAAAATGTATTTCTTAGCAACGAAAGCGATTTTCCACGCAAAGAGGTTTCTACCTCTTGCCCCCTACTTAGGAACGAAACGAAGTCGATAACAGTACTGTTTTACGTTTTAAGTTCTTTGTGTGTGATTTAAAAAAAAATATATATTTTATATTAAATAATTAAAAACGGTTTAAAAATTATATATAATTTAAAAATACAACATTTAAATGAAAAAAGTCTCATCTGTGGAAATCGAACCTGGGACTCCACGCGTACTAGTCGACGTCCTAACGTCCCACGCTACGTCGTTAACTCGACAACTGTCTTTCTGTAGCAGTACTATAGATGCTGGAAATATTTATTTAATTGTCATTTTTCTTGAGAATGTCTAATTTTCGCAACAAATGGTTTTACTACAGTAAAGGTATGAGTGAATATTACACACCCATAAAATTTTATTAAAATTGGTGACCCATTTATCGCAGACTCTCCTTGTAAAATAGGTAAAAAGAAATACAACAGTGGACGTCAAATTAGAGGGCAGTGAGTTTTGGAATTGAACGTAGCATTCAGAATGTTTATTTTGCTTGTACCAAACCGATGTAGTAAAATTTTTTATCAGTTATCCGAAAATATATCATAGTTCTATTATTAACACTAATAAATGACATATAATGTTTTACGTAATACAAATTATACATATGACAGTTAAACATGCAACAAATTGTGTTGCTTCTGAAAGTGATACTTTATATACAGAATATAGAAAGATTGTGACGAGAGATGACACATTTCTCGCTAAGGCATATGAGACTATCATTTTATACATTATCTTGCAGATTTTGTATTTAAAAAGTACATAATTTCAATGAACAATGCTTTTTTTAAACCATATGAATTGTATCCTCTAAATGATTAATAGATAGATATTTATTTAATCCGTGAAGTGTTATTCTCGAAAATTTCCAATAAATTATGCAGACTTTATTTTAGACATTTTGATCCCATTTTGGGCCATCTTCGGTAAGTGAAACAAAAATTTGATATCTATTAAAATTCCATAGCGGAGTTATTTACTGTGACTCCATGGTGTCGACTCGTTATTGTGATATCCTGGTTTAATATTCCATTGTCAACAAATAACACTAAAAATGTAAGAAAAAGAATATATAATTTTACGAGAAATGATGTAATATAACAGTGAAACACCGAGACAACTCATCAAATTTGCCATAGAGTATTTAATTTGACATAAATTATGAAGGCAGTGCAAAATTTTCTTTAAAATAACACATTTTTTTAAAAATGTTTGCAATAATTATCTCTGCAACACTATTATAAAAACCGCTTAATACTATGGTTTATTGAATAAATAACAATCAATAGACAGTAAAGAAAATATTAACACAACTAAAACATTATTATTGAATCAATGAAAATAAATAATAATCAATAGACAGTATAGAGGATATTAACAAAACTAAAAACGTATTATTATTTAGTCATTTTATGTTCATTGTAAGATTATTTAAGATCGAAGTACATGCATGATGTAAAAATTCAGTATCAGATTGTAAACTTATACTATTTTTTTGCATCTGGATATGTAACATTTCGGAGATTCGTCGTTTAACCAAGAACGGTTTGCTATATAAAACATCCACGTTATTGCAGTCAAAATTATGATTGTGATGTACACTGTGTTCCGTTACAACGGAGTGATTGTCATTATTTTTGTGGATGTCATTGCGATGTACTATGTAACGAACCATCTCCCGACGCCCCCCGGACCGCCTAACCGCCCGAGCCGTCCGGCCGAACAACCGCCGGACAGCAATTATCGGCGCATAGCGCCTAATAATATAACCAGAAACCGAGCGAGCGCTTCCACGCGCTTCCCATCTCCGTGCGCACGCGCTTTTGTTCTGTCGCCGTTCTGCAGCCACGCTACGTGCGCGAGACCCGAATCGAAAGAACCGAAATCGAGTAGCGGGGATGCTGCCTCCGGACCGTTCCGCCGAAACACGCCACACATCCCCTCACCTTGATACTCGAGTATATAAGGCGGCACTTACCGACCGAAGACCACCTTGTCCGCTTCTGGGCGGTTCGCCGTATGTAGTCACCCAGGTTGAGAAAGAGATTGAACGTTTTGGTCTCTGTCAAGACACTTGACCCTCGACCGATCCCGATACCGTTCCGAATCCGCTTCCTCACTCACCGCAAAGGGCTCAAGCAAACTTGAGCCCTGTCAAGCTACTTGAAGCAGAGCGATCCTTCCAGCATTCCGAGTCCGGCGCTACCACGCGTAAGGGGGTACGGTGCTTCGTGCTTCCACCAAGCGCACTTGGCGTGGGGTAGTGCTAATCGGCGATTGCAATAAGCGGTATTAATCACTTCGCGACGGGCCACGCAAAAACCAAGTACAAACGCACGGATCCGTGTACCCCCCGCGTCACGCCCCGTCGTATCGCACCACGCGCCGCGCCTTGCAACGCATTTTTTACGGCCAACAATAACAAGGCCGCCCGAGTTCCGAGAACAGATCTCGACGCCGTTCCGAGAAACGCGTCTCGTGACACCGAGACTAAATAGATTTGTAAATAGATTTCTGTATTTTGTCCGCGAATATACTTATCACGTCTGTCCGCGCGCTACGAATTGCGAGTGTAAGATCCGCGCTAATTACCGTCCGGTTTCATTTTCTACGTTATCGCAATCACGTTGCCGACGCTATTCCGCACTATTATACTTGTGTTCATTTTATTACGATAATTTTTACATTTAATAAATACTCTTTTTTTTGTAAACACCAAAGTGAAGTCTAATTCCTTTGGCGACTCTTCGCGCCCTCGTTCCCGTGCCGATCACCGTCCGTGCATGAAGTGCGGTCGTTACACTATTACTTTAGTTTTTAATGTTTTACCTGTTTGTCCTACATAAAATACATCACAGTCTTTGCAACTAATTTTATATACATTTTTCTTAATTTTGTTCCGAAGAACATCTTTCTAAGCCTTAATGATTTTGTTTAATTTATTGAGACTAGAAAATGTCAGTTTTACATTTATATCTCAGATTTACCCAAACTAACACTTCTTATTATGATTTATACTGTATTATATACTCGCGTCGGCTGCGAATGACGCTCATGTAACATTATTGGTTACTACAATAAATATTACTCAGTGTCTCGGTGATTGAACTGGCTAAGACATCCTTCTCGGATAGTTGGGGAATCCAGGTTGTTCAAACCCTGGTCAAGGTAATATTTTTTGCAATTTCTTTACAGTTTTTTGGGATTATAGAAGGGGGGGAAGGATAGTAGAGATGCGTACGAACATCAAATAAATAATTAAATAGAATAGCAATTTAATTTCGTGATATTACATTTGGATTCCCCTTGGAAGCTATATTTTAAATCCAGCAAAATTGGGGCACGCAGTTTGGGGGAATTTTGTAAATGTTTATAAATTTATCTAGAAAAAATTATTGAGCACGAATCCAAGATGGCGGACGGAATTTTCAAAATCAACCGAATTTTCTGTAATTTTGAAAATTACGTTTGGCATATTGGTCCGCCATATTATATCTGGCATTTTGAATTTTGTATTTTTGACATCGGATTTGTAATCAGTGACTTCGAAAACACCTGAATAACATGTTTCAAGCGAATTCAGTTGATTTTGATAATTTTGCTTGTCACATTAGAACCACCATTTTGAAACTGACATTGAATTCGTAATGGGAGACTGCAAAAACCTTTACTATAAATAACAAGTTTTAAGTAAATCTAGTCGATTTTGATAATTTTGACTGCATATTGTATTCGCTATTTTGAATTTTGAATTTTTGACATTGGAATCATAATCAGCGACCTGAAAAACCTTCAGATAGTGACTTAGAAGTATAGGTGATCAGTACAAAATTACCTTTTCAAAAAAAAGGTAAAAATAAGGCCTACCTAACTTATTTATAAATATAATTTACAAAGATATTGAAATGACCTAAATGAGAATAAATTGTTTATTTCAACCACTTGCCAAAATAAAATTATCATCTATATAAAATATTTTTAAATATACAAAAAATAAATTTTTTTAAACTTTTTATTTGGTCTTATTAAATTTTTGTGTTTTTAATAAGGCCCGAATTAAAAATAAACTGAAAATAACAAAAAATTAAACATATTTTCCAATTCACTGTTAAATGATTATTAAAATGATTATTACAAATACGAAATTTTTTAAGATTTATGTTACTATAAAACATCACAATTATTTTTAATTTTGTCTGTAATTAATATTTTAACTTTAAGAAATTCTGGCTATTTTAGTGCAATTTCAGCTTATGAAAAGTTTGCGTCATTGAAAATCATTATTTTCTGTTGCAAGCCACATACATAATAAACAAATGGCAATGGCTATAACAATAAATGTATAAGTAAGCCTTATTCAATAATACATTTATAAAAAAGGGATACCTATTTAAAAAAAAATATATATATATACATTTATATATATATATATATATATATATATATATATATATATGTATATATATATATATATATTGTCACGTACTTCTCCTGACGCCGGAGAGCAACGGCGAAATACGCGATCAAACCACGGAATAGCTCGCGAAACACGCGCGGGAGCGACGAACGAACCGAGAAACACCAAACGCTCGTACCAAATCGCGAGATTGGGCGCCAGACGCGATGATACCGGTCGCGTCTCCGCGTTCACTTTTCCACTCTAAACACGGATTCACAACACGCGAGAATGCGTCATGCCGAAACGCGAAATCGTCGCTCGCACGCGGCCAGCTAGCTCCTCTAACCGGTAGAGGGGCGGGGTAGCGGAGACAGGGACGAAGCGGCTCTCTTACGGGAGACGACGGGTAGGCGAGAAATTAAGTAAAGTCAGGCCGATATAACAGATAGAGAACACATATATTGCAGTGCATAATAGAGACGACATACAATAAAATAAGAACAAAAAAGAATAGCGGTTAATGTAAGAAAGAAAGACAAAGATAAGGCGTTGACAAAAAGAAATTAATAAGCCGGACGCGGGAATTATTTCAACTCAGACCATAATTACGCTACACGCGCCGATCACGACGACTGGTCCCGCGCGAAGCGCGGCAGCCAATCACGCGCGCTCTGACCGGCGCGGCAAGAACGCGAACGCAGAACCTCCGCTAAGGCGAGCCACGTAATTCTGAGACAAAAGTGCGTACAGTAAAAGATTCGCGCCGATGACAACGCAGTCGCCGGAACCGCACTACAAAATTAATAGAACACGCGCGATACACCAAGTCACCGATATCTCGGGCGGCCGTATGATCACGGCCGTAACACGACTCACGCACGTGCGCGAGGGCTTTGCGACTTCCCGGGAAGCCGGTCGTTCGCGAGCTTCTATGGCGGGACGGCTCAAACACACGCGGCAGCCGACAGCTGGGTGCCTCGACGAGGTCTCGGGCTTGAGGTGAAGAGCCAGCCAAACACCAAGAAGCAAGGTGCGTTCAATCGCCACGCGGCGGACGCACTCGCACACTAACCTAATGGCTCTACCTCAAAACGCGAGCCGGTCGACACCGACAGTTCGTGGCTTTACACAGCGGTTAGACGGGTCACCTCGACTTCAGCACGGTTCTTCCTCCGCTCCTCGATCTGCGGGGCTTGTCCGGGCCTGGCATACTCGACGATAGCCGCTCCCGATATCTCCAGCCGATATCTCGCACGCTCGCTCACGCTTCGCACCACAGGGATCGCCGGGTCGCACGCAAAAGCCGAGAGGATCGCGCTCGATGCGCGATCGATGAGCGCTACCCCTCCCACAGGGTGCGCTAGCGCCTAGCGGAGCGGCCGCCCTTATCTAGCTGTGACGTCACGGCAGCGCAGTGTCGGGTCTCCGCAGGTGTCGTGCGGTCCCCGTCGGCATCCGACATCCTCGTCACTCTCGTCGTCCTCGCGGACGACTGCAGCAGCAGAATTTTCCCAGCGACGACTCTTCGCCGCTACCCTCCTCGATGGACAGCCGGCCTTCGACGGCCCTCGTCCTGGCCGTTCGTCCGCCCCAGCCTGTCCATCAGCTGTGCCACTCGCGAGCCTCCTTTGCGTGGCGCTTATCTGTCGCCACGTCTTGTCTCGTCCTCCTCTCCGTCGGCGTTTTCCGGTGCGCCGGCCCTGGACGATCGCCCTCTCCTTTCCCTGTCGCTGTCCGTCTCTCTCGCCGCTGTTGGTCCTTCGGCGGCGTTTGTCGAGGTGCCCGCGGTTACATGTAATAAGCCACGAATGAGTAAATAAAATAATACGCAACGCAGTCCCGCCGGAGATTTCGTTCTCTCGCAGAGTGCCCGACCCGGTCATACGCGCCTCCTGGCGCGACGCCTAGGCGGAAGACGGAGTGGCGAGGCAGCTAAAACTGCCACGTCACAATATATATATATACACACACACACATACACACACGCACACACACATATATGTTTGTTTTTTTCTACAGCTAGAAAGTTAAATATTATAATATGTTGTAATAAATTAGAAAATAACATATACTTATTAAATTTACAACAAAGTAATCAGTTGCACGTTCCTCCTCTGCACCTGCGAACGTTGCTGGTCCTTCGCGGCCTTCCTTAGCTCCGCGATCGACTCCTGCGCCGTCGGCTCCACTCGGTCTCCTCCCACGGGGTGCCTTTCCTAGCACCAACTTGGACGCGGCTCCCTCGGCTAAGGTCCTGCGGTCCAGAAAGGACTGACGGTCTGCCCAGGTCGCCTGTCTGCCTTCGGAGTACCTGCGTCTCTGCTACATGAACTTCCAGTCGCTCCTTCTTCATTTCTCTGAATTGGCGGATTTTTTCCACCGGGAGACGTTGTCGCTATGTCGGAGACTTGGCTTAAGCCTCATGTTCCCGATAACTTCGTCTTTTTTCCCGGCTATCGCATCATTCGCCGCGATTGCGAGGGGAGGGGAGGAGTGGGAATTGGCGTTTACGTGCGCGACGACATCGGCGCTTCTATCCTTGCCCCCCGCTCCTTGGATAAATAACAACATCCGAGATCTCTTGCGAAGGCGGGACGTAGCTAGAAGAGTTTTTTTCCGCCTTCCCTCTCCCTCGAGGGGGGAGACTTTCCGCGTGCTGCGCAGCCAAGCCAAGTCCGCTATAAAGTCCGCCAAAAACATCTATCTTACCAAAAGGCTTGGCTCGACTCTCTAGCGCCGCTCGACTGTGGTCTGACCTGCGCTCTCTGGGCCTTGCTAGCGCTGGGACCTCGTGTCCGTATCTAAATTTCTCCCTAGAAATCCTGAACACCTTCTTCTCCTCAGCTCACCTCGCCTCGTCCGATCCTCCTATCCTTCCGCCCGGCTCTTTTTATATCTCTCCTCTCGACCCACTCCACTTTCTCTTTCTCCTCTCCCCTGCCTTTCTGTTTCTTTCTTGATCTTAGCCGATCCTTCCACCTTTTATTTTCGTCATATTACACCCGATGCTTTGCTGCGTGCTCTTCGCCGCAGCACCTCCAACTCTTCTGGACCTGACATCAACCGTCGCTTCATCTTAATGTGTCTTTCGTTTATTTGTTCTCTCATCCTCGATATTTTCAATCGGTCCTTCACCACTTCTTTCTTTCCCTCCTCCTGGAAACTCTCTCATGTTATCCCACTTCCTAAATCCAAGCATGCCTCCGAACCTTCCCATTTCCGCCCTATATCCTTGTTTTGCTTCCTGTCTAAAGTCCTCGAGCGTGTTGCCTTTGAACAACTCTCTTCTCACCTACTCTTCTGATCTACAACCTCCTCGATCCTCTCCAAACCGGCTTCCGAAGGGGGCACAGCACACAGACGGCTCTCCTGAAGCTACTAGACGATGTGAGACTGGCCAACGATAAAAGGATGGTCATGTTTGACTGGTCATGCTCGTCTTGTTTGACTTTACCAAGGCCTTTGATACGGTCTCCCACGATCTTCTTCTTCGTAAGCTGCGCTCTTTCCGCCTGTCTTTCTCCGCCTGCCAATGAGTGCAGTCCTATCTCACGGGGCATTACCAGCGCGTGCGTGGCCCGGACGACTCCTTTTCGACTTGGATGCCTGTTGTTGCCGGGGTCCCCCAGGGCTCGGTTCTCGGCTTCCTGTTTTTTTCACTTTTCATCAATGATTTCAGTTCCGTTCTAAGTCATTGCAGCCACATCTTGTACGCGGATGACCTGCAAATTTAAATTCACTTTCCACCTGCTGATATCGACGCCGCTCTCGCCAAGGTCAGAGCGGACATTGCCGCAATCGAGTCCTGGGCTCAGAACAACTCCCTCATCCTTAACGCTCGCAAAACTAAATCCATGCTCCTGGGATCTTCTAAATTCATTAACAGCATTCCCTCCTTTTGCAACCAACTACACCTTAACGGTGCATTAATAGAATTAACCGACAAGGTCACAAACCTCGGCATCTGCCTATCCAGTTCTCTCAGTTGATCGGAGTACGTGGCACTTTAAGCCGCGTCAACAAAATTCTTTGGCGGCTAAAGGCTTTCTGCCTCTTCTTGCGCCTCCGTACTCAGCTCGTCACGGCTTTCATCTTCCCCGTCTTTGATTACTGTGCGGCCCTCTTTACTGATTTGACGGGGCAACAAAAATTAAAGCTAAGACGCCTAATGAACTCGTGCGTGCTATTCATTTACAATCTTCACAAGAATGAGCACATTTCGGGGTACTACAAGAGGCTAGGGTGGCTCAGCTCTGACGACAGGAGGCAGTACCTCACATGTTGCCTCCTATTTTCTATCATCCTCCATTTGTCTCCCCCCTATCTCTCTGAAAACTTCCGTCCTCAGCACCGTTCTCTCTCACACCTGCGCTTCTCCCCTTCCTCTTCCCTTGATCTCGCAGTCCCTTTCTGTCGCACCTCCACTTACCAACGTTCCTTTCATTCGACTACGTGCTCCCTATGGAATAATCTCTCTCCTGTCGTCAGGGAGGCCGCCTCAACTAGCGCCTTTAAGCGCTTGCTCTTCGGCTATTTGATGAGCCGCGGCCATGCTGCGATGCCTCCTCCCTCGGTTTGCACATAGCGTTCATCAACGTTACTCAACGCTAATATTATTATTACTATTATGTTATTTTATTTCTTTTTGTTTTGTTTATTATTGTAGGAAATAATGTATTATGGATCAATGTACAGAAAAGAGTGTCACAACAATGCTTAACTTAGCGAGATTGTAGAAGAGAAGACGCCCCGCAGGCTATCGGATGCCTGTATTTATACCATGCGTTTCGTCGCCTTTTCGCCTTATTGGCTCGTGCCCCGATGGAAGGGCGCGCTGGACGCACGGTTACGCATCTCGACCCTGCACAGACATGTTAACACATGTCTTCACAATTTACAGTCAACATTACTAAAATTATGTACTGATCGGCGATCTCCTTGTTGGCCCTACATTATAGTTTATTTTCTTCTTTTTTTTTCTTTTGTTGCTTACTGTTCTCCTGCAACTTTGTTTGTAAGTGATATTGTTATTCTCTACGTTCCACTGTACTTCTGAGTGTCTTTAGAGGGCTTGCCTTAGGACAAAATAAATACTTATTCATTTATTCATTCTCTTTCTTTCTCTCTCTCTCTCTTTCTCTCTCTCTCGTATATGCGCACAGCGCTTTATGCCCTCTTTTCTGCTGGTGTATCGAGTTCTTTCTGTTAACATATTGATCTCTTCTTATTTTATGCATTATTATTTTGTCAACGACGGCCATCCATTAAATGAATAAATCATTTTCTTTTTCTTGAAACGCTGGGTATGATCAATTCAAACACCTGACCAACCGACGAGTCTTATCCGGATCGATCCCGAAATTCCCACACCGTTGCACTGAAACCGCGTACCGTTACAACTGAACTAGTTAAAATAATACATGATATTAACCCTTAAACACGTAAGTGGATCTGAAAGACCCCATATGAAGTTTTGAACGTTTGCTATGTGAAGACGGAATGAGATAGGAAGTTTGGACCAAGACGTAAAAAAGGTTTGAAATCTTTTCTTTTAATTGATATAGTTGATCAACTTTTTTGGTCAACTAGAATTCGAACGGCACGGCAACAAAGTTTAGTTAGGGTCAATGCGACCCATATAGTGTGTAAGTGAAACTTTCTTTGTGAGTATTTTACATAAAAAAATTGGACAAAATACGTTTGAACAGGTCGATTTGCAGATGTTACTCGCATATACTCTGTCTAAAGTTGGAATACTATAAAATGTTGTAGAAAAAAGAGTTTTTCCGAAATATATGACACATCAATTTTCAATTTTAGACACGATTTAATCAAAAATTCCTCATGTTCGCATTGTTACATAAGTACATTTTTTAATAGAAATGACAATAATATCATTTTTTTTTAAGTATGAATTTGTAGCTTTAAAACGCCCTATTGTAAAGTTCTTTAAAGTTTTTTGTTGCAAAGATATGATTTTTTTTTTTAAGTGGATTTTTAGATGCCTAAAAATATCTCATATTTTCCATGTTACATAATTAAATTTTTTAAAAGAAATGATTTTGCCAAATTTTATTTTGAAAGTGTGATTTTGGCTTTAAAACGCCGTATTTGAAAGTCCTTAAACGTTTGTTGTTGCGAAGATATGATTTTTTGAAGGAAAAGTGGAATTTTGACCAATTTCTCATTTTTGCTTAATGGTTTTGCTTTTATAACTTCACAATAAATTATTTGTCGGCAATGCCGATTATGCAGTCACACTCTTGAGATTTTAAACTTTTGTTTTAAAAAAAAATCGTAGAAAAATATTGATTGCAATCAAAATTATAGCTTCTCAAAGTTGAAAAAGGGTCTCCCAGACCCAAAAATGTGTTTCCGTATTTTACAGGATCGGTGTGTTTAAGGGTTAAATATGCTCACTGTGTTACAAAGTGAATGTTAATTATAAATTAATAACATGTGTGTAAATCTCGCTGCGTTATTGATATTTAATAATGTTTCTGAACGTGTTATGAAAGGTATTCTCTCTTATAAGAGATAATTTATTTTGTAACACGAACGATCATATTTAATATCACATATTATTTTAATTAATTCGGGAGGGTTCCGATAGCGCACATCACGATAGCCCACCAACCAATCATCTTGACTTATTTAACTCAACCTACGGAAAATCTCTAGGCATCTGCCATTGTGAGTGGTTTGTGTGCTATCGGGATGTGCCCTATCGGGACCCACCGACTTACCATACTTATTAATTAATTCAATCACAAATTTCTAAAATCAGAGAGAACACCCAGCGTGGCGACCTCTAATACTCAACTTGTCAAATTACACGTACATACAACAGGCATTAGAATCATTTCTATGTCTTCATTCAATCGTTTGACATTTGTTTCAAACGTCAATTCATTTAAAATATACGTTTACATTAACGGTAGAGTTAAAAAATTATATTGG
This sequence comes from Solenopsis invicta, assembly GCF_016802725.1. Classification (NCBI taxonomy): domain Eukaryota; kingdom Metazoa; phylum Arthropoda; class Insecta; order Hymenoptera; family Formicidae; genus Solenopsis; species Solenopsis invicta. The sequence goes on from NC_052668.1 coordinate 7,776,902, forward strand.
AGAAAGTTAGGAAGACAAAATTAGATTTAATAATGTGTATTCGATCTAATTTTGTTTCGTTATTATATTCATGTACACTTTGTCAATCATGTGTTATAACACTTGGAAAATTTAATGCATAGCACTTGTAAGAGTCACTTATAATATTGACTCTATATAATGCAAAGTGTATATTTTTAACTGCACGTATTTATTATTACATGCACGTATTTATTATAAGTTCATTTAATCAACGTGGTTTTGCACTACACGAATGAATTTGGCAGAAAGAAGTGTCGTCTGCCCCGCAAACCGAAATTTTATATATTGACGATTCAGGTTATACAGGTTAGGAAACTTGTCGCGGCGATCATGATCGCGGTCACGTGATGCATGACATGATCGCATGCGGGCTGCTAGTGTACTAGCGAGCGCCACCGGTCACTCTGTGTCAAAAAGATGTACTGGACAAGATTCGCTTGGCGATGACAATGACAATAACATTTCTTACATGTAAAACGTCGAGATTTAGACTTTGCGTCGCGATGTCTCCGCACGTAGGACACGGAGAGAAAAAATAAAAACATTTATGCAATTTTCTCCAAGCTATCGATTGAGACTACTCAGAACTTGATCGGTTCAGCCATTACTGAGATCGGATAACCTTGTTATGCTTCAACTCGCTGATTCGCGTAAAAGAACCTCGCTGTTATATACATACATAAATATATATGTACACACGCACAGGCGCGCACGCACGCGCGCGCACGTACGCACGCACGCACACACACAGACACACGGTGATGGGAGGATATTCGGAAACGGTTAAATATCTCGGACACTAAGCATTTTAGGAAAAAGTGTATCAAATAAAACTTATAAGATTTCAAAAGATCTATTTACTGATCTTATCAATTAACTTTGGATGGCGTTGCCAAGGTCAGATCGAAATCACTTTAACTTTTTTAAATGGAACACCCTATTTTTAATTCCAGAATCTAATATCTGGTGTCAAGATCTTTTTAAAACCCTACAAGAAAGTTTATTTTTGTTGAGTACTTTTCGAATTGTGAAGCTTGACAGCTACAGTGTACTATATCTTTCAAGCGTCATAACTCGGAAAATACTTAATAAAAATAACTTCTGATTGAATTTGTAGGGTTACAATGGTATCACACAATCTACACGTAACATCAAAACGCTCATTTTGCTATCCTTGGGGGCGGGGGAAGGGGGGGGGGCGAAAAAAATTTTAAATGCAATGTGGGGTCGTGTGAAATTAATTTCACAATGTGGGGGCATTGAAATAAATTTCAACCGTATTCGTGATCCAAACTTCAAACAAGAAACGAAAAACTGGGAGCACGTGCGCTATCGATAAACGGAAGTGCTAAGGTTTTGGGAATAATTCATGCTTTGATTTATTGGTTGATTGATTAAGCGAGCACGGATCATCAGAGAATGGATGCCGCTCCTTAAATTACGCGAACCGCGACAACTACTCTTGATACGCATTGCAAGTACGAGACAATTTGATTTCAATCTTATATCGTACCCAAGTTCTATTCCATTTTTGCTTCTCGAGTTAATTTATTGAACATTTATTATAGTTTACGATATCATGTGATTTTTTTCTTTGCTGTCTTTTCAATAACTTTTAACACTTGAGTATTCAAGTATTAGTTTAGTTCGTTTGACCCATTTTGACCCTTTCAATCAATGATGTTACGTCTTTCTGAACGAGAACACATATTTTTTTTGATGATTAGAGGGTAGAGCGATCGATTGAGATTATATAATGATGTGAGACAGCTTTTCAATGAAACTTTTTGCAATGAAGATACTGCTATTTCAATAACAGTTCATAGAACGATTAGGCGTTTTAATGAAATTGGAAGTGTTAAAAATCGTCCAGTATTAGGTAGGCTAAAGTTAGCAACAAATCTGTTATTTTCAAACAACTTATCAGATATATCAAAGGCTTCGATCCGCTTCTTTTCAATTAGGCTTTGGAATATTTCTGAGATTTCACCGATCAAAACTAAGGTTACATCGGCTGGTTGTCAAAACATAATTTACTAACACTACGATACATTCATGATTGCTGACGCAGCATCCGGTTATAGTAGTCATGAACGTAAAAACAAGTAAGAACAAAACGTGAACCCTAGAATCGGACCCCAGGCATACCTGGCACAAACTGTACATATGTTATACGTTCCAATCGCCGTCTAGTTCTCTCTTAACCCGGATCGTGCCCTGGAATTACTGACCTCCATGATAATAAGTGATAGAAGGTGAGCCCCTAAAATTGGATTTTGAAATAAAAGTAAATAAAGTATTTTGACAGTATATTAAATAGCACAAATAGTAAAAGTAAAGGACGGGATTCGATAGCGCACCAACCAATCATCTTAACTTATCTAATCCAACCAACGGAAAAACTAGGTATCGGCCGCTGTGAGTGATGATGTGCTATCGGTCCCATGTGCTATCGGGATCCGCTCAAAAGTAAAAATACTTAATAGTTCAAATTAATCTTAGCGTCCTTGTTTAAGTATTTTAGATATTCCGTTGATCTGAAAAATATTTAGATTATTTCCAAAAAATATTTCAATTTGTTAAAAAAAGTCTGAGAAATTTGCTGAAAATGTCAAAATTTGCACAGAAATTCTAAGAAATTCTAGAAAAAAAAAATTTTTATTAATTTATGTTGACTTTATTTAGGAACATGATCTTATTTGCTGTAAAAATGTAAAAAAAAATGTAATTTTTTTTGCTATTTTATCTTAATGCTCCGAAAATTCTGATGGCATAGCGTTTAACACGAAAATAATTTTCGAGATACATACTGTGGCACTTAAAAGAAAAAAATAATTTTTTTTTGTTAAGCAATGTAATGATTAAGGATGTGGATAAATCCATAGCATTTTATTAGATTTTTATAATGTATGTATAGACTCGCCAACAAGCAAGATATGAATGGAGCCATCGACGAGCTAGATATAGTTGAAAACCTAGATGTGGAGCAAGCGGCCAATGCCATGAGATGTCCGACAAGAGTGGAAACGTGTTCCTGCATTTATAAAAAGGAACAATCCAAAACTAGCACTGCGGGCATAAAGGATGGATACAAGTAAAATTACAATTATAAAGGGTATATTCTGGTTTGTAACCTAGCAAACAAAAATAAATTTAAATGAATTGAAAATTACAATTTATTTTAATTCATTTTAATTTATTCGAGTTTACGCTTTAAAGTTCCGGAATTTTTAGACTGAAATAGATTGAGATACGAAATGCGAATTATTATTATTTTGAATTTGGATGGATATATATTTTTATTATATTATTTTTTGATTCAAATGGATTTAAAAAATCTCAAATGTGAATTCAAAAATGTCGAAGTGAATTTATTTCTATTTATTTCAAATCAGTTTTGTTTGTTGGAAAAATTTAAAAAATCGAAAAATTTATTTTGCCTAATTTGATGGATTATTATACAGGGTGAGTCATTTTAATCTATGGACCCGAATATCTTCCAAATAACGGTATCTACAAAAAAATGGTTTAGATAAAAGTTGACCAGGACAGAGGGGGTCATTCAATTGTACCATTGGTTTTGACCTTGAGGTCAATTTTGAAGGTTATTTCAAGGTCACGATGATTTTTTAAAATGGGACACTCTATTTTTGACTGCGGATTTCGAAAGAGCGGAAAATTTTACATCAAACTTGTCTTATGAAAAAATTGTTTTTGCGACCTTGGAAAGGTCAAAAATGAAGGTGAAATGCCTGAAAAATGATCTGGTGTACTTTTTCTGAAATGACGTGGTTTTCTGGGTAACACAAATGTGCATAATGCTTAAACATTACTACTTGCAACTTTCGGCCGGATTCTTCGACGCACGCCTATTGCTCCCCTCCCAACGCACGGTCCTGAGACGATGTATCGCGCTCCTTAGTTACGCCGTCCGGCGGCGCCGTTGCTAAGGCGCGAGCGGTGGGAGGGGAGCAATATGCGTCGAAGAATCCGGCCGAAAGTTGCAAGTAGTAATGTTTAAACATTATGCACATTTGTGTTACCCAGAAAACCACGTCATTTCAGAAAAAGTACACCAGATCGTTTTTCAGGCATTTCACCTTCATTTTTGACCTTTCCAAGGTCGCAAAAACAATTTTTTCATAAGACAAGTTTGATGTAAAATTTTCCGCTTTTTCGAAACCCGCAGTCAAAAATAGGGTGTCCCATTTAAAAAAACCATTGTGACCTTGAAATAACCTTCAAAATTGACCTCAAGGTCAAAACCAATGGTACAATTGAATGAACCCCTCTGTCCTGGTCAACTTTTATCTAAACCATTTTTTTGTAGATACCGTTATTTGGAAGATATTCGGGTCCATAGATTAAAATGACTCACCCTGTATGCGGGCCTTGGAATAAGTAATTAATTGTAAATACTAAAACTTTAGCAAAAACACTAAAAAAGTAGACTTAAAACTTTAAACGAGTTTTCTTGGAACTACATTTTTTGAACCTTTGTATGGTTGTTTTGACAATGCTTTCAGCAACTATCGGCGTTGGTGAGACAATCGACCAAATTAAGTCGTTAGAATAAATATTGTATAAATGTATGTCGAATAATAAATCACTTTAAAATTTATTTGAGAATATGTCAAGTAAATAAAAATATGATTTGTCAAGACATTCAGTGTCTTTTTGGGAATTAATACCATTTTTTTTTATTTTTTAATGTATATCTCGGAAATCAACCTTTTATTATAATTTGATTTTGAATCATGAATTTTAATGTTATTTCAATCAAATGTTTCTGTTTTGTTCCATGTTCGGCGACTTGCCTTTGTATGTCTTAATTTATTCATTTTTATACTCCAGTAGCGAATTGCGCGCAATTTGTGTCATCTGTGTTCGTATTAAACTCAGGATCTGTCGACAAAATCTGTTAACATATTATATCAACAGATTGGCGACAGAAACTGAGCAAAATCTGCGCGTGTGGGCAATCTGATAACAGACTATGAATACAAGCTGCAAATTCTGTTCAATTTTTACTACCGATCTGCTAATGTAATATGGTCAGCACGCTTTGTGTTATTTTTGATGGCAGGTTATCAACAGTATCAGATAAAACAGCATCAGATAAAGACATTGTGTGCAATTTATTGCTATTTTGCTATCAAAAGTTAATAGTGTGCTGTGCGCGAAATTTATTTCTGGAAGCTTGGCTATCTGGATTATTTTTATGTTGTTTAATTCTTGATCCGAGTTGTCTCTTTGTCTGTCCAACGTAAAAGGCATCGCAATTTTTGCAGTGTAATTTATAAACTACATTGTTATTTGACATTCATTCAGTTACATCTTTGTGTTTTTTATTCTTGTGCGTATTATCAATGCGTATATTAGTATATATTGGTTGATTAAAGAGTAATTTCGTATTTTACAAGCAGAGGTAGTTAAAACTGAGTATTATACTTAGCGAATAAACATTGAACGAACTGCGAATTCGAACGTTCGTTGATATTGTTAACCGAGAGGGTTTTCGGATAGATGCCACGTGCGTGTTGGGCACTTTGCCGATGTTTCGCAAACATTGCAGCTTGCATCATCAGGGCTGAGAGCTCCGATATTGAGCTCCCTTTGATTGTGGTGGTCCTTATATATCCCCGTTGCGCCCGGTGGTGGTTGGGGTGGGGAGTTTAACTTGGTCAAGCCTCAAGACTGGAAAAAAACGCCTTCACGGAGAGGCTATTCTAGGGTCGGTAAACTTATTTACCAAACTCAGGAAGTCCTTGCACGTCCAACTGTGCTCCTTAGCATTTCTAAAACGGTGCCGTGACCATCGAGTGGTACCTAAATGCTTTCAATTAAAAAACCCTTTGCTTACCTCCGTCCAGGCAAAAGTTATCCTTTGACAAGCATCTCTACGGTTAGTCAAGGAAAGGATCTCGGCAATCAAAAGAAGTACCCTATGATCAGAAAGTACCGGGAATTTTTTATTTAAAAGTACCGCACATGCGGGAACCGGTTTATTTTTTTTTCTTATGTTGGTACGACCTTAAGACGCACATCTGTCAGGTTTTAGTGCCATCCGATCATTAGTGTCTGCCTGGCGTTTGTTTATATCAGTCAACTTTTTTCATTTTGCCGCATTTTACCATGAATAATTTTGTTGAACAAAGAGTTTGTTTGAAATTTTGTGTTGCGAACGAAATTTCGTGTGCCGATGCACTGAAAATGTTGCAAAAAGCATTTTGCGAATCTATCAAAAACAAGAGCATACGAGTGGTATAAAGACTTTAAAAGTGGTCGTACAGTGGTGGAAGGTTTCCCTCGTTCCGGACGTCCATCGACGTCGAACACCGATGAAAACGTGAAGAAAGTGAAAGAAATGGTGCTTGAAAATCGTCATACCAGCTTAAGAGAGATGTCTAGTGAACTTGGCATTGTATATGGAACGGCACAGCATATTGTGGTTGATGTTTTGGGTATGAGACGCGTGGCAGCCAGGCTCGTTCCGAAGGATCTGAATTTCTTGCAAAAACACCACCGAAAGACAGTTGCTGAAGAGATGATTTCTGAAGCCCAAAGTGATCCAACCTTCATGAAACGGATAATTACGGGCGACGAGACATGGGTCTATGAATTTGACATGGAAACAAAGCAACAATCGTCCAAGTGGCGCTTCGAAGACGAGCCGAAACCGAAAAAACCGCGTCAAAGCCGCTGAAAAGTGAAGGTGATGTTGACTGTTTACTTCGATTGCCAAGGCGTTGTGCACTATGAGTACCTTCCACCGGGCCAGACAGTCAACAAAGAATATTATTTATCCGTTTTGAAGCGTTTGAGAGATGCTGTACGTCGCAAACGGCCGGAAATGTGAGCCGACAATTCTTGGATTTTGTACTGAATTATTTGACCAAACATCAAGTAAATACCATCAAGCAAGCACCGTATTCACCTGATATGGCTCCGTGCGACTTTTTTTTGTTCCCCAAGTTGAAGTTGCCACTTCGTGGAAAGAGATTTCAGTCGATCGAGGAGATCAAAGAGAATGCGACGAGGGAACTAAAGACCATCCCTTCGTCGGCCTACCAGGGATGCATGGAGGACTGGTTCAAGCGTTGGCACATGTGTGTTGCTTCAGATGGATCATATTTTGAAGGAGATAAAATAAATTTGCCTGAAATTTAACTCTATTTTGTTTTATTTAAAAATTCCCGTTACTTTCTGATCATAGGGTATAGCCAGTACCTCCCAAAGCTTCTTGGATTACACCTCTTGTTTGCTGACTCATTAAAGCCGGAGTTGTGGCAAATACTGGACCGTATTACACACGAACAGGCCGTCCGTCCTGCCGAGGTGAGAAAACAAAAACAGGAGGAGAAATACAAGATCTCTCCACAGGTTGGATCCCCACTTCCAACACACACAGTGAAGAACCTCAGTAGTCACGTCTTGTCCCTATCCGAAGTGTCTGTACTTTCAAAAGGACACAATTTTGCTGTCACCCCCACAAGCATTCCTACGGAAGAAATTATCATCCAAATTGTGACAGCTATCTTCCGCCTCCCACCCGAAGCAAGCAACAACATTAGACAACGAGCAGTCAACATCCTCCGCAAGGCTAAACCACCCAGCCAAAACATCAGCAGAGAAGAACGCTTGGCACTCCGGAATTTGAGACAGAACAACAACATTCTAATTCTACCGGCGGATAAAGGAAATGTCACAGTAGTAATGGACAAAGAAGATTACTGTAATAAGATCAATGTTATGCTCTCGGATTGCAGCTTTTATAGAAAACTGAAACGGAACCCAACATCCACCATAGAGAAGAAAACATCCGTTCTGCTCAAGAATTCAGGCCTCCCTCCTGAAATTATCAAATACCTCACCCCCCGGGAATCGTCGGCTCCCAGAGTCTACGGCCTCCCCAAGATTCACAAGGAATCGGTCCCCCTTCGCTCTATCGTTAGCAATATCGGGGGACCCTCCTACCAGTTGGCCCGCTACCTCACCAAACCACTTCAAAAACGTACTGGTCACAATGGATCTCACATCAAGAATTCTATTGATTTTGTGAACAAAATTACAAAGATCAAAACGAAACCCAATAACATACTGATAAGTTTTGATGTGGTTTTATTGTTCACAAATGTCCCGGTCCAGGATACGTTGGACATTATCAAAAAGTCTGACAAACTGCCGGTCAACTTTGTCCCACTAATAGAACATTGCCTAACCTCGACCTATTTCCAGTTTCAAGGAGAGTTCTTTGAACAAACCTTTGGAGCAGCAATGGGATCCCCTGTTTCACCCATTATTGCGAACATTTTCATGAAACATCTTGAAGGCAAAATTCTGAAAAACGCACCCTTCGAACCTTCCACATGGTTCCGATACGTAGATGACACATTTGTTATATGGAGCCACGGCAAAAAAACTCCCACCCTTCTTCGTTTTTCTCAACGCCCAACACCCAAACATTAAGTTTACAATGGAGGTAGAACAGGAAAACCAAATTCCCTTCCTAGACGTGTTGGTTCGAAGAAACGCAGATGGTACCTTAGGCCATCGGGTTTATCGAAAACCAACCCACACTGACCGATATCTTCACGCAACCTCCCATCACCATACTTCACAAAAGAATTCAGTTATCAGCTCATTGGTATACAGAGCCCTCAGAGTTTCTGAACCAACGTTCCTGGATGAGGAGTTACAACATCTTAATCAGACGTGACTAGGAATGGGTACAACAGCAAGAACATTAATCAGATAACCAAGAGATTGAAGAACAAGATCTCCAGTCCCAACGACACCGAAAATCTGGATAAAGAAAGAGAAAAGAAAATGACGGCTGTTCTTCCGTATCTTCAAGATACAACAGAGCGCATAGGCAAAATTTTGAGTAAGCATAACATCAGAGTAATCTTCAAACCCCAGAAGAAAATTGCTCAATTACTCTCTAACCCCAAGGATCAAAGACCAAGCCTGGAAACACCAGGTGTGTACAAGATACCTTGCGTCTGCGGAAAAGTGTACATAGGAGAAACCGGTAAAAAGATCAGTACACGGATCAAGGAACACCAGAGGTGTGCCAAATACAACCACTTTTCACAATCAGCTTTGGCGGAACATTGCATGGAGACTGGACATGCCGTGCAGTATGATAAGTCTACCATGTTGGCCCCGTCACAAGGCTACTTTGCCAGGAAATATCGGGAAGGTCTGGAAATCTTAAAACATCCTGACAACCTCAACCGCGACAAAGGCCTTCAAGTAAATCCTATTTGGCATACCGTTCTCCCGGGTTTTCTAATTGACCGGCCGGACAATCAAAACGCTCCGATTGGCTGACCAAGTCAAACTCTCCACCCCAACCACCACCGGGCGCAACGGGGATATATAAGGACCACCACAACCAAAGGGAGCTCAATATCGGAGCTCTCAGCCCTGATGATGCAAGCTGCAATGTTTGCGAAACGTCGGCAAAATGCCCAACACGCACGTGGCATCTATCCGGAAACCCTCTCGGTTAACAATAGCAATGGCCACGAAAGCCTCAAAACTGGTTCGTTGTTATTATTGAGTAGATATATACGTTATAGCGAATGAGAATAGAATGTTCGATTTGCTCATAAGACGATACATCAAAGAGAATTTGTATGTAATATACATGCTTATAGGTGTATTTGCAGCTATTTGTTCGGTGTTCGTTCGCTAAGTGTGTACCCAGCTTAAGATGAAGTACTAATAGACTCCATAGACATAGAGAGCTTTTCAGCAAGAGCATAAATTCGCACTGAATATCAAAGACAGAATGACTCCTGTGGATTTGTGTCTCTTGCTGAAAAACTTCCATAATATATCTAGATCGAGAAGTAGACCTTTCATAGAAAAGGACACACTCTATTTCATATAGAGTCTCATCGAAACTATATTTTTTAGAGCACGAGAATGGATGGCCTATGTCAGTTACAGTGGTTCTTGGTATCGAATAATAATTTTTAATTTTTTCAATTTTCAACTAAAACTGCGCGCCGCATATTTATTGAACTTGGAAGATAGTCATAAAGCCGAAATAGTAATATTAATGCTATAAAAAGCATATATAATATTTTTCCTCCCGTAAAAACTGTAAATTAATTAATTTCGAAAAAATAACATCTCAACTAATTCGAATCTGGATCTCCCAAATTCATCTTTTTCGATCAAAACCGAATATTATGTGTAAATTTTGGTCAAAACCGAAATTGAAATTTTTATGAGAATTTTCTTTCTTAAAAAAATATATGTAGACACGCACACAAAAATGTACATATATCAAGAGGCGCGGTAGCGGCTTGCATCATGTATATTTTTTTGTCTTTCCATGTAAAAGACGCTACCGCGTATTATTTACAGGAACACAATTTTTTTACAAATAAATCGTTGTTTTTCTTAAATTAATTTGATTAAAAAATGAATATAGGGGGGACAAATATCGATTTTTCCGAGTACAATGATACAAGAATGATGTAAAATAAGTGCATTCGATGCTGAAATATGAATTATGCATGTATTTTTCAGCCCGATTTGTCATAAAAAAATTCAGATACGTCGTCGTCGTCGTCATCTCCATCTTCGCAAAATTTCAGATTTGTCCCCCTTGGTCCAAGTATACACAACCCGAATGGGAAACTGTACAGGGATAAATACAACGGGGGTAAATAGTGTTCTTCGAGTACTCTACCATTGATCTTCAGTACAAACTCTCTTTCATCAACCCCTATAAAGTTATTCGATATCTTCGAAAAAATTTCAGATTTGTCCCCTTTGCGGTAATTTTGAAAAGATATACGAATATATATAAAAAATATTTCAAACATGGTCTCTCTTCCGCTGTTTTTCATTCTCTCCTTCGCTTACTTTTGTTCTCCGTCTCTCTCTCCCGCTCTCTTTTGCTCTCCCTTGTTCTCTAACGCTCTCTCTCATTCTCTACCGCTCTCCCTTGCTCTCTACTGTTCTCCCTCGCTCTCTCTCTCTCTCTCTCTCTCTCTCTTTCTCCCCCCCCGCTTGCTCTCTCCCGCTTTCTCTCCGCTCTCTCCCCCCCCTCTTTTTCTCCCTCCTCCCCCCCTCTCACTCTCTCTCTCGCATGCGCGAGGAGAAGACGTATTGAGAGTCGCTCCGCAAATGTAATAACTTTTGAGTGGTTTAAAGTGAGAAAAGACATAAGTTGTTTGTCTTACGCCGCCATAGACCGGGGATAGCTGTAAAAGTTATCTAGCCGGGATATAGCGATCTGTGAATGTGAGCAGTGAATTTATTGTTCGGGACATTGAAGTCTCACAAGACAATAGACATTATACGTGGACACAATAGTGCTGACGTGTGTAAGTGGATCACAGGTGACGGATTGCTTATGCTGATGTTAACGGTTTTGGCCGGTAATTATCAGCAAAGACGAGGAATATGCAGAATACCGATGCTTGGCATGTAGGAAGGCAATTAAGAGCAAAGTTGTTAAATGTAAAACTTGCCCAAAGCTTTTTTTACTATCCAGGATGTGTAAATAAGCATAGAATTCTCGACAGAAACCAAGAGTGCCCATTTGAAGAATTTTTGTTTGATATTGAGAAAGTACCGACACCGACAGGAAGAGATAGGATATTATCGACAGGATCTGTAAGGTCTACAGGAGCGGTCACAACAATGAGCAGTGAAAGTAAAGGGTCAGGCATTGATTTAAAAATAGATTGGATTATAAGAGCTGTAAAAGAAATAAAAGATGAGGCGGTACGTAAAAATGAAATTAAAATAACGATTAAAGAAGTAATTCAAGAAGAATTAGGAAATGTCAAGCAAGAACTGGAAAACTTGAAGAAAACGATATAGGGAATACATATGGATCAAAGGAAGGATTACAGAGAAGCTACAGTAAAGCGGTTAAAGAAAAGTAAAAAGAAAACGTTATAATAGTTAAACCAAAATTGCAACAGGAGAGTAAAGACACTAAAAAAGTAATAAAAGAGAAGGTAAATGTAAAAAATATGGCAATGGGAGTAACGAAATTAAAGAAAGGAAGCAAAGGAGAAGTAATTATGGGTTGTAAAACTGGAGAAGCGGTGAAAAAATTGAAAGAGACAGTACAAGCTAAGCTGGGAGAGAATTATAAAGTGCTTGAGTTGTCTGAATCGAAACCAAAATTAAAAATAGTTAACATAAATTTAGAAGAAATGAACTTAGATGATAATGAACTTATAAATACAATTAAGAAGCAGAATAAAATAGATACAGTAAATATGCGAATTGTAAAGAGAATGGTTAAAGAAAAGAGTAACAATCAAAGAAGAGGAAATGAAGAAGGATCAATAATAATGGAAGTAAATGAAGAGCTGATATTGAAGAAATCAAAATTAAATATAGGATGGAAGAAATGTCTTGTATTTAATCACGTCAGTGTCAAAAGATGTTTTAAATGTTGGGGATACTTCCATATTGTTAAAAATTGTACGAGAGAAGAAACACGTTGCAAATGAGCAGGAAATCATAGCTCGCGAGTTTACACAGCGACGGAGAGAGCAAATGTGTGACATGTATGTTCAAAAATAGAACATACAATTTAAAAATAAATGACGAACATGAAGCCATCAGTCGAGAATGTTCAACTTTTAAGAGGGCGTTACAGGAAGAGAAGAGGAAAGCAGGTTGGGAGAATACAAAAGCAACTACCTCAGAAAGAAGAAATAATTATGTATACAAATGCGCAGAGCTTACCAGCGCACATAGACGAATTGCAGCATCAGGTTATGAAGAGGATAAATCCTGTGATGGTAGCGATGTCGGAGACCTGGCTGATTAGTGACATAGAAGACAGTGAAGTAAATGTGCCGGGTTACACTGTGGTTAGATGCGAGGCTGAAAATAGGAACACAGGAGGAGTTATTATGTTTATAAGAGACGATGTTAGATATGAAGTAGTATTAATAAAAAAGTTAGAATCAAATTGCTGGTGTGCTACGATAAAAATGAAGGAAAAACTTTATAAAGGAGTGATAATGGTAACATATTACTTACCAAGCGTATGGCACGGGGATTTCATGAGATTTTTTGAGGATATAGTAGAGGAGTTAATAATAAAGGGAGAACGCATGGTAGTAGGAGATTTATATATATATATATATATATATATATTTATATATATATATATATATATATATATAATTTATTTCTTTTCAAGCTTACATTGCCAAGAACAGGACTTGGTTTACAATCGTTCCTTAACCACTCATTCATCCACACCCTATACTAATCTTCTGTTCTACGCCCTCCTTACCTATACTTTACCACGCGTTTGTGCGCATTTCTTTCTTTTCCTTGCGCTCACGGTGCTAACTATACCTCCCTATACTTATTCTTTTACCTATCCTTGGTACAGCACGGCGCAACAGTCCGCCCAGGCAAACAAACACCGTACCATATACAGCAAGTCTGTCCGCCCGGACCAACCCCAGCACCACACCGCCCTCATTTCTATATCTGTACCTATGCTTATGCCTAATTCTGTTTCCATCTTAACTCCTAATTTACATTCTTCTTTCGCGTATCATCACATTCTTCCTTCTTTGTACCTCCTTGATTCCTCTTTTCCTTCTTCTCGGTTCTTCTTTCCCCTTTTTTTTCTCTCCTCTCTCTTTTTCTCTCCTCTTTCCTACTACCTATACTAAATATTTTTAATAATCCTTATAGTCTCCTTTTCACCCAGCCTTCCAGAGATTACTTAGTATCTCCACACAGAAATGCAGAAATTACGCATCTTGTCGAATCGTTTCAATACAACGTGACAAGAATTACCCACAGTGTGAACTTGTTGCTGCAAAGGAGATCCACGGTGCTCTTCCGTCCCTTCTGCATCCACCTCTGTTGTCTTATTCCATACAATCCTTTTTCAACCTCTTTAAGCACAGTCTCCAAAGGCAGAAGATCCGGCTCCGTTTCTCCTTCTTCTTTAATAACCCAACAGCCTCCTTCTTTCCAATTCTTACTAAAATTCCGGTTCCTCTTTCCTTTTTGCTTACCTTTCTATCGCCTCCTTGTCCTATATATTTATTCTAGTTCCTTTTTTTCTTTTTCTTCTTGTACTACTTCTTTTATCCTTTATGCTTCATAACCTCAATCTCCTGTACCTCTTTCTTCATCCTTTATGCTTCATAACCTTAATCTCCAACGGCCGGTGATCAGAGTTCCCTCGGTCTCCTTCGTCCTATACCAAGCCACCCAGGATCTTTAATTAACCAATTACTTATACAATTCAACTATACCTTTTCATTTCCATTTCCTCTACGTTTACTTTTACAATATCTATATTTATGTCTATGACATATATTTATGTCTACCTGATCCTATTTCCTATCTTACGTTCTAATTTTCTTTTGCTACTTCTTTCCTATAGTATCACTCTTCTCACCGTTTCATTACATTCCTTCCAATCTCCTTTCTTTTCATTTATTCCTTCTCTCATGTACCATATGTCACTCATTTTCCATAAACCATTCTGCCTAATTCCTCGCATTACTTATCACTTTTTCTTTTTTATAGTTGTTTCTGCCTTTATTTCTAACCTTTATTTCTCTAACCTATTCTCCTTACACTCTTTCTCTTTGCCCTTTTTATTTTCTTTACCTTCCATGTTTAATTCCTACTTTACCGGCCCTCCCAGATTCTCCCGCCTCATTGTCCGCCCTAATCTATTCCTGTTCCTTCCGCTTATGTCTTATAATATTTCCTCAATTCCTTTTCCCCTACATCCGCCTCCAATTACCCGTCTTCTCTACCTTCTTATCTCTCTAGTTCGTACCTCTTTACTTTCTAATACTTCCTAATATACTACAAACACTCATACTCAGCCTCACTCTATCTCCATCCACATCCACACACCATCGCGCCACCTAAGCAAGTCCTAGGAGATTTTAATATAGACCTTATGACGGACTCGTTTTATGCAAAGAAATTACAAGAGACAATGTTAAGCTTGGGCATGAAACAGTATGTGAACGAACCGACGAGAGTTACGAAAGACAGTCAGACAATTATAGATTTAATTTTCTCTAATAATAATAAAATAATACAAATAATTTATGAACCTAAGATTACGGAGCATGCGTGGCTAAAAGTAAAGTTAAGTGTGAGTAAAAATGAAAGTAAATACAGGGAATTTAGCGCTAGAAAAGAGTTCGATGAAGATGAATTTGTTATTTTAGTAAAAAACAAATTGCTGGAAAGTCAGGGATGGCAATGTGAATGTATGGGTGTGAGTGAGAGAGCGAAAAAATTTGTTAACTCTTTAAGAGAAGGTCACTGTCCGGAAGGTTGGAAAACCTCTATTATAATACCGATCTCAAAGAGAGATAAAGCCAAAAAAAGCCAGCGAATATAGGCCTATTAATATATTACCAATATATGAAAAAGTGCTAGAATTAGTAGTAAAAGAACAATTTGAAATATATTGGGAAACAAACGGTATTATAACATAACATCAGGCGGGATTTAGAAAATGTTATTTGTGTAAAACAGCGATTCAATCTGTTATAGACGAATGGAAATTAATAGTGAGCGAGGGAAAAATAGTAGGAGTTATCTTCATGGATCTTAAGAGAGCGTTTGAAATAATTGATAGAGAAAGATTGTTAGAAAAAATGTATCAATACGGAATTAGAGGAATGATTTTAGAGTGGTTCAAATCATACTTAAATAATAGGAAACAACAGGTGTGATTCAATCAGATATGGTCTAAATTATTGCCTACAGAATATGGAGTGCCACAAGGTTCAGTACTAGGACCTTTGCTATTTATATTATATATAAATGATATAATTGAAGTCTGTCCAGAAGGGTGCAATATAAAAATGTTTGCGGAAGACACGCTTATATATGTAAGTGGAGAAAGTAGTGCGGATGTAGAGGTAAAAATGAATATGGCTTTTAATGTAATCGAACATTGGATGAATATAAATAAGTTAAAAATAAACGCAGATAAAACAAAATATATGATAGAAGTATTAGAAAAGAATTAAGAGGTAATACTGTCGTGAAGTGTTTGGATGGAATTGAAATAAAACGGGTATTAACCATGAAATATTTAGTCATAATGCTAGACGATAGACTTAGATTTCAGGATCATTGCGATTATATAGTTAAGAAAATAGAGAAAAAGATTAGTTTTTTAAATAGAATAGGTAATTTCGTATCTGCATATGCTAGATGTATTGTGTACAAGTTCATCATAGCACCTCATTTTGAGTACTGTGCTACTCTATTAGTTGGGATGGGTGAAACGCAATTGAATAAACTTCAGATAGCTCAAAACCGTGCCATGAGAGTAATTTTACAGTGCAATAGATATACCAAAATTGAACACATGCTACACGCCTTACAGTTCATGTCTGTAAGGCAACGGCTATGTTATAACGTTAATGTATTTATTTTTAAAATATTAAATGGCATGGCTTCGGAGGCGTTAAACAATAAAATAGAGATAGTTGGAGGAGAATGCGATAGACAAACGAGCTAGATAGGAAATTTAGCAGTAACTTTCCGTAAAACTAGAAGTGCTCAAAAAAGCCTTTTCTACGAAGATATAAAAATGTATAATTCATTATCCACTGTGAGTAAGCAATGTAGAGAATTAGTAGCGTTTAAGAGATTGTTAAAAGAATATACCAGGTGTATGCATAAGTTTTTTCTGGTTTCACTAAAAGATGGCGCCAGCGAAAAGTACGCAGCGTATTAATTTGACACATACGTCATTTTGTTCGTCTGACATAGAACTACAAACACACACAAGTTGAGTCCGCCAAAAACTAGCGTCTTTGTTTTATTGTTCAGTGATCATGTCGAGTTTTGTGTCTGAAAAACAACATTTGCGGCACGCATTGCTTTTTTTATTTAATCAAAAGAAAAAGGCTGTTGAAAGTCATCGTTTGCTGGTAGAAACATATGGTGAACACGCTCCATCGATTAGAACATGTGAGACATGGTTTCGACAATGTAAAAATTGTAATTTCAATGTGAAAGACAGTGAGCGCTCTGGTAGACCACAAAAATGCGAAGACGAGCAATTGCAGGAATTATTGGATGATGACCCAACTCAAACTCAACGGGAATTAGCAGAAGCATTACATGTATCACAAGAAACAATTAGCAGACGTTTACGAGCAATAAGAAAGATCAATAAACTCGGTAAATGGGTCCCACACAATTTGAATGAACGTCAAATGGAAAATCGCAAAGTCACTTGTGAAATACTGCTTCAACGCCACAAAAGAAAATCATTTTTGTATCGAATTGTGACGGGTGACGAAAAATGGATTTATTTTGAAAACCCGAAGCGGAAAAAATCGTGGCTTTCACCTGGCGAAGCCGGTCCATCAACACCAAGGCCAAATCGCTTCGGCAAGAAGACTATGCTCTGTGTCTGGTGGGACCAGAGCGTTATTGTGTATTATGAACTCTTGAAGCCCGGCGAAATCGTTAATACACAACGCTATCGCCAACAAATGATTAATTTAAACCACGCATTAATCGAAAGACGACCGGAATGGGCCAGAAGACATGGCAAAGTAATTTTGTTACACGACAATGCGCCGTCTCACACAGCAAAACCAGTGAAAGACATCTTAAAATCTCTTGGATGGGACATCTTTTCGCACCCGCCGTACTCCCCAGATCTGGCGCCATCTGACTATCACTTTTTCGCATCAATGGGGCACGCGCTCGCAGAGCAGCACTTCAGCAATTTCGAGGAAGTTGGAAAATAGCTCGACAAATGGTTTGCCGCAAAAGACAAGCAGTTTTTCTGGCATGGTATTCATACTCGTAAATTACCTGAAAGTTGGGCGAAATGTGTAGAAGCCAATGGCCAATATTTTGAATAAAAAAAAATTAATTTTCCTTGAAAATTACGTGTTTTTTTTTACCAAAAACCTGGAAAAAACTTATGCATACACCTGGTATATCATTTAATATATAGTTAATGTATGTATAATAATTATGTACAAGAAATAGCTGTGAAAGCTAAATAAAAGTCAATCAATCAATCAAATTTCTTCCTCCCCTCCCTCTCTCTTTCTCTTTCTCTTTCCAAACCATCTCTACATAGTGCAATACCTACAGTTATCATACTCCTCACACTCCAGGATCGATCACTGCTTGATCTGCGACGCTGGACTTATTGAATCTTGGCATCAGCGGGCAGTACCTTTTCTCTCGAATCACGGTCTAATCAACGTCACTTTGACCTTCAAGTCAACAGAAGTCGGCCTTGCTTCAACAAATTTCGAGATTTGTCACACTTTGATCTGGATGGTTTTCATGATTCTCTTTCATCCTATGACTGGCCAGCAATTGATCGCACTGATGATCTAGATCATATGGTTGAATTATTTTACTTCTTAAATCTCTCAGTCGAGTCTTACCTTCCGTACAAGGTCTTTGTCGCGAACTAGCCTCTTGCTCCTTGGCTCAACCAACCAATAAGAGCCTTATTGTGTCGGAGGAACGCTGCGATTAGAGCTTACTTGCGGCACCTCTCACCTGAGCGCAGGGAACTGTTTTGGGCGCTGATAAATGAGACTAAGCTGCGCATCGAGGGTGCCAGGAATCTGTATCTGCAAGACAGATTGGGCTCTAGTGTTTCTCCCGCAAAAGGATATAAACTTCGCTCTCTCGGTTTGGCCAAACTCAAATCTTCTGATCAGCAATTGAATGTCCCTCTTGACGATCTTAACACTTTTTTTATCTCAGTGCTTCCTTCTTCTTTTTCCGTTCCCCAACAAATTTTTGGGTGGAAAATCCACTTTTTTCTATAAATAGCTGACACTTGGATAAAAATTAATATTTTTAAAAATCCCTTACGTATTTCCTTAGTTTTGAATATGTAGATAATGAAGATTTTTTTTGTTTGGTTTTAACATAAACCATTTCGCAGAAAACTTGCACGCAAAAATTCATCTTTAACCCTTAAACACGTAAGTGGGTCTGAGAGACCTTATATGAAGTTTTGAACGCTTGCTATGTGAAGATAGAATGAGATAGGAGGTTCGGACAAAGACGTAAAAAAGTTTAAAATTTCCTCTTTCAATTGATATGGTTGATTTTTTAGTCAACTAAAATTTGAACGGCACGGCAGCAAAGTTTTGTTAGTGTCAATGCGACCCATATAATGTGTAAGTGAAACTTTTTTTGTGAGTATTTTACATAAAAAAGCTGGACAAAATACATTTGAACAGGTCGGTTTGCGGATGTTACTCGTATATACTCTGTCTAAAGTTGGAATATTATAAAATATTGTAGAAAAAAGAGTTTTTCCGAAATATATCATGAAACACATTAATTTTCAATTTTAGATACGATTTAATCAAAAATACCTTGTCATATTCGCCTTGTTACATAAGTACATTTTTTAAAAGAAATGACAATAATATAATTTTTTTTGTAAGTATGGATCTTTAACTTTAAAACGCCGTATTGTAAAGTTCTTCGAAGTTTTTTGTTGCAAAGATATGATTTTTTTTTCAAGTGAATTTTTAAATGTCCAAAAGTATCTCATATTCTCCATGTTACATAATTATACTTTTTAAAAGAAATGACTTTGCCAAATTTTATTTTGAAAGTGTGACTTTTTAGCTTTAAAACGCCGTATTTGAAAGTCCTTAAACGTTTTTTGTTGCGAAGATATGATTTTTTTGAAGGAAAAGTGGATTTTTGACTAATTTCTCATTTTTGCTTAATGGTTTTGCTTTTATAACTTTATAATAAATTATTTTTCGCCAATGCCGATTGTGCAGTCACACTCCTAAGATTTTGAACTTTTGTTTAAAAAAAAAAATCGTAAAAAAATGTTGATTGTAATCAAAGTTATAGCTTTTCAAAGTTGAAAAAGTCTCTCAGAAATGTGTTTCCGTATTTTACAGGATCGGTATGTTTAAGGGTTAAGAAAAGATCATTTCTTAAATGGGCTAGTACGCTGCCATTTTGTGCATAAAAGAAAATTAAAAAAATATTTTTTTACTCGTCAATGTATGTACAATAAAGCCTTTTAAACTTTTTTTATATAAAGTTATTCATTTGCCGACAATAAATTTCCACTTAGGTATCATTTTAAGGCCTTAAAGGTGGTGTTACCCCTTAAACTTGTAACCGTACTGATCGGACGTACGGATACGGCACGAGGGCGAACGCACTTTATTAACACAAAAGTGGGTCAATGTGTGAAGACACGCTTTAACACCTCTTCAGAAGTCGTGCGATCGTCGGCCCTGTTTTGAGTCAGAGAGTTGAATTTCTTTAACTTGGGATCGGGCCTTGGGTGATCTTTTTAGCCAGGAGGAAAGGGAACGAGATAGGTTTAAGAAATCAAAGTTCCTTTAAAATTAAAAGTTAACATATATTCTTGTAGTTATTTGAAAATGGATACATTAAAACTCAAACGATTGTTCGGAAACTAATATAAGTACTTGACTAGAAAGTTAAAATTAATGTACATTATCATTAATTAGTACAAATAGTTAATGTAATTAGTATCGCAAGAGGAGTTGGAGCTGATTTATTAAAGAAAAAAACATATGCCGTTAAAAAAATTACATCGTATTTATTTGAGTGTACCTATTGTTGTTTGTGGAAATAACTGTAGAAGAGTGTGTGTTCTGCGAGAGAGGAGCGGTCACGATTATGGTCAGGAGGGATGTTTACTTCTTCTAAGAATTCCATGCTGGACGTGGAATTAGCGGGTGAAGAAGAGGCGAAGACTTTCTCTAAGAATTCTACGCTAGACGTAGAATTTGTGGGGGAAGGAGGGGAGGAGATTTTCTCTACGAGTTCCACGCTGGACGTAGAACTAGAGGGGAAAAGAGGGTCTTCGAAATCTAACGGGACCGGGAAGTAAGAAATACTTGTGACGGAAGACGGAGGGGTGTCGGGATAAATCCCTTGGACTGGCTCTCAGGTGTAGCTCGGAAGCGTTAGGCTGCCAATTGGTAGCGGTAGTGCGGCTGAAGATAATGCACGTAGATGTTTGGAACACAGGTTCTATATAACTCGAGCTTAAATCGGTTTTATAGTATCTCGCACAGCTTTGACTCTAACTTCAAGGAACCAAGTGATGATGAGTGTTAGGAAGTTAGACTTTTTATAGGACTTGAAAAAAAGGACGTAGCGAGTCGAGCGGGTGGAATGGAGATTTTATTGGTAGGGGATTTGGGATTGTTATGAACTTTATATAGTTTGTTTTTTTAGACTCGACTTGTCGTTGGCTAGTTTGCTAACGAACCTTGGTAATCATCCCCCAGGATGATCTATCATTGATTAGTTCTTCATTTTCACCCGAGTTTACAATACATACACACACACACACACACACACACACACACACACACACACACAAACACACACTCTGCAAGAAGGGTTTGTAGTCTTTAAATTCTGTGGAATTGACAAACCACGGGGTCCTTATTCTTGTGGTATGCAAACACACACATACCCACATACGCACGCACGCACACACACACACACACACGGATATGTTTTTAAACCAACAACATGTCTTGGATAGAATTGTAGTGATTTGCATTAATAACGGCGACATTGCAATTCATAATTCATTATTATCTCGTAAAAAACAACTTTTCTTCAAATTGGCATAACTTAGCGAAAAATTATCGTATCGAGTATCGTTCCGCAAAATCGCATTTTGAAGGGAAAAATTCGAACTTTCACGCGCTTTTTACCTTATTAAGTTACGTCACTGCTTCACTCCACACAACTCTAGAAACTGCACGTTCTATTTATCAATTTTTTGTTCGAAGTTTTTGTTCTATCATCGGCTATTAGCAAATTAATTATGCCTTAATCGGCATTAAAAGTTTCTCAAAGTACTGGTTTCAAGCTTTAATTCTTTTTTTGAAACACCCCTGTATCATAAATATTTCCTGTTTTACAAGCGTTTAAAGTTTGATAAATTTTTCCTAAATTTTTAGTGTACCGTTTTTTTGGTGGGCAGTGTATATTTTGAATTTCTGTTACTCTATTACTTCAATTTTTTGTTTTTATTTTTATTTGTTTGTTTTTTTCTCAGTAGTATTAATACGCTCCTTTTTTTTATTCTGTACATATTCTTAGAGGGCCACGCCCTAGAATATTAATAAAGCTCATTCATTCATTCATTTATTCTCTCTTTCTCTCTTTCTTTCGCATGTGAATATCGTGTTAACGTGCTCTTTTTGCCTTTTTGCTGCTGCGTTTTGCCCTGCAGGGCCGCTTGTTGCAGGTTCTCTGGTCAAGAGCCTTTCTTGCTCGGTATCTACGAGGTGTGTTCAAAAAGTATCGCGAATTTTGAATTTTCGCGGGTTACGTATATTCGAATTTCGATCTTTTTGTGGCGTTATGTTGGTACTCATGTCTCTCACTTATGCCGACAAGCTCGGCCATTTTGAATGTTCACTTAATTGTTGACAGCTGCTTTGCTTGCACGTGTTTTGGATCGTCTTCGATTTTTACCTATTCAAAAAAATGGATCAAAGAACCTGTATCAAATTTTGTGTGAAAAACGAAATTAAGTGCGCGGATGCATTCCGAATGTTGACTGTGGCATACGGAGAAGCTACCTTGGACCGAAGCAACGTTTATCGGTGGTACAAAATGTTCTCAGAAGGCCGAGAAGATGTGAACGACGAAGAGCGTGCCGGACGCCCGAGCACTTCAACAACAGACGAAAAAATTAATGAAGTGGAGAAAATGGTATTGGCCAATCGTCGAATCACCGTTAGAGAAGTTGCTGAGGACCTAAACATATCGATTGGCTCGTGCCATTCGATTTTTATCAATGATTTGGGCATGAGACGGGTCGCCGCGAAATTCGTACCAAAATTGCTCAATTGCGACCAAAAACAGCATCGCATGAACATTGCTAATGAGATGTTGGACTCTGTCCGCGACGACCCAAATTTGCTCCAGAGGGTCATAACTGGTGACGAATCGTGGGTTTATGGTTATGACGTGGAAACCAAAGCTCAATCATCTCAATGGAAGCTGCCGCACGAACCAAGACCGAAAAAAGCGCGCCAAGTTCGGTCGAATGTGAAAGTTTTGCTGACAGTTTTGTTCGATTGCAGGGGCGTGGTGCATCATGAGTTCTTGCCACAGGGTAGAACGGTCAATAAGGAATATTACCTGCAAGTTATGCGCAATTTGCGCGAAGCAATCCGCCAGAAACGCCCGGATTTGTGGAAGAACAAAAATTGGCTTTTGCACCACGATAACGCCCCTGCTCACACATCGTTGCTTGTGCGCGACTTTTTGGCCAAAAACAACACACTAATGATGCCGCAGCCACCGTATTCCCCAGATCTGGCCCCCTGTGACTTTTTCTTGTTCCCTAAACTGAAGAGGCCCATGAAAGGACGACGTTACGCTACGCTTGACGAGATAAAGACGGCATCGAAGGAGGAGCTGAACAAGATAAAAAAAAATGATTTTTTGAAGTGCTTCGAAGATTGGAAAAAGTTGGCACAAGTGTATAATATCTCATGGGGATTACTTTGAAGGGGACAAAATATATATTCATGAATAAATAAATAATTTTTGAAAAAACACAAAATTCGCGATACTTTTTGAACACACCTCGTACATCCAAGGTGAGCGCATCCGAGCTGTTTCTGCACTCTTTTCCTTGTTTCTAACGTGCTATCTGATCTAACCTCACTTTATATTTGTCGGCCGTCGTCGCCCCACGCTCGCGCCGTCGGCTGCCGAGTTTGTTCGTGCGTTGTCCTGCGCGCGCCGCACCTGCGTCCGTTTGTAAGTCGCCCGCCAATCAGCATCCACTATGACTCTTACATGTACAAACTGTAAGCGCTTCATCTTCGCGGCCAATACCTTATGCTACGACCGTAACCCAAAACATATTTACCACGAGGATTGTGCTCGTAATCTGCGGGATCCGGTATCGGAATTTTTTGATTTCTCGGTACTCTCCTGTCCCGCCTGTCAAGTGCAGGGTCTCCTCGGGAGTCTGTCTGATGCTTATGGTCCCGTGCCTGTGGAGGTTGCATCGACTTCGGCTATTCCCCTCACTCATCCGGATTCCGTCAGGAATCTTATTGCCGTGGTGCTAGCTAAGGTCGAGGAAATTGAGCGTAGGCTGCAAGATCTCCCTGCGATGAGAGAGCAACTGCGGGATCTTCCTGAAATGAGGGCTCAGTTGGCCTCTCTGGAGCGAGGCGTTCAACAGTCTCTGGGTGCCATTGAAGCCAGAACTGAGGAGCTGGCTACCTCTGTGCGTCGGATTGACGAGAGGCAGGCTGGTCTGGATGCTCACGTTCGTGTCTTGGAAGCGCGACCTTCCGGCGGCCATGGTGTTTCTACACGCGATCTTGAGGAGCGCTTTGATGCGCTTGATGGCGTGCTGAGTTCAGTAATGAACTTATCCTTTTTGGAATTAAGGAGTTTCCTACGGAGAATACGCGTGCGCTGCCGTCGCCGCCAGCATCGCCTCTGCCTTGGGAATCACGGCCTCTCCTAGCAAGATTTCTACCTGTACTCGGTTTCTAGCCAAGGGAGATAGATCGCGTCCAATTGTAATCAGGTTGTTGTCAAGCGAGGCCCGCATTGATGGATTGATGGGAAGAGGGTCAGGGGTGTCCTTGAGAGCGTAGAGATGTCGGAGGAGCTTTCTGGTTCCAGGATTGACCTTATCAAAAGGTTGACGTTATCCGCGAGAAACTTCCCCAGTGAGCATTATTGAGAGGAAGAGTTCTTTAAGAGTTCTTTTTAAAGATTTCATTAATTTTTCTTCAAAATGATATTAATAAGTTATCTTTGTACATGATATCTTTCAAAAGACCTCTTTAAGAGAATTTTTTTAAGACTTTTTTAATTTCTCTTCAAAATGACATCAATAAACAATCTTTTTCCAAGATGTCTTTCAAAAGAGCTCTTTATGATGTCTATCTACAAATATCTCTAGAGTCTCAGAGGCAAGAATTCTTTAAGAGGACTTTTTAAAGATCTCATTAAGTTCTTTTAAAAATGATATATTTCTTTGCAAAACAGAACCTCTCACAAAACCTAACTTAGCTTGATCACATAAGTGGTGAATATTATTAGAGCATAAAAAGAATTACAACGTTAATATTTTAATTGTGGAGAAAGATTTGTTGGAGTCAAGGAATTGGAAAAATAGAAAAAAGGATACGAGTAAGTTTTAAGTATATTAAATATGTAGTTTAAAAATCAAATTGAACATATATTTAAAAAATTATAAACGATTATAAACGAAAAACTAGTGTTCGCGCAGTACTCACGACGCAAGTTCCTTCCTATTCAAATCAGCCTTACTTTAAATATAACTTTTTATTCAAGATATTACAAGTGTACGATTAATTCAGTGTTAGCGTATTAGGTTGCTATTTCGAAATCGTAGAATCGAATCCCGCCGACGCCAATGCGTTTAAAAAAAATGTAAAATAGGGCGTAATTGTAATTAGTGAAATAGGAATCTTATATACAATACAAAATTATACTATAAAAATAATAAGAATTAAAAAACTAAAAAAAAATTTATTTTTATTGCATGTTATTTGCTAAAAGAGAAATTTATTTTTTAGCATTAAGAGGATTGTCTTAAATCTAGCTTTCCATGCTTATTCGATATTCCTCTACATTTTAGAGCATCTTTTTGAGGCAGTATATAAGAGACAAATCCTTCAGAATCAAAACGGTACCACTAAAAACTAGAATAAGTGTTTTCAGTGTAAAAATTTTTAATAGTAACATTTTCTTGACATTTAAAAGAAGTCAAAATACAGTGCTTCTTTAGATCACATTTATAAGAAGTCAGATTCCTCCTTTAGTTGACATTTATAAGAAGTTAGATTGTAGTATTCTTTTAGATATATATATATATATATATATATATATATATATATATATATATATATATATATATGATGTCTTTTTTTTCCTCTAATATTGACGTATAGGATAACATAATGATATCATTATGTTATCATTCTGATAGTGTTAGAAGATGTTTACCTCTCAAAAATAAATACTTTAAGAACTCTTTTTGATAATATATTTTTCACTGAGAAGTGAGTGCTGGCGCCACCGCTAGGCGGCCACGCTGCAGGGAATCTTCTCGTGAGTCGAGTGCAGTCACAGGCGTTATATCTAGGCGTCACCGCACTCCACTCCGCAGTCAACTCTGCAGCTCATATTTTAGTAAGCGTTTGACAGCTACTTGTTGTAACTTTGAGACGAATACTCGCTGTTATTCTTTTCACACGTGACGTATGTGTGGAACGCTGATCCACATAACATTTTATAATTTTTACATGTAAATAACAATTTGTATTGTTATTTAATCTTGTACTTAAATTAAATGTTTAATACAAATTTAATCTTTTTAAATCTTTTTTAACGAAAAGGATACAAGAAATACTTTTTGTAAACATGAAATGCGTACAATATATATATAAATAAAAAAGTTTAATAGTAAAATTTTTTAAAGTTTAGAAGAAGTTAAAATGCAGTATTTTTTTTAGATAACATTTATAAGAAATCAGATTGTCGTATTTTTTTAGATGTCATATATACGAGGTGTGTTCAAAAAGTATCGCGAATTTTGAATTTTCGCGGGTTACGTATATTCGAATTTCGATCTTTTTGTGGCGTTATGTTGGTACTCATGTCTCTCACTTATGCCGACAAGCTCGGCCATTTTGAATGTTCACTTAATTGTTGACAGCTGCTTTGCTTGCACGTGTTTTGGATCGTCTTCGATTTTTACCTATTCAAAAAAATGGATCAAAGAACCTGTATCAAATTTTGTGTGAAAAACGAAATTAAGTGCGCGGATGCATTCCGAATGTTGACTGTGGCATACGGAGAAGCTACCTTGGACCGAAGCAACGTTTATCGGTGGTACAAAATGTTCTCAGAAGGCCGAGAAGATGTGAACGACGAAGAGCGTGCCGGACGCCCGAGCACTTCAACAACAGACGAAAAAATTAATGAAGTGGAGAAAATGGTATTGGCCAATCGTCGAATCACCGTTAGAGAAGTTGCTGAGGACCTAAACATATCGATTGGCTCGTGCCATTCGATTTTTATCAATGATTTGGGCATGAGACGGGTCGCCGCGAAATTCGTACCAAAATTGCTCAATTGCGACCAAAAACAGCATCGCATGAACATTGCTAATGAGATGTTGGACTCTGTCCGCGACGACCCAAATTTGCTCCAGAGGGTCATAACTGGTGACGAATCGTGGGTTTATGGTTATGACGTGGAAACCAAAGCTCAATCATCTCAATGGAAGCTGCCGCACGAACCAAGACCGAAAAAAGCGCGCCAAGTTCGGTCGAATGTGAAAGTTTTGCTGACAGTTTTGTTCGATTGCAGGGGCGTGGTGCATCATGAGTTCTTGCCACAGGGTAGAACGGTCAATAAGGAATATTACCTGCAAGTTATGCGCAATTTGCGCGAAGCAATCCGCCAGAAACGCCCGGATTTGTGGAAGAACAAAAATTGGCTTTTGCACCACGATAACGCCCCTGCTCACACATCGTTGCTTGTGCGCGACTTTTTGGCCAAAAACAACACACTAATGATGCCGCAGCCACCGTATTCCCCAGATCTGGCCCCCTGTGACTTTTTCTTGTTCCCTAAACTGAAGAGGCCCATGAAAGGACGACGTTACGCTACGCTTGACGAGATAAAGACGGCATCGAAGGAGGAGCTGAACAAGATAAAAAAAAATGATTTTTTGAAGTGCTTCGAAGATTGGAAAAAGTTGGCACAAGTGTATAATATCTCATGGGGATTACTTTGAAGGGGACAAAATAGATATTCATGAATAAATAAATAATTTTTGAAAAAACACAAAATTCGCGATATTTTTTGAACACACCTCGTATGATGTCTTTTTTTCTCTAAAATTGTCACATTGACATAGTGATATCATTGTTAACATAATGATATCATTGTTATCATTCTGATAGTGTTAGAAGACGTCAACCTCTCAAACATGAATATTTTAAGAACTCTTTTTGATAACATTTTACTCACTGAAATCTTTAGCGGAGCGAAGCGAGCAGTTCGCGGAGGCAGGCTGCATTGCGCGAACCTCATTTTAGTCAAGCGACACTCTGATACTTCGCCCCCATCAGAGTCCGCTACTTGGAGCATCTTGACGGCCTCATAGCCGATTTCCCGCCTCGGGCTGTTGCGTCGGGCACTGTGTCCTTTGCGTCGACCTCGGCCGCGAGCAGGCGCATGACATCCGCGTCCGTTCAGCCTGGCCCTCTCGCCTTGCCTTAAGCAAACCTCTCGCACCCTTGGCGGTGGATAGGGGGTTGGCTGTGCGGCTGTCAAGCGGCTTTCGTCGGTGCGTAATGCCTGACATCGGATGTCTTTTCTTCTACTCCGGCTCTGTCACGTAAACTGCTAGTCTCTTCTCCCCCATATTATTGAATTTCGGGATTTCTTTTCCTGTAATCGCTACAACATAATCGCAATGTCTGAGACATGGCTGAAGCCTCACTCTGTGGACGATCTTGCTTGTCTCCCTGGCTTCTCGCTCTTGCGCGTCGACAGAATGGGCAGGGGCGGAGAAAGGATTGGCGTTTATGTGCGCGATGGACTCTCTGCGAATGTGCTCGCGTCATCGCCCAAGCGATATTGCGGTCAGCCCGAATATATGCTCGTGCGCATTTCCGCGGCTGAACAGAGATTATTCCTTCTGGCTATTGTTTACCGTCCACCCAAGCTGTACTTTCTTGTCAATTTCCAGAACGATTTCGAGAGGCTTCTTCCGTCCTTTCCAGCTGCGGTATTGATCGGTGACTTCAATACTGACCTAAACCGTCAGTCTTTTGACGCCGCCTCGTTACGTGACTTCTGCCAGAGTAATCACCTCTTCATTGTTTTTCGACACCATACCGCCACTTCGCACTCCCGTATTAACCACTGTTTTGTTAGCAATCGGTTCTTCATATTGTCTCACCACCAATACGCTCTCTCCTTCCTCTCCTGCCATGATCTGATCGAAATCACTCTCGACTGCCATTTCAATAAGTTTCCGCCTCGCGTCATCTCTGTCCGTGACCTTTCAGACTTAAATCTCGAGACGCTCTATGACTACTTAGTCTTCCTCGATTGGACCTCCTTCCACTCCTCCGTTGTGTTGGATGACAAGATTGTCATTGTCACCGGTTTTCTCCACGTAGCTCTTGGCTCCCTTCCTCCGCTCCGCACCTTTTGCCTCGGAAGGCCTCCTGCCCCTTGGATAGATCAAGATATGCGACTCCTAATGCGTGACAGGACTTAGCTAGAAGAGCCGCTCGCTGGTGTCTTTTTGGAACTTGGCCACCGTCCCTGCTCTGCGCAACCGGGTTAATGCACTTCTTGATGCTGCCAGAAATGACTATTTTAGCCAACGCCTGAACTCAGCTTCTTCACCTGCTCGGCTTTGGTCTGAGCTTTGTTTGCTGGGCCTTGCAAAGTCACACTTCTCCACCCTACTCACTTACCTCCCCCTTGATCAGCTCAATTCCTTCTTCTTTTCTACTCATCTCTCTCCTCAATCTTCTCACTCACCCACTCCTTCCTCATCGTCGGCCTCTTGTTTCTATCCCTTCAATTCTTTCCGTCCACCTTATCCAATTTATTTTCCTTCTATTTCCCGCACATTACTCCCGACGTCCTCTAGAAAGCACTCACCCGGTGTTCATCGAATGCCGCTGATCCCAACAATCTCAGTCGTTTCATCCACGACTGCCTCTCCTTCTTTTCTTTCCTATCCACGAACTCCTGAATCTTTCATTAAATTCCTCCACTTTTCTCTCGTAGAAATGCTCCCATATCATCCCTCTTCTTAAGGTCAAGATTCCCTTTACTTTCTCCGACTATCGTCCTATTTCTCTCCTGTGTTACCTCCTTAAAGTCTTTGAGCGTATTGTTTTTGATGAGTTATCCTTCCATCTTTCCTCTTTCTATCTCCTAGATCCTCTCCAGTCCGGTTTTCGTTGCGGTTGTAGCACGCAAACTGCTCTGGTTAAGCTAGCGGATGACGCTAAGCAGACCGTCGACCTCAGAAGGGTCACACTCTTCATTCTGTACGACTCTTCTAGGCCTTGGTTCCGATTTGCTTTTGCGTAAACTTCTGTACTTTGGCATCTCTTATTTCAGCCTTCGTTGGTTTTCGTCGTATCTGTCTAGCAGAAGTTAGCGTATCCATGGTTCCGACGGTTTCTCTTTCTAGACTTCTATCCAGGCCGGCATCCCTCAGGGTTCCGTTCTCGACTCTTTTCTTTACTCTCGGGGACAGCCATTCGCCATAGTCGTCATCTCTTGTATGCGGACGACTTACATATTTATCTTGATTTTCCTCCTGCGGACCTTGAGCATGCGCTTGGGAGGATCAAGGAGGACATCTCCGCGATCAAGCAGTAGGCGCGCGTTAACCGTCTGTCCTTAAACGTTACGAAAACTAAGGCCATCCTCTTGGGCAGTGCCTGCTACATTAACAGCATCCGCGCGAACCACGCAATAGTCCGAGAACTCAACGGCACTCTCATTGAGATCACCGATCAGGTGGTGAACCTGGACCTGACCTTCACCAGCTCGCTTAGTTGGAATGAACAAGTGAGGTCCGTGTCTCGGCGTGTAAACGACATCCTGTGGCGCCTCAAATATTACAGACACTGTCTTTTGCGTTCCCTGCGCGTTTGCTTTGTGTCCTCTTTAATCTTCCCTCTTTTCACCTACTGCTCTATCGTCCAGACCGATCTCACCGGACAGCTCAGCTTCAAACTTGGCGGCTGATGAATGCCTGCGTGCGGTTCATCTTCGATCTCTGCTGGGATGCCCACGTTTCGCCATTCTACTCTTAGCTCGGTTGGCTGCAGATAGACGATAGAAGATCTTATCTCCTTGGCTGCTTAATTTTTTTGGTTCTCCGCAATGGTACACAGTTCTATCTCGCCTCTAAGCGCTCTCCCTGCTTCAGACCTAGAGTGTCCTCCAGAGCATCTTCTGTGAACCTCGCCGTCTCCATGTGTCGAACCTCCACCTTTCAGCGGTCCTTTGCCGCACCCGTCCTTACATTCTGGAATTCCCTTCCCACTCCAATCCGCAGTGCCGACACTATTATCGCCTTCAAGCGCAGTCTTTTCCACTTCCTGAGGCAATAGAAAGCTCCGTCATCCCGCACCTAGTTTGGCACTTCTTTCTCTTCCTCCTTTTTCTTTACCCGCGTCCTCGACCCTGTCTCTACCTCTTATTTTCTTTTGCAATTTTTTATATCTTTATTTCTGCCTGCATTATATTTTGCGTTTTCTTCTGTTTTTTTTCCTTTTTATTTTGTTGAGCTACTCCTTATTTTTTGTTTTTATTTTTATTTGCGATACCTTTTGCGTTATTTTATTTTTATTTTTGTTCTACACTTTGCGCAATCCTTATCTTTATTTTTGTTATTTCTTTTCTTATTTTATTTTTATTTTATGTTGCGATTATCTTTTTTTGCATTATCTCTTTTCTTATTTTATTTTTATTTTATGTTGCATTTATTTCCATTTGCGTTATCTCTTTTCCTATTTTATTTTTATTTTACTTGCGTCACATTCCTGTGCTTTTCTTTTTTTATATTTTTTTTGTTGCTTACCATTTGCATCATTGTCCTCTATTAGACTTATATTTTATTTTTTGTTTTTGTTTCTATTTGTGCGAGATTGCCTTGATATTTGCGGCAGCCGAACTTACCACGCGCTCTCGTGCCGAAATCAAGTCAGCAGCGGCGTGACAACGCGTGAGCGGTAGCGAGAGAGAGCGTGATCTCCTGTGTATGCGCGAGCTTCTGAAAGGATTCGGAATCGCTGTTGCTGAGCAAGGAAGAAAATCGTAAACAGCTTTTACGACGACGGATCTTTTTAGAAACTTCCGCGCGAAGGCTATAAGTACGCCGCCCACTGCCAATTTGGGGGGAGCTTCATTCAAGACGGCTAACGTGTTCGATGCGTTGCCGACATTACTTGTGAGAATTCGAAGTTTTCAACAAATAAAGTTGATTTTTTTTCATTGCAACTGTGCTTTATTTTATTCATCGCCACAGTCGCGTTACATCGTTTCCTCCGCGCGCCTTCTACTGCAGTGTCGAGAATTCGACACACTATTAGAGTTTAATCTTCATTGTTTTTTCTTATCTTGTATTTCTACTCGGTATTAGTTTGTAAGTGATACTGATTACCCCTTTACATTCTTTCTGTATTCCGTTTGTCCTTAGAGGGCTTGCCCTAGGATTGAATAAATGCATATTCATTCATTCTCTCTTTCTCTCGCTTTCTCTCTCTCTTTCTGGGTGTGCATGCCATCGCTAAAGACGTGTGCTAGACTATCGTCATCATTATATCAAGAAAAGTGTCGCTCTACCAATAAACACAAAGATCAATACATTGCGGAACAAAAAGAATTATTCACCATCACAATATCCAATATGTGATTTTTATCAGCCAGGATTTTGCAATAATTTCAACATCGTCGCCAATTCTCTATAGTGTATGAAACTGATTATGAATAGCAATATGCGTTCTGTCTAAGACAGCAAATCTTTATTCAATATTTTTAGCAACGTTCTACTTATACATAAATGCGCATGGCAATTGCTTCTCACTTTGCTGTTGCTTTAGACGAGAGTTCGTGTACGAATGGAAGATTCGAATAGGACGAACGATTACTCGAGTCAGTGGTTTAGTGGATGCTTACGCATCTAGGCATGAAGGGTTGATCCTATACTTATATCACGTGTTTTTTAATTTTAATTTTTTTAAAAGTTTTATTACTTTGCCTCAAAAAATTCGTACAAAATCTTTTTCACGCTACAAACTAGAATGTACCTTTAAGGAGATTTGGATACATGTGTGAAATAAAGGTTTAATATACTTCCATATTGATGATCAGAACTTATTTTTCAACAGATGGCTGTTGGATACTATAGTGAAAAATTATGTCGTTCTGAACAGCAGAGTCCAACAGTCGCAAAATTATCAGCACGAAAGCGTTCAACGAGCACAGTCTATCGCGTCAAATACACCATCAAAAATGTCTATACGCTCCAATCCTTTTAAACCCATTAAGGATCTCTTGGCTTCAAAGGTGCACGATTAGTATTAATTATATAGGGTGTTTGGCAATAAGTGAAAGAAAATTTAAGGAGCTAGGTTCTAGGTGATAATTCTATCGAAAATGTTTTCTCAGAATTTTTCATATTTGAAATTTATGAAAATTTTTTAAAAAGCATTTTTTTTTTTTTTTTTAGAAATTATAGAGAGTGAGAAATCTTAGAATATTTTAAAATTCATACCTCTGAAGTTTTCTAGAAAAAATGTAGACTTTTTTCATATTTTTTATAATTACTTTAAAAGTTTTTTTTTATAATAAGATTGAACAAGATGTATGCGGCACCGTCAACAGATGGCTCCGACAGAGTTTTATTTCTTATAATTATCTATAAAACAGTACTAAATAAAACAAGAGACACTTTGTGAAATTCTCAACTATGAATTTTAACTAACTTTTACTCGCGCTGACTTTCATTAACCTTCCCAATTACTAATTGATTTTAACTAAATAATAATCAAGATTGATAATGTTACTTATAAATATTGTTGAAAAAATTTGCGTTTAAGGCTCCTGAGAACTCGCCGCGGCTATATTGAAGTCGTGACGTCAGATGCGAAAAATTGCGTGAAATGACACGTAATTTTGTCGGACGTGCCATTTGTAAATAAAGACAATTTGAATAAAACAGACTAATCAGATGGCTTTAAAACACTTCTAAATATCGATCAAGACTATTCTTTTTGCGCCTAGCAGTCAGTAAATAGTCGTAAAAAGCACGTAAAGTGATGCCTGTTTAGACAGGAAAACACACGGATATCTATTGAAAGGAGTGAAAAATGTTCTTTTATGTATAAAATTCAAAGAAATTTTACTCGCGGTCCATTTTTACGAATTTGGTAAATACGAGATAAGTCATATTTTCACAATGAAACACATAATAACAAAATGACATGCACGATACCATCTCATCGTCATCAATTTGTCACGTTTCACGTCTACTCTAATTTTATCCGCGACGGAATGTCGCTACCATCAACGCGGAGTTCTCGGCTGAGAAGTTAGGAGCTTTAATTTTTAGATTTAAAGTACAATTTCACTCATAGTTCTTTTCAATGAATAGATACAATTGTATTTGTAAATTTATTTACAATTTAAAATGTGCTACAGTGTATTATGTATAATCTATCAGATTAAACCTTACATGCAATAAATGTAATCAAATAATATAATATTTATTTTATAATATATTTAATAAAATTTTTTTTAATATTTTGTATTTTAGATTACATTCCGATAGTCAGCATTTACAAATTATATATACACATAATATACATGTATACTATACATAGATGTACAGCACTAACAGTAAATATTGAAATGCACTCTTTTGATAGTGACATTAATTTCTAAAAATAATGTTTACTTAAAGAGCAAAGATATTAATATAAAGAATTCAACAAATTATTAGATAAACTTAATATAAAGAAAAACTATGTTCCATATAAGTATAAACTAGTATAGAGAAGTTTAAATTTTAATACTTATTATTATTAAATATAATATTAATTATTAAATAATGTAATTTTAAGATTTTTAATAAAATTATTAAAAAAATTGCAAATAAGATATCTGTCAAGTGTAGATATCCATATGCAAATTGTATTTCAAAAATTTTAATTACAATACAATTGAAATCTTTGAAATATAATTTGCGCATCAGCATGCACGCTTGACCCTTATTTGGCATTTTTTTAATTAATTTTTACTGATTTTGAATGTCAAGAATCCTGACTTGTATTTAAAAGTTAATAATCTACTTTAGCATTATCAATTCTTGGTTAAAAAAAATTCTGCATAACAAAACTACATAAAAAAAATGTTACAAAAATCTACATAAAAATACTAGAATTGGAACGCTTTTCTAAATTTTTGGATTTTTGTAGTGCATCATTTCTATGATTTCTATGAATCTCGGTGAAACTACGTCAAACTACAATGAACTATAATATTCTGCGCATTTCGAAGTTAGCTTATTCTGCCAAAAAAATTTATATGAATAAGTATAAGGTTGTGTTGACAATAGAAATTTGTATAAATTATTAGTTTTTTTATACAAATATTTATTTTTTCATATAAATATTTATTTTTTCGTAAAAATGTTTACTTTTTCTTAGAAATATGTATTTACTTAAACCACCGACAAGAGACTATTAAAGACCGCTAACCTTACGGGAGTTTGTGTGACTGTTCAATTTTTAATAATAAACTGACAATACAGTACTAATTTTATAATTTATTGTTATCTTGAAGTTTCATAAATATGCTTATGTATTTGTAACCCAAAAATTCTTGATTTTTATTAAAAATTGCAGTTTTGATGTTAACATCCAAGTTTGATTATCGACAGAGATAATAACTGATCAAAAAGAATTACAATTTTAAAGCAATATGCAATGATATTATTAAATATAAGTATGCATATTTGCTTAAAAAATATTTGTATAATAAAAAAATTAAGATTTTAATAACGTATTATTCAAATATTTGTATTAACAATCATATAGTCGATAACGTCATCGCTCTTCAATTACCGCTGGGCCCCTGAGGCCCCAGTGACGGCCTCGAAAATTTACCCAGGGTTGACGGTCTTTAATAGTCTCTCGTCGGTGCTTAAACTAAAATTTAAAAAAGTGTTCCCATTTTAAAATTTTTCGTAGATTTTTATCTTGGGTAGAATTTTGTAAAATTTTTTCTCCCAGAGAAAAGTACCGAAAAAGTAACGAATCGTTGCTTTCCAAGTAATAGTAACAGTAATGAGTTACTTTTTACAAAAAGTAACAGCGATGATAACGCATTCCTTTTTAAGGCGGAAAAGTTCAAAATTTTATGTACTTTAGGCATTTTTTACTTGAATATGTAAACCTTTATAGTTAAAAAGCGAAGAATTAATTGTATTTGTCATTCTTGACTTTCGTCTTATTTTATTATGTAGAATCATCCTTAAATTCTTTTTCATACACCCTGTTGTCAAGCACCCTGTATACAGTCACTTTATGTTTATTATCTCAGAAATGTGATAATAAATCTCACAATATAAATTATTGTCATTAATATCTTCTTCTAATATTTCAGGATGAAGCTTTAATAAGTGAATCACGCAATGGTACGTATTTTAATATAAGCAGAATTAGATAGTAAGCAGTTAAAAAATTGAAAATTAAATAATAAAATTAAAAAAGTTATTAACCTGTAACATAAATTTATTAATATGAAGTAAATTAAATAGTTATTTTAAATATATTAACTTTTTTATTTGTTAATTTATCTTTTAAGTCATAACTTTTTATAACGTCTCTTTACCTATACAGCACAGAGAGATTGCAGGAACATTGCAGAATGATTTCATTGTAATATTGCATTTTGATTGCGAAACATTGCTGTAACATTGCTGGAAGATTGCAGTAAGATGTCCGCTTTTTGAAATATTGCATTGAAACATCCCATTTTTTCAAAATATTCACATAAATATTATTACATCACATAATTCCAATAAACAAAACAATATTATGTAACATTTTAAAAAACATTTTTCGCAAAAAAAATCTCAGGAATATTTTTTCGGAAATTTCCAAGCAGTCACCCATCCAAGTCGCGACTCCGGTGAACGTTGCTTGACCTCCGTAATCGCTGCGAACTGATTCGTCATGATGAACACTTTATGCTGATATGTGTATATAATTAGTAGATCAGGTTAATATACGTTATCGAAAAAATGAAATATGTATAATTAAAGCACAATATTTATACAAACAAATATAAAATTATAATTTTTTTTAGTAATTTTGCAAATGCAGAATAGCATCTGGAATAACTTTTCTGTTATTTGTTTAAATAAGATGCAATAAGAAAATATATATCAATATAATACAATAATTAAATTAAATATAAAAAAATTTTTATTAAAAAAACAATTAAAAAATATTGTTTGTTCATTGGGCTGTAGATCGAGGTTTCTTTATATATAGACTTATTTCATCTATTGATATAAATATTTATGTTTCTTAACAATACTATGATGCACACAGCACGGAACCGTATGTCTTTTTCTAGACGTCTTAGAGTCAACATTTGAAGGATGTCTGCAGACGTCTATGCAAAGTCGATTTGCAGTCAACTTTGAAAGCCTGACTTGGATGAATCGACTTACAGTCGATATATGGACGGTTGTACTCTTAGGGAATGTAGAGATTCAACGGAAAATTTAGTAACGTCGCCCGACCTTAGTTTGCTAAATGCGGATGAATAATTATGGATGAGTTAAATTAATATATTATTATACGCGAATATTCTGCTTTGGCTCTTTATTATCAGTACTTTATTAAAAAATTATGATATTGCAATGTTTCCGGAATATTACTGGCATATGCCATGCGATGTTGCAGGCATATTGTTAATTTATGTTTCTGCAATGTCTCCGTAATATTACATTGCAATCTGCAACATTGCAACGTTGCTGCAATGTTGCTGGAATTTTTTGTGTTGTATAGGTAAGAATGTTAATATTTTTTCTTTCTATAAAATTTCAAGAATCTGATAATGTTAGATACGTCGACCTTCGTTTTGTTGCGACTTATTACTTTTCAAATTAGTAATGAGTAATAGTAACGAGTTACTTTTTGTCTTATGTTATTTGATTAGAAAAAAAAGGATTTAGTTATTGACTGTAATGATTTCAAAGGAGACTTAAACGATAGAAATTTTGAGAAATGAAATTTTTTTAAATTTAATAACACTGGATAAATCGTCTTCTGATCTTACCTTCACTGATTAGATCTTCTTCTGATCTTGCCTTTACTGGCTGGATCGTCTTCTGATCTTACCTTTACTAGTTGGATTGTCTTCTAATCTTACCTTTACTGGTTGGATTTTCTTCTGACCTTGCATTTTTTCTGATTTTGATTTTACTGATAACGATCCAAGTTCTTTGGATTAGTAGTTTAAAATGGGATATGACCTTTCTTCACCTACATTAGGTCGACTGATCAGAAATTATGAACCCATGTTTTTTAACATAAAATTTTCCGCTCTAACCTCTAACCTTGAGAAAAGTCATTTTCTCAAGTCACTCATCAAGGACAATTTTAAGGTCACCATTGGATGTCTCCCTCTGAGTGCAACAACTTTTGTCTGGGTCATTTTCTTTGAAAATCCCTTTTTTCGAAGTTATTCGGGGTGCCTACTTAAAAGGGGGACCCCCTCTACAGGGTGATACAAAATAACCTATTGATCCCGAAGCTGGCATATTCGTAATCGAATTCTGAGACGATTTTTCCTTTTGCAAAAATTTGTCCGGAGCTTAGTTTTCAAGTTACAATAAGAATTAGTTAGCGTATAACGGGTCGGATACAAGTGGTAGACAAGGGCGGGGCAACTTACTGTTACACGCGGGTGTTTCCGTGGGGCACCTCCTGCGCTCAAATGACTGACAAAAGTACGTGGACAGCACATTTTTATTTAAACTCTCTCTCTCTCTCTCTCTCTCTCTCTGTCACTTTAATTTTGCTACATTTTACTTGTCAAATTTTGATCTGTCATCTGGCCGTCAAATATCGGGATGATCGTGAAATCTTCAAGTTTACATTATTATAATAAATGTACATACGTCCGCGAATAATAAAATTTAATGCAAATTAGATTACTTAAATGTGCACTTGCAAGTTAAAAGTAGCACGTTTAAAACGTACAAGAAGAGAAGAAAGGGGAGGGAGAGAGAGAGACGGGGAGAGGAGGGGGCTTCAAACAAGTTTAAGCACGTTTACTCATGCACACGACGATCAGCTTATTGTTTCCACGATGCGACAGTTCAATTTAAATTTGTCCTTTATCCAGATCTATCCTTCGAAGTTGTTTTACCACATTTCACCACATTTATATTATTTACTCGGCACTTGATCGATGAATGCGGAACTACGCGACGAACCGATCGATCGACTTTATTAATTTCTATTAATCACTACTCTAATCACTACAATCATTCGATGCGTTAAAATTACTCGAAGAAACACGTGTTTACGTTACGATCACACAACACGTGTTCACTCGACGATATCAAGTAGTCGACTGGATGTTATTGGTTATGTTGTTATAAGAGTGTCGAACGATTGGTTAAAGCCATAAGTCAAAACGCGGTAATTTAAAATGAAAATATTGGTTAATACGATTTACATCAATACAATTTATCAGAAAAATGTTGCAAATACATGTTTATCATTATTTGTTAAAAATTGTATGATCCATAAGTGACTCTTTATCTAGATAATTGTTATTTATTCAAAATATTCAAGAAATGATTGTATCAAAATCAATTTCTTCTAAATATTTTTTTGTTTTTTATTTTTTATTATTTGCAAAAACTGAAGATATTTCTCGAAATAAAATATTTGGTTGCCCTGAAAAGGGCAGATTATCCATTGCTGCAAGGAGATTTCAAGAATTATATTCTTGAAATTTTCTTCATAATAAATGTTCAAAGTGGCCACCGTCCATTGTAATGCAGGCTCTCATGCGTCGTAATAAATTTATTTGCATCTTCTCCAGAATGTCATTGTCGATACTCCAAATGGCATGATGCAGCTTGTCATTTCAAATCCTCGACGTCTTCGGGAAGTTTTCTGTAAATAATTTCTTTACAGTATCCCCACAGGAAAAAATGGATTGAGGTCCGGAGATCTTGCGGGCCAACGTATTGGGCCATAACGGCCCATCCAACGGCCAGGAAATTGTGCATTTAAGTAATTTGTTACTATTCTGGCATTATGTGGTTCAGCGCCATCTTGTTGGAATATAATTTTATTCCTGTTTGCTAACGGAATTTCTTCTAAAAAGTCTGGAATATTTTCAGATAAAAATTCCATGTACGACGCGCCATTTAAAATGTCTGGCAGAATTACTGGACCCAATATGTTTGTGCCCATGATTTCTGCCCATACGTTTAATTTCCATCGTGTTTGGAAATTTCTGGCTCGAGTTACTCGAAGATTCTCGTCACCCCACATATGCATATTGTGAGAGTTAAAAATTTCTTCTCGTGTAAACAGCAATTCGTCGCTGAATATCACACGAGAAGGAAATTCAGGATCCTCGTCTACTCTTCTTAAGAAATT
The DNA here is from genome assembly GCF_016802725.1 of Solenopsis invicta. Classification (NCBI taxonomy): domain Eukaryota; kingdom Metazoa; phylum Arthropoda; class Insecta; order Hymenoptera; family Formicidae; genus Solenopsis; species Solenopsis invicta. The sequence continues at coordinate 7,817,215 of NC_052668.1, forward strand.
TTCACAAAATGTTGTTCTTTGTAGATAATCCTCCTCTCGTAATTCTTGCATGCGAGTATAATGATAAGCGTGCAATTTTTCTTCTTTCAGAATTCTTTGAACTGTAGAGTAAGGTAGATCGTGTTTCCGAGCAATGACCCGAACACTTGTTTCAGGCTCTTGTTCGACAGCACGAAGGACTCTCTACACTTCGCAAATTCCTTTCGTTGCGATGTCTACCGCAATCATTTTTTTTCGGTAAGACACTTCCGGTCTCGAATAACCGTTGAGATGCTCCACTTATAATGACCGCCGTCGGATGCCTTGCTCTATTCGGATATAATTCTTGATATCTCCTTGCAGCAACATAGGGTTGGCCCTGGCATTCACCAAGTGCCATCAGCATATCGTAGTACTCTTCGTTCGTGTATGCTGCCATATCGTGTATCGTCCTGACGATGGATCTAACGATCGAAGAATTGATGAGAGCACCGATCGCTGCATCCTATTTAACGGTCTTCGCGGGAGGTTGATTCCTCCCACCGCACCTTTCCCGTCGAATCATAACATTGCGCGTCCTCCCCCCGTCTCTCTCTCTCTCTCTCCCTCCCCTTTCTTCTCTTCTTGTACGTTTTAAACATGCTACTTTTAACTTGCAAGTGCACATTTAAGTAATCTAATTTGCATTAAATTTTATTATTCGCGGACGTATGTACATTTATTATAATAATGTAAACTTGAAGATTTCACGATCATCCCGATATTTGACGGCTGGATGACAGATCAAAATTTGACAAGTTAAATGTAGCAAAATTAAAGTGACAGAGAGAGAGAGAGAGAGAGAGAGAGAGAGAGAGAGAGAGAGAGAGAGAGAGAGAGAGAGTTTAAATAAAAATGTGCTGTCCACGTACTTTTGTCAGTCATTTGAGCGTAGGAGGTGCCCCACTAAAACACCCGCGTGTAACAATAAGTCGCCCCGCCCTTGTCTACCACTTGTATCCGACCCGTAATACGCTAACTAATTCTTATTGTAACTTGGAAACTAAGCTCCGGACAAATTTTTGCAAAAGGAAAAATCGTCTCAGAATTCGATTACGAATATGCCAGCTTCGAGACCAATAGGTTATTTTGAATCATCCCTGTATATCTGCGTAAAACAATAATCAAACAAATAAAATATTTTTAACATATGTCAGGACCATGACAAGAGGGCATAGCTGCAATGTCACCGATTTCATTCTCCTTTTACATGGTTCTACATTGAAAATAAATTGATCCAAGCGTCCAAGCGTTTTGTCTAATGCATTTTGTAAATAATATTTTTTAATGTTTAACATTTTAACAACTCGAAGTTATAAGGTAAGGAAGACGCTTTTGTGAGCAATGCCGCATAGTACAATTAGTGAGTGTGGCAGTACCATAGGCGATGCAAACATGAAACTGTGATTGTCAATTATTTTCAAATTATTTTTTAATTATTTAATATATGTAAATGTGTCATTTATTACATAGAAATCAAAATTTGAAACATATTGAGGTACATAAACATGTTTTCATATGTTTATCTGCATAAAATTACAGACAAATAAATAAAATATTTTTATAAAAACTTTTTATCTTTAAAACTTTATACGCACAGATACATTTTTTAAATCTTTTACAAATAGTTGATTGAAAAAATTCTTGACTATACTAATAATTAGATACAAAGGACCTCGCACGATTTATATGAAAAAAACGTGTTCAGTCGATTTGCTTAAATTTTTTATGTTGTTGTACTTGCATCCCTAATAAAAAAATCTCAATTTTTAGAACATTTCTATGTCTAGTTTCGGAATTAAAAATAATTAAAGGTCTCTTTCATGACATCGGCTCATATGTATACTTACACTAGTTTGAACTTCTATGCTTGCTCATATATATATATCGGTACGTATAAATGTCCGTGGATGACTGCGTGTGCATGCACACGCGGGCGTGTACGCGCGCGCGCGCACGCGAGCATGTGTTTGTTAGCAGAGATAAGGACCGCATGGTTCGTCATTCCCAAAGTATTTAATTATTTTAAACCCTCTCTACTTGTGCCCATTGTCTGTGCGTGCGTGCGTGCATGCGTGCGTGCGTGCGTGCGGGCGTGCGTGTTGTGTGTGTGCGCGCGCGCACCCGCGTTTTCTTGTGCGTACATGCGCGCACGCACGCGCGTGTACGCATACGCCCGCGTGTGCACGAACACGCAGTTATTCACGGACATTTATACGTACCAATATACGTATATGAGCAAGCATAGAAGTTCAAACGAGTGTAGGTATACATATGAGCCGATGTTATGAAAGAGACCTTCAAATATTTTTAATTTCGAAACCAGACATAAAAATGTTGTAAAAATTGAGATTTTTTATTAGGGATGCAAGTACTACAACATATAAAAAATTCAAGCAAATTGACCAAATACGTTTTTTTCATATCAATCGTGCGGGGTCCTTTTACAATGTACGTATAAAAAAATAAATTATTAATACAAATTGAACAAAAATGCTTTTTACGGTCGTAGTTAGATTCAAATTCAATGAATTGCGTGCTGAATTAATTTTCAGTCATAAGACGGTTCTAAATTAAACAAGTTTAAGTAATATCATCTATTATTAAAATTGAAATTAATATTAACACTTTCCCCTTGAAAAAACTGTAAAGAAAATGAATTTGAGGAAAGTATATAAAATCACACGAACAATACAAGCGCAAAGACCCGTTTCCGGAGCGATTGAGCATAGAAGTGAGCAGCATTAGTGGAATTTGTAGAGGCAGAGAGTAAGTGGAAGACAGAGAGGGGGAGAGAGTGGAGTGTGTGAGAACGCGGAGTAATTAGAGCTGAGAGGTGGAGTGCGTTCGGAGAGAGAGTGGTAAAGGGTTGAAAGAGATAGAGTGAGTGGAAGTGTATGTGAGGTTGAGAGGTTAGCAAGTGTGAGAGAGCTGGGAGTGAGGTAGGGGGGAAGGAAGGAAGGCGAATCGCGCGCGAGTAAAAGCGCGTACGCACGTTACTGCGTTCGTAAACGCATTCCGTCCGGCTTGTCTGATCGGCAGACGCCATAAGAAAATAGAGAAAAGTAGATCGGAAACCGATCAGGAGTAGGAGGAAGGGTGGATGATGACAAGATAGCCGCGTTCATAGAAGCGGCGAAGAAAGGGGTAAGGGAGGACTTGAAAAAAGGGCAATTAAAAGAATTGGTAGGTGGGGGAAGAGAACGCAGTGGAAGTTTGGGAGTACTGGAATTATGGAAAAGGAAAAGGGATATGACAGAGGGGGTAGAGGAAATTGAAAAAAAGGAAAGGGATGAATTTAAGAGAAGTAAAAAACCGAGGACGCCGCCAAAAGAGAGAGGAAAGGAGGCGGAGGGGGAGGTGATGTTGATGATGGGAGAGATGAGAAGGTGGATGGAGGAGTGTAGAAGGAAATAAGAGAGGATGGAGGAGAGCTTAAAGAGCATTGTGAAAGAGTTAGAGGGGACGAGAAAGAGGGAAGAGGATTGGAGGGTGGAAAGGAGTAAGATGGAGAAAAGAAGAGCTGGAGAAAAAGTGGCAGAAAGGTTGAAAATAAATGAAGAAGGATAGAGAAGTTAGAAAAAAGGATCAACGAGCTAGAGAGTAGAAAAGAGAAAAAGGACAGGGGGGAGAGAGTCGGAGACTGGAGGAGAGAATTAAGAAAATTGAAATGATTTGAAAAAGGAGAGAGAGATAGGAGAGAAAAAGGAATGTGGTGTTGAAGGAATATAAGGAAAATGGAGAAAAAGTGGAGAATAAAGTGAGGGAGATAGGTAAAAAAATTGCAGCAGAAGTAGAGATAGAGGAGGTGAAAAGGATCAAGGCAGGCAAAGAGGAATGAGGGGGAATGGCAGTAGTGAGATTGAAATCGGAGGTAGAAAAGGAGGTTATGCAATAGAAGAAGGTGTTGAAAGGGGAAAAAATATGGATAGAGGATGATTTAACATGGAAGGAGAGGCAAAACAGATGGAAGATGAAGGAGGTGGCTAGAGTGGTGGAGAGGAGGGGGGCAAGGGTGTTCGTAGGGAATAATAAGGTGAGAATAGAAGGTGAATGATCGTTTTGGTATGGGGAGCGAAAACTTTGAGGGATAGATTGGGAAGGAAAAAAGAAAGCGGAGTGATGAGGAATTCGGGGAAAAGGGAAAAGAAAGGGAAAGAGGATAATGGGGGAGGTAGGCAGGTGGAGGAAGAGTGAGGAGAATATTGCGGAGAGGAGAATAGAGGGGAAAAGGGTTGCTATGGAAAAAGGAGGGCAAGGTAGGAAATGAGATAATGAGGAGATGAGGATAAGGAAAATAGCTTTTTGAAACATGGCAGGAATTGGAAACAAGGATAGAGATTTCTGGAGGGGGATTGCGGAATGGGATGTGGTGGTGTTAGCAGAAACGTGGATAGATATAAAAAGGTGGGACAAAGTAAAAGAAAGGTTACTAAGGGAATTTAAATAGAAAGTGCAACTGGCTAAAAAGAAAAATAGGAAAGGTAGGGCAATGGGAGGAATGTTGATGGGAGTAAGGAAGGGGATAGAGAAGATAGAGAAGAAGGAGCAGGAAAAAAATAGAGGGGATAATAACAACGAGGATAAGAATAAAAGGGGAGAGGTGAAGGATTATTGGGGTTTATATAAATGGAGGAGAAGTGGGCTAGGATTAGGGATTGGCTGGAGGGAAAGGAGGATGGAATGAAAACGATAATGGGTACGGAGGACGGGGGAGATGGGCGGGTGGTAGGAGGGGAGAGATGAGAGAGAGAAAGAGGAAGAGAGAAAGTCGAGGGATAAAAGATAAACAGGGAAGGAAAAGTGCTGGTTGAGAAATTGGAAGAGACAGGATGGTTTATATATAATGGATGCGATAAAGGAGATAGGAAGGGGATGTGGACGTACGCAGGGGCAAGAGGAGAATCGGTACTAGACTACGTGATAGGAGATGGGGAAGTATGAGACAGAGTGTTAAGAATGGAGGTGCCGGAAAATGTGGACTCGGTCTACTTTGCAGTGATGATTTTGGTTGAAGGGGAGGGTAAAGGGGTAAAAGGAGGAGATTAAAGAGTAAGGAGATGAGAGTGGACAAAGGTAGAAAAGGAGTTATTTAGGGAAAAGATGGAGAGAGCTCTAGAGGGAAGGGAAAAGGGAGAAAAGGTGGAATGGGAGGTGATGAGGGGGGAAGTGCAAAGGATATTACAGGAGGGGCAAGAAAATGAGGGGCGGGAGAGAGTAAGAGGATGGTGGGATACAGAATGCAAAGAAGGTAAGAAAGGAACTGAGGAAGAGGGAAGGGGGAGAGGGAGATAGATATAGGGAAGATAAAAGAGAATATAATTAATCATGTGAAAGGAAAAAGAAGAAGGAAAATGAGAGATGGACAGAACTAGCAAAAAAAGCGAAGACGGAGGGGCAGGTATGGGAAATGGTGAATAAAGAGAGGAAAGGGAAAAGGGGAATAGACGTAAGGATTAAAGGTGAGGAATGGGTGGAGTATTTTAAGGAGTTATTAGGAGGGGTGGAGAAAATAGTGAGAGGTATTAAGGAGAAAAGGAAGGGGCGATATGGAGCCGAAAATTACGCAGGGGGAGATTAAAAAAGCGTTAGGAAGGTTAAAGGATGGTAAAGCGACGAGGGGTGATGGGATATCGGGAGAGGCATGGAAGTACGGAGAAGAGAAAAAAGAAGAATACATATGGGAGTTGTATAATAGGATTTGGAGAGGAGAAGAATGAATAGAGGAATGGACCGAGAGAATAATTGTACCGATAAGGAAAAAGGGGGAGAGGGAGAAAGTGGGGGATTAAGGGGGGAGTGACGTTAACGCCATCGTTGTACAAAATTTGTACCATGGTGCTAGGAAAGAGACTGGAGGGAGAGTTAGAGGAGGGAGAAAAATAAAATCAGACGGGATTTAGGAGGGGGATGGAAACGATGGATAACATCAACGTAATAAACTATTAGTAAACAGGCGGCTGAGTAAGGATAAGGGGAAATTGATTGTCTTCTTCGTAGACTTAAAGGCAGCCTTTGATTTGGTAGACAGAGAAATATTAGAAAGGGCGTTAAGGGAAAGGGGAATAAGGGAGGGTGATAGTAAAATGTATGGATTTGTTGAGGAAGACGAAAAGTAGAATGAGAATTGGTGAGGAATGGAATGAAGCATTTTGGACAAGTAAGGGTGTAAGGCAGGAATGTCCTCTGAGCCCTTCATTATTTAACATCTTAACCGCGGACGTAGAGGAATATATAGGGAAAGGGTGCTGGGAAGGGTGAGGTTGAAAGGGAAAAGAATACATACGCTGGCCTACGCGTACGATATGGTTCTGATAACGGAGAAAGAGGACAAGATGAGGACAATGATAGCAAGATTTGAAAGATATATAAGGGGAAAGAGATTAATAGTAAACCGGGAAATCAAAGATGATGAGGTTTAAGAAGGAGGGGGGGGGGATGAAGAAGGCGAATTGGAGATGGGACAGGAAAGTAATAGAGGAAGTGAGGAAATTTAATTATTTAGAATACCCGAGAACACCCGTTCCAGAGAAATAGTAAGCAGAATGAGCAGGTAAGGAAGAGAAAGTTTGGAGGGGATTGGGGGAGAAGGGTATGGCTCTTCGATGGTTTGGACGGTGATGTCGTACGGTATGGAGATTTAGGGATGGAAGGAGAGGGAAGTGGTGGAGAGGATGCAGAAAAAATATTTGAAATGGGTATTGGGGGTAAGTTGGAAGGTGCCGGGATATTTATTAAGGGAAAAATTATTACGAGATAAATTGAGGACAAAGGCAGGAAGGAGGGCTTGGGGATTTGAGGAAAGATTGGCGGAGGGGAAAGGAAGTGAGTTGGCTAGAAGATGTTGATAGGAAATAAGGGAGAGAGAGCAAAAAGGAGGAGAGATGTTAAAATGGGAAAAAGAAAAAAGAATTTTTTTGAGGATAGAGAGATGGAAGTGGAGAAGATGGAGGAAGAAAGGAAGGAGTGGATTTTTAATTTCTACAGAGGGGAGAAGAGGGATAGAGAGAGGCAGAGGGAGGAAAGACGGGAAAGGATTAAAAGATCGAAGGGGAATAAATAGTACCTGAATGGTACAGAGAATTAAAGGGGAGGGAATATTGAATATCTAAGGAAGGGGTGGCAGAAAATAGGTGGAAGAAAGTAGCTAAATATAAATTAGGTGAGGGAATGAGGGAGAGGAACTATTGGGCAAGTGAGGAAGATAGGAAATGCAGGATGTGTGGAATGGAGGAGAAGTCGTGGTTCACGTATAGGAGGAATGTGGAAGTTGGGTGGCAGAAGGGAGCTGGGAGGAGATGGTGGAGAGAGTGCTAGGCGACGATGGAGAGAGGGGTGGAGGAAGCTGGAAAAATTCAGAGAAGTGGGAGGAGGGGGGAGAACAAGGGGAAGCAAGGGAGGGCGCGGGAGGAGGGAAGGAGAGTGAGAGAAAGGGTATAAGGGAAAGAGGGTGAAAGGGAGTGATTGGGGAAAAGAGAGGGGAGGAAAGAATAAGAAAGAGAGAGAGAGAGAGAGATTTTAATTGATTAACCTTTATTTTAGTTTTTATAGCTATTTCTCCTACACAATTATTATATATACATTAACTATATATTAATATAAACTGATATATATTCTTTTAACAATCTCTTAAACGCTACTAATTCTCTACATTGCTTAATCACAGTGGGTAACGAATTATACATTTTTATATCTTCATAAAAAAGGCTTTTTTGGGCACTTCTAGTTCTACGGAAAGTTACTACTAAGTTTCCTGTTTGCCTTGTTTGCCTATTGCATTCTCTTCCCACTATCTCTATTTTATTGTTTAACGCCTTCGAAGCCATGCCATTTAATATTTTAAAGATAAATACATTAACGTTATAACATAACCGTTGCCTTACAGACATGAACTGTAAGGCGTGTAGCATGTGTTCAATTTTCGTAAATCTATTGCACTGTAGAATTACTCTCATGGTACGGTTTTGAGCTATCTGAAGTTTATTCAATTACGTTTCACACATTCCAACTAATAGTGGTACAGTACACGAAATGAGGTGCTATGATAGACTTGTACACAATACATCTAGTATATGCTGATACGAAGTTACCTATTCTATTTAAAAAACTAGTCTTTCCCTATTTTCTTAAGTATATAGTCGCAGTGGTTCTGAAATCTAAGTCTATCGTCTAGCATTATACCTAAATATTTCATGGTTGATACCCGTTCTATTTCAATTCTATCCAGACACTTCACGGCAGTATTACCTCTTAATTTTTTTCTAATACTTTTAATTATCATATATTTTGTTTTATCTGCATTCATTTTTAACTTATTTATATTCATCGAATGTTCAATTACATTAAAAGCCATATTCATTTTTACCTTTACATCCGCACTACTTTTTCCATTTACATATATAAGCGTGTCATCTACAAACATTTTTATATTGCAGCCTTCTGGACAGACTTCAATTATATCATTTATATATATTATAAATAGCAAAGGTCCTAGTACTGAAACTTGTGGCACTCCATATTCTGTAGACAATAATTTAGACCATATCTAATTGAATCGTACCTGTTGTTTCCTATTATTTAAATATGATTTGAACCACTCTAATGTCATTTCTCTAATTCCGTATTGATACATTTTTTCTAACAATCTTTCTCTATCTATTGTTTCAAACACTCTCTTAAGATCCATGAAGATAACTCCTACCATTTTTCCTTCGCTCACTATTAATTTCCATTTGTCTATGACAGATTGAATCGCTGTTTCTCACAAATAATATTTTCTAAATCCCGCCTGATGCTCTGTTATAATATCGTTTGTTTCCAAGTATGTTTCAAGTTGTTCTTTTACTACTAATTTTAGCACTTTCATATATTGGTAACATATTAATAGACCTATGTTGCTCGCTTTTTTTGGCTTTGTCTATCTTTGGGATCGGGATTATAGTAGAGCTTTTCTAACCTTCCGGACAATGACCTTCTATTAAAGAATTATTTATTAAAATCGCAAATTCTTCTTTTATTACAGGAAAAACTACAATATATCAATATATAACTAGTTATTTCTTCTTCCGTACCTTTCTTTTTAGGTAATCCCATAACTATTTCTTCTAGCTGCTCTAGTGTAACAACCTTAAAACTTTCCATAATTCCTTTGTTCTCGATAGTATAAATAGTTTTTTTTATTTGTATTCATTCAAAATTCAATTATATCACTGTCAGGTCTATCTACTTTTACAGAATTTACTATACTATTAATACTTTGTATATAATATAAATTAAATTTATCGGTTATATGCACTCTTCGGTATCGCCTAAGATTTCAAAATCTATATTTCTTACTTCCTTTATACCTACTAGTTCGCTCCTAATTACTTCTTTCAAGGTTTTCAACATAGTCGTAGGATTTTCTTTATTAAGAACTATCATACTTTCATAATATTCCTTCTTTTTTTTCCTGATTAATTTCACTACTCCATTTCTTTCAATTTTATATTATGACTAATTTTGTTCGGTATTGTCATACAATGCTTTCTTATATGCCTTATCCCTCCTATCCGCAGCTTCTCTTATCTTATCTGAGAACCATTTTTTCTCCTCCCATACTTTTGGAATTCTAAACTTTTTCTTTGATGCCATTACATCTAATGCATCTAGTATACTATGAACAAATTTTTTCACTCTCTCACTCACACCATACATTCACATTGCTATCCCTGACTTTCCTGTAATTAGTTTTTTACTAATATAACAAATTCATCTTCATCGAATTCTTTGTAATTTCTAGTGCTAAATTCCCTGTATTTACTTTCAATTTTACTCACACTCAACTCTACTTTCAGCCACGCATGGTCCGTAATCTTAGGTTCATGAATTACTTGTACTATTTTATTATTATTAGAGAAAATTAAATCTGTAATTGTCTGACTGTCTTTCGTAACTCTCGTCGGTTCGTTCACATACTGTTTCATGCCCAAGCCTAACATTGTCTCTTGTAATTTCTTCGCATAAAACGAGTCCGTCATAAGGTCTATATTAAAATCTCCTATTACCATGCATTGTCCCTTTATTATTAACTCCTCTAGTATATCCTCAAAAAATCTCATGAAATCCCCGTGTGATGCGCTTGGTGAGTGATATATTACCATTATCACTCCTTTATAAAGTTTTTCTTTTATTTCTATCGCAGCACACCAGCAATTTGATTCTAACTTTTTTATTAATACTACTTCATATCTAATATCGTCTCTTATATACATAATAACTCCCCCTGTGTTCCTATTTTTGCCATCACATCTAACTACAGTGTAACCCGGCACATTTACTTCACTGTCTTCTATCTCACTAATCAGCCTGGTCTCCGACATAGCTATCATCACAGGATTTATCCTCTTCATAACCTGATGGTGGAGTTCGTCTATGTGCGCTGATAAGCCCTGCGTATTTGTATACATAATTATTTCTTCTTTCTTCGTAGTTGCTATTTTGTATCTTGCCAACCTGTTTTCCTCTTCTCTTCCTGTAACGCCCTTTTAAAAGTCAGACATTTTCGACTAATGGTTTCTTGTTCGTCATTTATTTTTAGATTGTATATTCTATTTTTGAACATACACTACACACATTTGCTCTCTGTCACTGTGCAAACACGCGAGCTATGATTCCCTGCGCATTTGCAGCATGTTTCTTCTCTCGTACAATTTTTAGCAATGTGGAAGTACCCCTAGCATTTAAAACATCTTTTGACACTGACGTGATTAAATACAGGACATTTCTTCCATCCTATTTAGTTTTGATTTCTTCAATACCAACTCGTGCGTCTCTTTATCTACTTCTATTATTATTGATCCTTCTTCAATTTCTCTTCTTTGATTGTTATTCTTTTCTTTAACCATTCTCTTCACAATTCGCATATTTGTACTGTCTCTTTCAATTTTTTCATCTCTTCTCCAGTTTCACAACCCATAATTACTACTCCTTTGCTTCCTTTCTTTAATTTCGTTACTCCCATTGCCATAATTTTTATATCTACCTTCTCTTTTATTATATTTTTTGTGTCTTCACTCTCTTGTTGCAATTTTGGTTTAACTATTATAACGTTTTCTTTCTTCTTTACTTTAGCTGCTTCACTGTAGCTTCTCTATGGTCCTTCCTTTGATTCATACGCTGTTCCCTGTATCATTTTCTTCAAGTTTTCCAGTTCTTGCTTGATATTTCCTAATTCTTCTTGAACTACTTCTTTAATCATTATTTTAATTTTATTTTTACGTATCGCCTCGTCTTTTACTTCTTTTACAGCTCTTATAATCCAATCTATTTTTAAATCAATGTGTGACCCTTTACTTCTATTGCTCATTGTTGTAACCGCTCTTGCAGACCCTATAGATCCTGTCGATGATGTCCTATCTCTTCCTGTCAGTGTCGGTACTTTCTCAATATCAATCAAAAATTCTTCAAATGGGCCTTTACACGGCACGTACTCTTGGTTTCTGTCGAGAATGCTGTCTATGCTTATTTACACATCCTGGATGGTAAAAAGGCTTCGGGCAAGTTTAACATTTAACAACTTTGCTCTTAATTGCCTTCCTGCATGCCGAGCACGTATATTCTGCATATTCCTCGTCCATGCTGATCTCCCTACTTTAGAAGTCACGCTGCCTTGGAAAGCGTTCTAACTCATAGTCGATTATTGTGAGAAATATCATCACAGCCTCAGTGGTTGAGCTGGCTACGACACCCGTACCAGAAATTCGGGAGGTCCCAGGTTCGAATCCTGGCTGAAGTGATATTTTTCGCAATAATTTCTTTACAGTTTTTTTAGGGCGGAGGGGGGGGGTGTTAATATTAATTTCAATTTTAATATAATAATATGTGATATTACTTAATCTTGTTCAATTTAGAACTGTTATGACTGAAAATTAATTCGGTACGCAGTTCATTGAATTTGAGGAAAGTATATAAAATTACAAACAATACAAGAACGAAGATCTAGCTGCGATCGAAAGGTATTCTTGTTCAATTTGTATTGATACAGTAACGGTCAAAATATCTCTCTACTTTAAAAAATTATTAATTGAAAGTGTAATAGACACGACTTACAATTCAGCCTCTCAAGGTTTCGTAACACAAAATACAAGTTTATATAGTTTGAACATTCAAAATGATAAAAACAGATAAAAAAGAATGTAATCAATAAAATAATCAGTATGTAAATTAATAAAGCGTAATAAAAGAAAAAAAAGTAAATTGTAACTCATTCTATTACATTGTCAATTAATAATTTTTTATTGCTTTATAGGTATGTTGCTCGCATTATAGAATTTGTATCTAATTAGTTATAGCTAGTTTTTTTCACGTAACCAATCGTTTGTAAGTTTCAAAAATTATATCTTTGCATGCATAAAGCTTAAAACAAGTAAAAATCTTGTAAAGGTATTTTATTTATTTATCATTTTATGATAAATAAATAAATAATTTTTGCAAGATAAATATATTAAAAAGTATAACATAAACAAACTTATATATATATTAGGAGTATAAATAAGTTTCTGCCGTTTCACAAAAAATGGCGCCACTAGTATGTTATGATTGAAATTGTCTGTTGTAAAACGTTATATCGTAAGGTTGGACATCTGACAGCAACATAACCTTAAAAGATTAGCGATTTTGAATCAGCATCATATATCTTTTTTCGTGCGAAAATGTCGAGTTTTGAGCCGAATAAGCGTCATTTGCGGGAGCTTTTGGTTTACTTCTTTAATTTGAAGAAATCTGCAGCCGAGGCGCATCAATTGCTTGTAGAAGCATATGGTGAGGCTGCCTTAAGTGAGAGAAGTTGCCTTGAGTGGTTTGACAAGTTTAAGAACAGTGAATTTGACGTCGAAGACAAAGAACGTAGCGGAAGGCCGAAAGTGTACGAAGACGCGGAATTGGAAACATTATTAGATGAAGATTCATGCCAAACGCAAAAAGCACTTGCACTTACATTAGGAGTGACTCAACCAGTAATTTCACATCGCTTAAAATCATTGGGAATGATACAAAAACAAGGAAACTGGGTTCCATATGAACTAAAGCCGAGGAATGCCGATTTTTCACATGTGAAATGCTGCTTGCCAGGCATAAACGAAAGGGTTTTTTGCATTGTATAGTCACTGGTGATGAAAAATGATTCACTACGATAACCCAAAGAAGAAGAAATCATGAGGACCACCTGGCCATGCTTCAACATCGACAGCCAAGCCGAACATTCATGGAAAAAAGCTCATGTTGTGTATTTGGTGAGATCAGCTTGGTGTCGTGTATTATGAGTTGCTCAAACCGAATGATACTATTACTGGGGCTCTCTACCGAACACAATTGATGAGATTGAGCCGAGTACTCAAGGAAAAACGTGTCCACTACTACTCCAGACACGACAAAGTTATTCTTCTGCATGATAATGCTCGTCCACATGTTGCGGCGCCGGTCAAAACCTATCTGGAAACACTCAATTGGGAAGTTTTACCCCATCCGCCGTATTCACCAGACATTGCTCCTTCTGATTACTACCTGTTTCGATCGATGGCGCATGGCCTGTCTGAGCAACACTTCACATCATATAAAGATACAAAAAATTGGGTCGATTTGTGGATAGCTTCAAAAGCTGAAGCATTCTTCCGACGCAGTATCCGTATGCTGCCAGAAAGATGGGAAAAAGTAGTGGCTAGCGATGGACAATACTTCCAATAAAACATTAGGTACCGTTCTTTCACAATAAATGGCCAATTTTTGATAAAAAACGGCGGAAACTTATACTCCTAATATATATACATTTTATATACAATAAGATAAATACAGTAAAGTTAAGGTAGTTTTATTTTAAGTGTATCTGTCTATTCATAACTAGTTTACCTCTTCAAACTGTTTTTTAGCCGCAATTTGAAATTTCTAAATTCAAATTTCTTAAAAAATTTGAAAATAAATACAAGGTTTAAGGCTCCTAAAGAATAATAATTCCAATGAGACAAGAAGAACTTCAGGGCGTGCAGGGTGTTGTGCGCCAGTACAAAATAAATACCAATGTAAATAAAGTAAACGTTTCGACTGTTTAATAACTAGTCATCTTCAGTGCAATGTTTGAATCTATAAATTCGAACAATTAAATAACAAATTATATCACAAACTTAACGCAACATAAATCAATAAATTAAGATCTTACAGGATATATCTGCGATATCAGCAAATGTACTACATTGAAACGTGCTTAACAAAAAGTGTCGAATAGCGTCTTAGTTCGAGATGTATCCTCGAGGAACGAGCGAAGGGACATCGTTTTCGAAACATGAGTCTAAGTCCGTTCAAAAAAAAAGAGAAAAACAACAATATTCACTGTCAGAATGTAAAAAAATAAAATAAATAAATAAATAACGATAAAAATAATAATAAATATAATAGATAAAGAGCTGTACAAGTCAAGATAATAAAATTGTAAGAACGAAAAAACTAACGTAAAGTCAAAGTATAACAAAAAATTAATAAATAAAGCGCTGTACAAGTCCAATAATAAAAATGTAAAATAGAATAGATAACATGAAGAGAATAGTATGTAACGACCTTACTTTTTCCGCGCACGGGGCGGCGTGAATTCGGCGGACTAGGACGCGGATTGAGGTCGCCAAGAGAACTAGACTTTCTGTGTGTTGGATGGTAGAAAATAGCGAATTTATTTCGCGTAAGAAAGCGTACAGTGGAGTAGTGTGGCGGTTTAGCCACGACGCGCGGACGGACGGATGGCGGTGACGCTCGGACGGACGTAACAGAACTTAGAAATTACGCGCGGACGGACAGACGGAAATCGGAGCGCGCGGACGGACGAACGGTATTTACACGCGAGTGTCTTGACGCGGTAGTATACACGGTGCTATTTACAATATTTGGTTCGCGGAATTTCTGAGCCGAGATTTCAGGGAACTCGGAATCTTTTGTTGACGCGCGGGTACCGTGGCCTTGCCGAAGGCCGCGGCCACGGCCGTAGACGACGCGCGCGCGGTACAGCTGTACGCGTGTCTCGAGTCCGGCGCGGGGCGGTTAATACCGCGATGTTCGGCGGTGGTGATCGACTCACGCCAAGAGCTCTTGGTAGAGGCGCGGAACTCCACACCCCAGGTCGTGAGCCGATACCCAAGCGGGGACGGCGGATCGGGAAGTGCCGACTACCAGGATCCCCTAGTGGAGCCCAAGATGGACTTGAGCCCGTGAACCGGCGGTTTGAGGAAGGTGGACGGCTCTTGTCAAGACCTCTTGACGGAAGCTAAGGCGCTTAACTCCCTGTGAGCACTAGGAAGGTTTTCTTCTACGGACAGGAGAACGGACGGAGAAGAAGACCGCTCGACTCTCGGAGCGGCGGCGCTTATATACCCGAATCTCGAGGGCAGGGACGGTGCGGGGGTACGGAACGGTACGGAATCGGTGGGGGTCTCCCCGCCGCTCGAGATCGGTCCGGCGGTCGCCACTCCGGTCGAGCGCGTGCGCGCGGAGATCTGCCACGGAGATCTCACGTGCGGATGCGTCAACGCGCGCTACGCCGGTGTTTGCGTGTCTTATTGGCGCTATGCGCCGTGTTTTTGCTGTCCGGCGGTTGTTCGGCCGGCCAGCCCGGAACGGTGGACAGTCCGAGGGGGGAGCAGAAAGGCGGTTTGTTACACCACCCCCCCCCCTTCGAGTAGGCCTGAATCTAGAGGCCTAGAATCATGCATCGGTTTTGCGGTCTTCGGTGGCGGGCCGGATCTCCTTGCTGGAGCGGAGGCGACCCGCCCGGTCGAACCGCAGTCTCCAGCGGCGGTTCCTTATTCGCGCGGTGTAGGCGCAGCTGACGTGGACCGCAAAGTACGGCACGTCCACGACGGTGCCGGGAGTGACCTCTACGGCGATCGGTGGCGGCGGTGCGGGGCCTATGACCCGGTCGGGTTCGAGTGTCGGTCGCGACCGGTGTCCCCGCGGTGTGATGACCTGCGGGACCGACGGTGGAGGTCCTCTGAGCCACGGTATCGGGGCCGCTTTGTACGTGCGGCTCGGCGGTGTCGGTTGGCTCGGACGGGTAGCGGCCACGGTGGTGTCGTCTCGGTCCGGTGGCGGTCTCGGCCTTGTCGGTTGCGCCATTCCGGGCCGTTCCGGATCGTACGGCTCCGGAGTTTCGCCTAGCAGCTCGGCGATCTCGGCGAGGATACCGTCGTGCTCCATATCTCTTCTGAGAATGAGCCGGTCGGTTCTCGGTATCAGCGCGCGAATTCCGGCTACCGGTGCGCGCGCTTGTCGTCGGTGTTTGCCCACGTGTCTCGGCCGTGCTACCGGGTCGCTCTTGCCGGATCGTCATTCGGCTCGGCGGCCGAGTCACGAGCGCGCCGCATGCCGCGTTGTCGTCGTCGTCGTCGGTGTCGGATTCGGTCTCTTCGGTCGGAGCGGGGGCCGGCTTGAGGTCCTGGACATGGATGTGCCGGTACCACTTGCCCCCCACGCTTCGGAGGTCGTAGATTACTGGCGATATGATGCGGCGTACCTCCAGTGGTCCAATATATTTCGGCGCGAGTTTCGCGTTGAACGCATCCGCACGGCGGGAGAGGGGGTGGTCACGCTTCCAAACCCAGTCTCCCCGTTTTGGTCGCCATTCTCTCCGGCGCAGATCGCAATATTGTTGCTGCCGTTGGAACGCGCGCGCTAGTTTGATGCGGACGAGCTTGTACATTTCGCGCAGCCGGCGCTGTAACCCGTTGCGGTGTGCCGGCTGGCGCGCGTTCCTCCGGCCGTCGTAACTCGCGGCCGTGGTTCAAGAATGCCGGCGTATGCCCCGTAGCGTCGTGAGTCGCGGTGTTGTACGCAAACTGCAATTCGGTGAAGCGCTCGTCCCACTTACGGTGATCGCGGTTTAAGTATTGTCGTATCATCGTTTTGACGGTATGGTTTGTGCGCTCGACCGGATTGCAATGCGGGGCGTACGCCGGCGCAAGACGGTGGCGGATTCGAAGCGCATGCAGTAGATCGGTCAGGGTCGCGGAGCGGAGCTGGGTACTGTTATCCGACCAAATCTCCTCCGGATATCCGGATATCGCAGGATTACGGCTTCGGTCAGCGCGGCGGTGACATTCGCGGCGGTAGCGCGTCGGAGCGCTCGCATTTCCAGCCACTTCGTGAACCGGTCCTGCATCGTCAATAACCAGGTGTGCCCCTTGATCGATCGCGGAAGCGGTCCCACCAGGTCGATCGTCACGTGTTGCCATGGCTGTGACACGTCGGTCTGGTGGAGCAGTCCGGCCGGTCGCCGTTGCTCCGGTTTATGGGCCAGGCATGTTCGGCACTGTCGTACGTAGCGCGAGATATCGCGGAACATGCCCGGCCAGTAGAAGTGGCGGGCGATGCGAGCGATCGTTTTCGCGGTTCCGAGATGCCCGGCGGTCGGTGCGTCGTGGTACCGTTGGAGGAGTTCGGTGCGGTTTTCGCGCGGCACGCACTCCTTCCACTGCGTGTCGTTCGGCGCGTCGGCGAAATCCAGCGTGTGGAGCACGTGCCGGTATAGGCGATCGTCCGTTATGCGGAAGTCTGGGGCGGCGTCTGGGGTGTTGGAGGCGATGCCCCACCATTTTCGATACCACGCGCAAGCCGTATTCGCGGCGGCGTTAACGGCCGTTTGCCGTGAGAGCGCGTCCGCGACCTTATTCAGTGTCTCCTTCCGGTATTGCACCTCGAAATCGAATTGTCACAGTTCGAAGGCCCAACGGCCCAAACGTCCGGTCGGTGAGTCCAGTTTTTGCAGCCACCGGAGTGACTGATGATCGGTGACTACCTTGAAGCGGTAACCCTCAAGGTAGTCTCGCATTCGGCGGATTCCCCAGAGTACGGCGAGGCATTCAAGCTCGGTCGTGCTGTAGTTGCGCTCGGCGTGGTTGAGCGTTCGGCTCGCGTACGCGATGACGCGCTCGCCCTCAGGGAAGTACTGGGTGAGCACGGCACCCAGTTCTGTCGTGCTCGCGTCCGTTTGCAGCACGAACTGTCGCTCGAAATCCGGGCAGGCTAGTACGGATGCGGACGTGAGGGTCGTTTTCAACGCGTCGAAGGCCGCCTGTTCGTGGTCCTCCCACGACCAGCGGGCATTCTTACGCGTAAGCGCGGTGAGCGGTGCGGCGACGGTCGCGAAGTCCCGAATAAAACGGCGGTACCAGGGATGCGAGGCCGAGGAACTGCCGTATCTGCCGCACGTTCTGCGGTGCGGGCCAGTCCACGATAGCCTCCGTCTTCTCCGGATCAGTCCGGATTCCGTCGCGGTCGACCACGTGGCCGAGGTATTTTAGCCGCTCCGTGCAGAAACGGCATTTCTCCGTGTTCGGTCGGAGTCGCGCTTCGCGCAACCGGCGGAAAACTTCACGCAGCGTGTCGAGGTGCTCGTCGAACGTCTTGGAAACGACGACAATGATATCGTCCAAGTAGACGAAAACCCTTGGTTCTAGTTCGGGTCCGAGGACATCGTCGAGCAGACGCTGGAACGTAGCCGGCGCGGAGTGAAGCCCAAACGGCATCACTTTAAACTGCATCAACCCCCGGCCCGGCACGGTAAAAGCGGTAACGGGTCGGCTCGCCGGTGCCAGGGGTATCTGCCAATAGCCGCTCATTAGATCGATCGTCGAGAGGTAACGCGCGCCTCTCTGCTTGTCGAGCGTGGCTGGTATCTGCGGTAACGGATAGGCGTCGCGTTCCGTTACCTCGTTTACGCGGCGGAAATCTATACAGAACCGCGGTTTTCCGTCTTTCTTGCGCACGATGACGATCGGCGAGCTCCACGCGCTGCGAGACGGCTCGATAACTCCGGCGCAGGGATGGGCATTAATGAATAATTTTTTATTTAAATAATAAAAAATTGATGAATAAAAATTTATTCATTATTCGGCCTCTTATAAATGACGAATAAAAATTTATTCGTTATTCAGCCTCTCGTAAATAATGAATAAAAATTTATTCGTTATTCAACCACTTGTGAATGATGAATAAAAATTTATTCGTTATTCGGTCTCTTATAAATAATGAATAAAAATTTATTCGTTATTCAGCCTCTCGTAAATAATGAATAAAAATTTATTCGTTATTCAACCACTTGTGAATGATGAATAAAAATTTATTCATTATTCGGCTTCTTATAAATAATGAATGAAAATTTATTCGTTATTCAGCCTCTTGTTAATGACGAATAAAAATTTATTCGTTATTCAGCCTCTCGTAAATAATGAATAAAAATTTATTCGTTATTCAGTTGCTTGTAAATAATGAATAAAAATTTATTTGTTATTCGGCTTCTTATAAATAATGAATAAAAATTTATTCGTTATTCAATCACTTGTAAATGATGAATAAAAATTTAATCATTATTCAGCTACTTAAAAATGACGAATAAAAATTTAAAAGTTATTTAATCATTCTGTGAAATAATGAATAAGCACTTATCCTTTATTCAATACATCTTGAATAAGGAACAAAAATTTATTTTCCTATTCAATTCTCTTTGAATAACAAAATAAACGACTGAAATTATTATTATTTTTATTCTATAAATTCTGAATAACGAATAAAGATTAATTTCTAATTTTGTTCGTAACAAATAACTGCCTTACCATTAACTGACGATATATATAATAATAATTTAAAGTTATTTTATTGATAACTCAAGAATGTAAAGGAGCATTTGAAAAAAATGTTATCGGTTAACATAGTTTTTAAAATTTTTAATATAATATATTTATTACATGTGTATGTGCGTATGCGTGTGCGTGCGTGCGTGCGTGCGTGCGTGTGTGCGTGTGTGTGTGTGTGTGTGTGTGTGTACGCGCGCGTGTGTTACCATTTTTGTTTTATGTTGCTTGCTGTTAAAACTCGTCTTTCGAAGTTTTCATCCGTTAGTCTATTGTAGCGTGGCAAATTATGCATTGTTGCATATGAGAATAATCGTTCCACTGGAGCAGAAGAAGGTATCGGCGTATTATATTTGATAAATAATTTCTTTACAATTGGATATGCGTTAATTGCAAATATATTTTCAGTACATGGCTCGTATATGTATCTTCGTACTTCCATTTCAGCATCAGAGTTTTCAAATGTTTCTAATGATGAAACGGAATTATTTCGTTCATCTCCAAAGTCAAAAAAATCATCATTTAAATTTTGATTGGAAGCAGTAATTGGTTGAATTCTACTTTCAATTCGGGCAGCATGCATCACAGCTTTATAAGCTTCTGATTGAGCAGTATCACTCAAGCATCCAATCCATTGTGTTTTGAATTTTGGATGTACAATGGCTGCAATTGCTGCGAAACATCCGTTACCTTGAATATTGAAAAAATCGGTAAACCTTCTTTCAATGCTGCTTAATAAACCTTCTGCTATTGGTTGACAACAAACCAAATTACTGTCATTGCTAATGCGCCTTAATTTTTGACGCAGAGAAACTAAGCATGGAAGTAGATATCCGTATGAACATTGTGTTTCTCCTTGTAGTTTATCAATAGTTTCTGCAACTGGTCGTAAACATATGAGATATTCCTCGATATATTGAAAATCTGTATCTTTTAGGGGATTAGAAATTTTAAGCTGTTCATTAGTCTCTAATATTTTTTCTCTTAAGAAAAATATTTGTTCTAGAGAATAGAATAATGAATTCCATCTAGTGAAAATTGGTTTTATTAGTGCTTTTCCTAGATGTTGTATTAAAATTTCTCTTATTTTTGGAGAACGTAATTGTTTCCACAATACTTCACATCGAGTAATGGTTTTATTGTGCCGTGCAGCTAGTGTTCTCGTACTTTTTATGCAATTTGTAACATCTGTAGTCGCAATTAAATTTAATGTGTGACTTGCACATCGATAATGTACTGATAACATTGCATTTAATTGAAGATCAGGAAAATCTATTGGTATCGCCGGAATATTATTTAATAATTGATGTTCAATTATTTCTTCATCAGAAACACTTTCATTATCACTATCATCATTGTCGAAATGATCAAGTGTACTTTCGTTAAATAAATTTAGAGATGATTGAATACCAAAGTCACGAAAAGCTTTTACAAAATTTGTTCCGTTATCAGTAATAGTAGCAACAATTTTGTTGGTATTTAATCCAAAAGATGTATGAATTTCATGCATCAATTGTGCTAATCGATCATAAGAATGGGTTCCTGAAAATCGACGGCAAGCAATTGCTGCTGATTTTCTAATTAAACTTTTGGAATCAATCCAGTGGACAGTAATTCCTAAAAATCGACGAGTACTACTTGTCCAGATGTCAGCTGTGGTACAAACGTAGTCAACTTCTTCATTTAATATGCGTTGTAATCCTTTCATATTTTGGCAATGTTGTTTCGCTATTTTTCTTCCTAAAGTACGTCTCGTCAAATGGTTAATAGAGACGTTTCCTCTTTTTGATAATAAGAGATCATCAAACATTTTGCGAAAGGAAGGCATATCAACTGTTGAGAGAGGTGCCATGCTCTCCAAAATATAATTTATTACATTTTTTTCATATTGATGTTGTAATGATAAATTTTGGTCTTCTTGTTGTGTATTTTCATCATCTAATTTTTGTTTCTTATTTTTCACATAATTTAAATATTCATCTGGATACACAAATGGATGTGTTCTTTTCAAGTGAGAAATAAAATTAGAAGATGGACGTAGCGTACCTTTAATTTTAAAAACTCAATATCAGGCTCAGATAAATAAGATTCTAATAAAAAGGAATATAAACGACAATGAGAGCCACGCCAGCCCATACAACACCAAAATCTTTCATAAATATTTCACCTGAAAAAATGAAACGTTACAGAAAAATTCCTGAAATATCTCTACAACGATATCTCTAGGATATCAAAATGTCCGTTTTTAAAATCTTGCAAAAATATTGCTGAAAGTTTTCTAAAATCTTTCTAAAATATTGGTGATTGTAATCCTATGAATATAATTAATTTAAAATTATTTCTGAAGTACTTTAAATCTAAAGTATACTTAACTTTAAAGTATACTCCAACTACTTAGCACACGTCGCTCGTCCACTCAGCAAAAGCAATACGCCGAGAATGGACTTAAAATATTTTGCTCAGCCAGTCAGCAAAAGCACTAAAACAAATTTTCTGTTTGCATATATATTGATATACTCAAGCAAAAAATTTGCTGAATTCAACAAAATTTAAGAAGTTCAATTTTTTAATTTACTGCACGTGATAGATTTCAGAAACGTTTCGTTGCAACAGAATCTTTCAGAAGTGTTGCACATGAAATGTGAAAAGTTCAAAATTTTTCTAAAAGCTCGGTATTGTATGGGAGGTCATCGTGTAATAATTATAAAATATATAAAATAATTATAAAGTATACAAGAATTGTCCTTTGTATCATATTCGTACCTTTAATTCTTTTTTCGGAATTGCATAATTTGCATATTCCTGTAACAGTTCCTGTCAAGGATGAATTTTCAGCATCTAATTCGAAATATTGACCGTCAAGATATGATGTCTCCTGACATTTAATCTTCAAGATTGTCAACTGATTGATGCTTTCCATAGCTGTAGAACCGGATGCACTCAAATCCAAAGAATCAACATGTGCATCTATACTATTAATAGAGTCTTCTTCAACAGCAATTGGATTATCCATTTTATATATTCCAAAATATTTACTACCTGTGCTCAAACAATAAAATTTCAATCTCAATTATAGAATATATTATTTCTAATCTCTATTTCTAATCTTTAATCTTACCTGGACAAGAATTCACAACTACAATTACAAGGAGTGGGAAATTATAGAAATGTTTCGCGTATTACTGTAAGCGAACGAGCAAGAAGCGTCTTTACCGAACTGTAGAACATTCGATACTGAAGCGTTTACGATATTTTTCGAGAAGTTATGTGAACACATAATATAGAGGAGAAAGAGGTCAAAGTGTTGTTTAACAGATTATAGACTCCAAAATATGTGCCATGTGACCTCTACTTTGTTGTCTTGTTTACATTACTTATGTGTTTTGAGTCTATAATCTGTTAAACAACACTTTGACCTCTTTCTCCTCTATATTATGTG
Source organism: Solenopsis invicta (assembly GCF_016802725.1). Lineage (NCBI taxonomy): Eukaryota > Metazoa > Arthropoda > Insecta > Hymenoptera > Formicidae > Solenopsis > Solenopsis invicta. The sequence goes on from NC_052668.1 coordinate 7,840,315, forward strand.
TTCACATAACTTCTCGAAAAATATCGTAAACGCCTCAGTATCGAATGTTCTACAGTTCGGTAAAGATGCTTCTTGCTCGTTCGCTTACAGTAATACGCGAAACATTTCTATAATTTCCCACTCCTTGTAATTGTAGTTGTGAATTCTTGTCCAGGTAAGATTAAAGATTAGAAATAGAGATTAGAAATAATATATTCTATAATTGAGATTGAAATTTTATTGTTTGAGCACAGGTAGTAAATATTTTGGAATATATAAAATGGATAATCCAATTGCTGTTGAAGAAGACTCTATTAATAGTATAGATGCACATGTTGATTCTTTGGATTTGAGTGCATCCGGTTCTACAGCTATGGAAAGCATCAATCAGTTGACAATCTTGAAGATTAAATGTCAGGAGACATCATATCTTGACGGTCAATATTTCGAATTAGATGCTGAAAATTCATCCTTGACAGGAACTGTTACAGGAATATGCAAATTATGCAATTCCGAAAAAAGAATTAAAGGTACGAATATGATACAAAGGACAATTCTTGTATACTTTATAATTATTTTATATATTTTATAATTATTACACGATGACCTCCCATACAATACCGAGCTTTTAGAAAAATTTTGAACTTTTCACATTTCATGTGCAACACTTCTGAAAGATTCTGTTGCAACGAAACGTTTCTGAAATCTATCACGTGCAGTAAATTAAAAAATTGAACTTCTTAAATTTTGTTGAATTCAGCAAATTTTTTGCTTGAGTATATCAATATATATGCAAACAGAAAATTTGTTTTAGTGCTTTTGCTGACTGGCTGAGCAAAATATTTTAAGTCCATTCTCGGCGTATTGCTTTTGCTGAGTGGACGAGCGACGTGTGCTAAGTAGTTGGAGTATACTTTAAAGTTAAGTATACTTTAGATTTAAAGTACTTCAGAAATAATTTTAAATTAATTATATTCATAGGATTACAATCACCAATATTTTAGAAAGATTTTAGAAAACTTTCAGCAATATTTTTGCAAGATTTTAAAAACGGACATTTTGATATCCTAGAGACATCGTTGTAGAGATATTTCAGGAATTTTTCTGTAACGTTTCATTTTTTCAGGTGAAATATTTATGAAAGATTTTGGTGTTGTATGGGCTGGCGTGGCTCTCATTGTCGTTTATATTCCTTTTTATTAGAATCTTATTTATCTGAGCCTGATATTGAGTTTTTAAAATTAAAGGTACGCTACGTCCATCTTCTAATTTTATTTCTCACTTGAAAAGAACACATCCATTTGTGTATCCAGATGAATATTTAAATTATGTGAAAAATAAGAAACAAAAATTAGATGATGAAAATACACAACAAGAAGACCAAAATTTATCATTACAACATCAATATGAAAAAAATGTAATAAATTATATTTTGGAGAGCATGGCACCTCTCTCAACAGTTGATATGCCTTCCTTTCGCAAAATGTTTGATGATCTCTTATTATCAAAAAGAGGAAACGTCTCTATTAACCATTTGACGAGACGTACTTTAGGAAGAAAAATAGCGAAACAACATTGCCAAAATATGAAAGGATTACAACGCATATTAAATGAAGAAGTTGACTACGTTTGTACCACAGCTGACATCTGGACAAGTAGTACTCGTCGATTTTTAGGAATTACTGTCCACTGGATTGATTCCAAAAGTTTAATTAGAAAATCAGCAGCAATTGCTTGCCGTCGATTTTCAGGAACCCATTCTTATGATCGATTAGCACAATTGATGCATGAAATTCATACATCTTTTGGATTAAATACCAACAAAATTGTTGCTACTATTACTGATAACGGAACAAATTTTGTAAAAGCTTTTCGTGACTTTGGTATTCAATCATCTCTAAATTTATTTAACGAAAGTACACTTGATCATTTCGACAATGATGATAGTGATAATGAAAGTGTTTCTGATGAAGAAATAATTGAACATCAATTATTAAATAATATTCCGGCGATACCAATAGATTTTCCTGATCTTCAATTAAATGCAATGTTATCAGTACATTATCGATGTGCAAGTCACACATTAAATTTAATTGCGACTACAGATGTTACAAATTGCATAAAAAGTACGAGAACACTAGCTGCACGGCACAATGAAACCATTACTCGATGTGAAGTATTGTGGAAACAATTACGTTCTCCAAAAATAAGAGAAATTTTAATACAACATCTAGGAAAAGCACTAATAAAACCAATTTTCACTAGATGGAATTCATTATTCTATTCTCTAGAACAAATATTTTTCTTAAGAGAAAAAATATTAGAGACTAATGAACAGCTTAAAATTTCTAATCCCCTAAAAGATACAGATTTTCAATATATCGAGGAATATCTCATATGTTTACGACCAGTTGCAGAAACTATTGATAAACTACAAGGAGAAACACAATGTTCATACGGATATCTACTTCCATGCTTAGTTTCTCTGCGTCAAAAATTAAGGCGCATTAGCAATGACAGTAATTTGGTTTGTTGTCAACCAATAGCAGAAGGTTTATTAAGCAGCATTGAAAGAAGGTTTACCGATTTTTTCAATATTCAAGGTAACGGATGTTTCGCAGCAATTGCAGCCATTGTACATCCAAAATTCAAAACACAATGGATTGGATGCTTGAGTGATACTGCTCAATCAGAAGCTTATAAAGCTGTGATGCATGCTGCCCGAATTGAAAGTAGAATTCAACCAATTACTGCTTCCAATCAAAATTTAAATGATGATTTTTTTGACTTTGGAGATGAACGAAATAATTCCGTTTCATCATTAGAAACATTTGAAAACTCTGATGCTGAAATGGAAGTACGAAGATACATATACGAGCCATGTACTGAAAATATATTTGCAATTAACGCATATCCAATTGTAAAGAAATTATTTATCAAATATAATACGCCGATACCTTCTTCTGCTCCAGTGGAACGATTATTCTCATATGCAACAATGCATAATTTGCCACGCTACAATAGACTAACGGATGAAAACTTCGAAAGACGAGTTTTAACAGCAAGCAACATAAAACAAAAATGGTAACACACGCGCGCGTACACACACACACACACACACACACACACACACACGCACGCACGCACGCACGCAGCGCACACGCATACGCACATACACATGTAATAAATATATTATATTAAAAATTTTAAAAACTATGTTAACCGATAACATTTTTTTCAAATGCTCCTTTACATTCTTGAGTTATCAATAAAATAACTTTAAATTATTATTATATATATCGTCAGTTAATGGTAAGGCAGTTATTTGTTACGAACAAAATTAGAAATTAATCTTTATTCGTTATTCAGAATTTATAGAATAAAAATAATAATAATTTCAGTCGTTTATTTTGTTATTCAAAGAGAATTGAATACGAAAATAAATTTTTGTTCCTTATTCAAGATGTATTGAATAAAGGATAAGTGCTTATTCATTATTTCACAGAATGATTAAATAACTTTTAAATTTTTATTCGTCATTTTTAAGTAGCTGAATAATGATTAAATTTTTATTCATCATTTACAAGTGATTGAATAACGAATAAATTTTTATTCATTATTTATAAGAAGCCGAATAACAAATAAATTTTTATTCATTATTTACAAGCAACTGAATAACGAATAAATTTTTATTCATTATTTACGAGAGGCTGAATAACGAATAAATTTTTATTCGTCATTAACAAGAGGCTGAATAACGAATAAATTTTCATTCATTATTTATAAGAAGCCGAATAATGAATAAATTTTTATTCATCATTCACAAGTGGTTGAATAACGAATAAATTTTTATTCATTATTTACGAGAGGCTGAATAACGAATAAATTTTTATTCATTATTTATAAGAGGCCGAATAACGAATAAATTTTTATTCATCATTCACAAGTGGTTGAATAACGAATAAATTTTTATTCATTATTTACGAGAGGCTGAATAACGAATAAATTTTTATTCGTCATTTATAAGAGGCCGAATAATGAATAAATTTTTATTCATCAATCGTCAATCGTTGAATGTCAATCATGCCTATCCCTTCTCCGGCGCGTATCATCTCGTCGACCTCGTGATCGATGATCGCCTGCATCGCCGGATTTCGAGGCCGGTAACGCTGCTTGATCGGCGGATGGTTCTTGACGCGGATAACGTGCTCCGCGCGGTCGGTCGGTCCGCGTACATGGTCGAACTTCGGCAGTTCTTCGGCGAGAAACTCCTGCAACCGTGCGTCTTCCGCGGGTTCGATGCTGACGACGGTCGTCGGGCGAGCGGCGTCCCGCGGCGCGCGGTCGTCCTCCCGGTGTAGCGGCGGCGGAGGGATCGTTATCCGGGCTCGTGCCATGACATCGACGCCGAGCAACATGTCGACGTCGAGTCCGGGTAGCACGCGGAATTCGTGGCGGAACGAGCGTGCCGGGAATACGACCGGCAGCACGAGGCAAGTCTCGACCGGCGTGCTGGAGCCGTCCGCGAGGTAGATTCGGCCGGTGACGGGTAGCGTCGTGTACCCCTTCCCGCGGAGGCGTTCGGTGGCGTCAGTACTCACAGAGCCTTCGGAGCCCGAGTCTAGCAAGGCTGTGAGCGTGGTGTCCCCGACGGGGACGTCGACGTGCGGTCGCGGATTGTACCTTATGCGGAGGACTGGGGAGCGGTCTCGGTGCCCCCGGTCCTGGCGGCGTTTCCCGGCGGTGGATGGCAATCGCGGGTATACACGTTGTTTTTCCCGCACTGGGAACAGAACTTGCGGGCCGCGCGGCGGCATTCGAATCGTGTGTGGCCGCGCTGCTTGCATCGCCAGCAGCATGCGTCTTTGTCGTAGGCGGTCGCAGCAGAATTCGCGGGCGGCTTCGACGCGGGTTGCCGTTCGCGGCATTGCGAGCTGATATGTTCGAATTCTTCTGCTCGCCGCAGTAAGTCGGTGGCACGGTGAATGTCGTCGCGGCGGACGTATAGTTTATACCGGGGGTGCATGTTGTCGTAGAGGAGGTCGAGCTGGTCCTCCTCTCCGTAACCCTCGGCGCGACGCATCATTGTGAGTACGTCGGTCGCGTATTTGCGGTACGGCTCGTCCGGAGCCTGCGTTTGGGCTTGAATGTCCCGCCGGAGCTGAGAAAAATAGCGGCGCGGCAGGTGGTACTCTCGGAATTCTCCGAGGAACTCCTGCCACGTTCCCCACGCGGTCCGGTTGTTGCGGTATCAGAGGAGCGCGTCTCCCCATAGCATCTCTGGTAGTCCGCGGAGGAGCAACGCGTCGTCGTAGCCGTATTCGGCTTGCAGCTCGTCGACACGTTTCAGGAAGGACACCGGGTCCTTCCCGTCGAAGTGACATCCCCATTTACGGATCTGGTTCATCACTTTCGCGGGGGAGTCTTTTTCGATCATGGCGGTCGGTTCTGGTACGGTAACGTTAACCGCGGGCGGATCGGCCATGATTCCGGCCGGCCGTGTTCGGGATGCAATACCAGGAATTCGCTGAGTCGGCGGCGGAGCTCGTTGACGTTCCCGTCGGTAGCGAGATCGGCGTGACGTAACTGTCGGAGAAATTCGGCGCGGTCGATATGGTATATCCAGTTCCGCGGCATCGAATCGGTACAAGTCTAGTTCTCCGCGGTCGGAAACGGAAACGGTCCCTGTTCGGGCGCCATGCAACGACCTTACTTTTTCCGCGCACGGGGCGGCGTGAATTCGGCGGACTAGGACGCGGATTGAGGTCGCCAAGAGAACTAGTCTTTCTGTTTGTTGGATGGTAGAAAATAGCGAATTTATTTCGCGTAAGAAAGCGTACAGTGGAGTAGTGTGGCGGTTTAGCCACGACGCGCGGACGGACGGATGGCGGTGACGCTCGGACGGACGTAACAGAACTTAGAAATTACGCGCGGACGGACAGACGGAAATCGGAGCGCGCGGACGGACGAACGGTATTTACACGCGAGTGTCTTGACGCGGTAGTATACACGATGCTATTTACAATATTTGGTTCGCGGAATTTCCGAGCCGAGATTTCGGGGAACTCGGAATCTTTTGTTGACGCGCGGGTATCGTGGCCTTGCCGAAGGCCGCGGCCACGGCCGTAGACGACGCGCGCGCGGTACAGCTGTACGCGTGTCTCGAGTCCGGCGCGGGGCGGTTAATACCGCGATGTTCGGCGGTGTTGATCGACTCACGCCAAGAGCTCTTGGTAGAGGCGCGGAACTCCACACCCCAGGTCGTGAGCCCATACCCAAGTTAGGACGGCGGATCGGGAAGTGCCGACTACCAGGATCCCCTGGTGGAGCCCAAGATGGACTTGAGTCCGTGAACTGGCGGTTTGAGGAAGGCGGACGGCTCTTGTCAAGACCTCTTGACGGAAGCTAAGGCGCTTAACTCCCTGTGAGCACTAGGAAGGTTTTCTTCTACGGACAGGAGAACGGACGGAGAAGAAGACCGCTCGACTCTCGGAACGGCGGCGCTTATATACCCGAATCTCGAGGGCAGGGACGGTGCGGGGGTACGGAACGGTACGGAATCGGTGGGGGATCTCCCCGCCGCTCGAGATCGGTCCGGCGGTCGCCACTTCGGTCGAGCGCGTGCGCGCGGAGATCTGCCACGGAGATCTCACGTGCGGATGCGTCAACGCGCGCTACGCCGATGTTTGCGTGTCTTATTGGCGCTATGCGCCGTGTTTTCGCTGTCCGGCGGTTGTTCGGCCGGACAGCCCGGAACGGTGGATGGTCCGAGGGGGGAGCGGAAAGGCGGTTTGTTACAAGTATAAATCATACTTATGAGTCCCGAAAACAATATCCTAAATGATGCTGGTACGAATGTACATCACAGAGTGTTGTGAAACGAACAAAGTGAGAAAATTGTTGAAACAGAACGATATGAGTAGGAAAAGGGAGGGGGGGATCGAACGTTAAGGATGGAAAATACGATCAAGAATAGAAAGATTACGCGTCAGAAAGCAGTTCGGTATCACTTTGTTTGTTGAGTCCTTTTTGTTGTCTCTTTATGTGTAACATTTCAGATATCAATCTTTTTTTTAAAGGATGGTTCTTTATCTAAAATTTCTACATTGTCCCAATCAAAATCATGATTGTTCTCGATGCAAAATTTCGTAACAACGGAAGGAGAACTGGATTTTCTGATATCCGATTTATGTTCCGTGACTCTCGTTTTAAGCTGACGTTTTGTCTGTCCGACATAAGACGACTCACAATCTCTAATTAATTTTGTAGACTACGTCATTGCACGATAATCGGTCAATATGGTCTTTTCCTACAGTTATAAATTTATTAAGTTTGGAGGGGATTGTAAACGCTACGTTGCAGTCATACTAGGCAACCGCTTTGGTTTACCGTTGTCGGATACAAATAAAAAAAAGATACTGTTAGAATTTATTAAACATATTGAGCACAACATTTCTAAATACAGAGAGAACGTACACGGTGCAATTAGAAACTAGTCGGTATCGATCTTGGGTGAGCTGTTTCACAATGGACGTCCTGTAAGCCCTAACGACCAAGTCATTGGTTCCAATTGGTTGCGCACCACGAAAAGATTTGTTAGAGAGCATCCGGATATCCTTTTCGCCAGAGCTGATAAAGGCAATATATCTGTAGCCCTTGATAAAAAAGATTACATTTTGAGAATGAAAGGAATGTTCTCTGACAAATCTACCTACACACGCGTACAGAAAGATTCTGTCTCAAAATTAACTAAAGAAGCGCGCTCTCTCCTCTCCAATTGGTTGAAAAACAATTATATTGAACAACCAACATATAGGAGTATTCTAACAACCGGGATGCACAAGCAGGATAACCCACTCCGAATAATAATATCATCAATAAACAGTCCATTATATTCACTAGCTAATTTTTTACACCAAATTATTTACAATAGTATACCGGAAGCCCCTAGTTTTATAAAAAAACAGCTACCATTTAGTTAACAAGCTTAATGGTTTTAACTTGGAATCAGGTCATGTATGAGCATCTCTGGACGTCGTGTCTCTTTTTACTGATGTTTCAAAAGACTTAGCGGTGGAAAGCGTCACATCAAGATGGGATCCCCCCTCCCCTTCCGTTTCCTACTCATATCATTCTGTTTCGACAATTTTCTCACCTTGTTCGTTTCACAACACTCTGTGATGTACATTCGTACCAGCATCATTTAGGATATTGTTTTCGGGACTCATAGGTATGATTTATACTATTCTTTTCATGTTATCTATTCTATTTTACATTTTTATTATTGGACTTGTACAGCTCTTTATTTATTAATTTTTTGTTATACTTTGACTTTACGTTAGTTTTTTCGTTCTTACAATTTTATTATCTTGACTTGTACAGCTCTTTATCTATTATATTTATTATTATTTTTATCGTTATTTATTTATTTATTTATTTTTTTTACATTCTGACAGTGAATATTGTTTTCTTTCTCTTTTTTTTTTACTTACTTAGATTCATGTTCCGAAAACGATGTCCCTTCGCTCGTTCCTCGAGGATACATCTCGAACTAAGACGCTGTTCGACATTTTTTGTTAAGCACGTTTCAATGTAGTACGTTTGCGTAAGCTGATATCGCAAATATATTCTGTAAGATCTTAATTAATTTATTTATGTTGCGTTAAATTTATGATATGATTTGCTATTTAATTGTTTGAATTTATAGATTCAGACATTGTATTGAAGATGACTAGTTATTAAACAGTTTACTTTATTTACATTGGTATTTATTTTGTATTGGAGCACAACACCCTGCACGTCCTGAAGCTCTTCTTGTCTCATTTGAATTCAAATTTCTTAATTTTTAAATATATTTATATACTATAATTTATATACTACATTTATGCCAAGCTTCATTAAAAATTGAATTTTTATGCAATATTTTGTAAATGGGATTATAAAGGATGAATTTTAGAAAAAAAATTGTTTTCGAAAAATAAATAGCGTTGTTAAATAGAGATATTTTTGCTGTTTTTGTAAAACATTTCTTGATATTTTGTTTGGTTTACGAGATATATTGAAAAAAGTAAAAGTCTCTTTATCTTTGAGGGGTGGTTTCACTCCTTCAAATCGTTTTTTAAACACAACTAAAAATTTCAAAATTCATGTATTTACCTTCTTTACATTTGTACCAACTTTCATTAAAATCTGAATTTCTTACTTCGTGAAGTTTTTTTGTAAGTCTTGCGCTTACCAATTATGCTCCGCAGCATTATTTGCCAGAGCGCCTTTCTTTAAACCTTATAATCTGCACTAAGAATTCTTAAAATTTATAACAAAATAAAAAATATTATTTATTAGGTACATTGAACAACATGCTCGCACATGAATTAACTTATTTTCGATAGGATTTACTACATGGAAGGAGAATAAAATCGGTGATATCATAACTACAATGTGTCTTTTTCTTCAATAAATTTTAGTTACATACTCATGATTTGTTAAAAAATTTTTAACAATAAGTTTCATAAATAGAGCAAACTATCTACGCGAAACAAGGTCCATCTCATACCTTCCCTTCTTACAAGGCAAAACAAAATATAACCCTCCAAGGACACAGTTGTTTTTCATTGCTTACGTGGACACAGAGGTCATTGGCATTCTTACTTTTTGAAAAAGTTTTTGTATTTTAGAAAAAATCTGAAAAAATTTTGGTATACTTTCTCAACATTTTAAAATACGATTTTATAATTATTTAACTCGAAACGTTTTCTATTTTGTTTGAATGAGACCCCTTACTGTTTATATGAAAAAAAAACGTTTTTACATGATTTGCTTGAATTTTTTTATATGTTGTAATACTTGCATTTCTAATGAAAAACCTCAATTTTTAGAACATTTTTATGTATAGTTTTGGAATTAAAAATATTTGAAGATATCTTTCATGATATATGTATACTATTAGGCTTATATGTATACCTACACTAGTTTGAGCTTGTATGCTTGCTCATATACAGGGTGTTTGATAATGGTTGTGCCCACGTTTTACCATAGGATCACGCATTTGTAATTTCTAATATAATAATATGTTAGAAATATATATCCGTCGGTAAATCATGCTCCTACGATAACACGAGGGGACAACCATTATCGAACACCCTCTATGTGTGTGTGTGCGTGTGTGTGTGTGTGTGTGTGCGTGCGTGCGTGCGTGCGTGCGTGCACACACACACGCGCGCGTGCGTGCGTGCGTGCGCGCGCGTGTGTGTGTGCGTGTGTGCATGTGCGTGCGTATTATGTGTGTGTACGTGTGTGCATATGTGTGTGTTCAGTAGAGATAAGGACCCCACGATTCATTACTTCCACATGCACGCATGCACGCACACACGCAAAGAAAATTTGAAGTCAATAAATACTACGACGGAATGACGAACTAGAGGGTTCTTATTTCTGCTGACACACATGCATGTGTGCGCGCGCACACTGCACATGCCCGCGTGTGCACGCTCACGCAGTCATCCACGGAGACTCATACGTGTCGATATACATATATGAGCAAGCATACAAGCTCAAACTAGTATAAGTATACATATGAGCGGATGTCATGAAACAAACCATCAAATATTTTTAATTCCGAAAGTAGAAGTGTGCTAAAAATTGAAATTTTTTATTAGGAATGCAAGTACTACACATATAAAAAATTCAAGCAAATCATTTAAGAACGTTTTTTTATATAAATTGTGCGGAGTCCTTTAAAACAGAATCGACAAAATTTGTTATTGAATAAAAAAATTTGTAACTTTTTATACATAAAAAATCTTTTAGTTTTAAATGCTCGAAGATTAGTACTAACGAGAAAAAATAATATAATGGTGCCTACTTAAAATATATTTATACGTATATAATTTGATAACATGAAAATCAATAATTTTAGTTTTTGGAAAATAGAAAAAAATAATATGTATAAAATCGAAAAATAGTACATTATGTACTCCGAAGCCGAACTTTGCCGTTCTCGACTGAAAATAACGTCCGAAGTCGAGGACGCGCTCAGCTCCATGATGTATACGGTATTTTATGCAATAGAAGTATGCTTTTTTGTGGCATTACAGGAAAAATAAGCGCAGATGAGTATTGCAACATCTCCAGGTATGTTGCGTGGCGAGGGGGGGGGGGGCAAAGCCCCCTGGTGGGGAGAGTTTGGGGGGCGAAGCCACCCCCAACTCTAATAAAACCACTAATTCTGATGTTACTCAACTCTTTGAAATTTACGATTATTACTCAACTCCAGTTACGATTATTGCTCAACTCTTCAAAATATGCGCACAACACATTCTGCGTTGTCGCCGTCGTTTTATGCTGCTTTTTATCAGTAAACGCCGAGTACGCCGCGTTGTATTTGTTGCGTGAGACTTTTGACAAAGTATCGACGCGTGCATTGTTGGTCAATTCAGCAAGCTCCGGCAGCGTGCACTGCATCAATTCTTTCATTTTTTCGTTCTTTATTCTTAACTGCTTGAAAACGCACAATTTTTACAGGCCCCTTCGATGCGTGGCGTTTGACTCCACTGCTTGTTCCGGTTACAGGTTATAAGAGCTCATTGTACTACCTTCGCTCATGTATTTGATCCTACACTCAGAACATGCGTCAAGAAACGTTCACAGTTTCTTGACAAAACTACGTATGCGTATCTTACGGAAATGTTGTCCACGGACAGTAATATCCCCTATCCCAAAGATTGTCCATTTACGCTCATGTTCCTGGGAGGACGTGAAAAATGTGCTTCTATTGTATAAATTACTATTTGAAAAAAAATTAGTATTTTGTTATAAAATTACTTATTTAAAAATTATTATATTTTATTACATTTCTTAAGTCAAAGGCACAGATCATGTTGTTGTACGACAAAATATGGCGTTACTTGGTCGATAAGGTTTTACTATTAATAACTTTCTGGGAACGAAAATCGATTCCTTTTGTTTACTGTGTAATGAATAATTAAAAATTGAAAATTTATTGGAATTTTTAAAGATTCACGGTGTCCTCAAAGGAATAACCGAACTGTCTATAATTGTACACCCAAAATATAGAGATTATGATATGATATGCGGACAAATATTCCTCGCACACGTAATTATTCATTATATTGTATTACAGAATTCTTATTTAAAACAAAATGCAGCTATAATTAAAGCATTAAAGCTTTTTTGCAATTATGAGTCTTACGTATGAGTCTTGGACTTTTAAATATCAATTATAATTTTTTTTTCACATACATATCGATTATTTTTTTATAATCCCCCAATACCATGCAAATTATGAAGATAATTTTTATTACTTTTTTATGATAACTTTGTAACGAATAACAAGTAATGGCTAAAATCTTTTTAACCTTCTGGATACATATGCACTATACATAGTACGTAAAAAAAGAATTCTGAGATCTGCGTTTTTAAATGGCAACACTAAAATATTTTATTAGTACCATCTAGTGACTTTGTTGGTTATGTTAAGAGATTATAACGTCAAATGTCATCTGTCATTTTGTTAAAAATGGCGTCGGTGGGCATACGTGTTGGCGTGCGTCCGCGCAAAAGTAAATATATCTTTTTTGGGTGTCTGAAACTTAGGAGGTTAGGGTTATGCAGGATCATGACTTTGACAACATATATCATGGCTGTTCTAAAGGATATTTACCAATATTAAATTTTATTAGTCATTTTATTAATATGTTCCTCACATTTAATTTTAATTTTTATCATTAAAAAAGTGAACTTAATAGCAAAAATTATTTTAACTATAATTATTTTAATTTAGGATAATTTAACTTAACTTTTAACTAAGTTTATTTTTGGTTTACGTACGAGGTGTGTTCAAAAAGTATCGCGAATTTTGAATTTTCGCGGGTTACGTATATTCGAATTTCGATCTTTTTGTGGCGTTATGTTGGTACTCATGTCTCTCACTTATGCCGACAAGCTCGGCCATTTTGAATGTTCACTTAATTGTTGACAGCTGCTTTGCTTGCACGTGTTTTGGATCGTCTTCGATTTTTACCTATTCAAAAAAATGGATCAAAGAACCTGTATCAAATTTTGTGTGAAAAACGAAATTAAGTGCGCGGATGCATTCCGAATGTTGACTGTGGCATACGGAGAAGCTACCTTGGACCGAAGCAACGTTTATCGGTGGTACAAAATGTTCTCAGAAGGCCGAGAAGATGTGAACGACGAAGAGCGTGCCGGACGCCCGAGCACTTCAACAACAGACGAAAAAATTAATGAAGTGGAGAAAATGGTATTGGCCAATCGTCGAATCACCGTTAGAGAAGTTGCTGAGGACCTAAACATATCGATTGGCTCGTGCCATTCGATTTTTATCAATGATTTGGGCATGAGACGGGTCGCCGCGAAATTCGTACCAAACGCCCCTGCTCACACATCGTTGCTTGTGCGCGACTTTTTGGCCAAAAACAACACACTAATGATGCCGCAGCCACCGTATTCCCCAGATCTGGCCCCCTGTGACTTTTTCTTGTTCCCTAAACTGAAGAGGCCCATGAAAGGACGACGTTACGCTACGCTTGACGAGATAAAGACGGCATCGAAGGAGGAGCTGAACAAGATAAAAAAAAATGATTTTTTGAAGTGCTTCGAAGATTGGAAAAACCGTTGGCACAAGTGTATAATATCTCATGGGGATTACTTTGAAGGGGACAAAATAGATATTCATGAATAAATAAATAATTTTTGAAAAAACACAAAATTCGCGATACTTTTTGAACACACCTCGTATCTCTTAATGTAACTAATTGTAAGTTAATTTTATAGCCATTAACTTTAGTTAAGGCTCCTGACTCGTCGCTGAGAATTTCGCATTAATAATGACGACATAGTATCGTGGAAAAAATTAAAATTAATAGGCGTGAAACGCGACATGTAGACTATGAAATAAAATTTTGTCTTGTATGCCATTTCATTATTTTGTTTCATTATGAAAATGTGACTTGTCTCGTATTTACCAAAAATGGGTTGTTTCGTAAAAATGGGTTGAGAGTAAAGTTGTCTTTGAATTTTATACATAAAAGCATATATTTTCCTTCTTTCAACACTTGTCCGTGTTTTCTTGTTTGAATAAGCTTCACTTTACGTTTTTTTTACAACTTACTACTACCAACCGAAAGTTATTATGATTATTTACTGACTGTTACGAGAGTAAATCAATAAGTACCCGTGTTTGAAGACAGGCAGCGTTGCTGATGCAAATTGGTATTACCATTGTGTACTACTATGTTTCAAACGACGCTATACAAAATTTCAAAATGATTCATGCGACAGTTTTGATTTGACAGCAATTCGTAGTGAGCCTGTTTGGCGTTTTTTGATACAATGGAAAAAGAGCAATATCGATCCGTAATTCGCTAAAATTTCATGTATGATGAATTTGTTGCTTTCACGATTTTGTTGCTCCATTCCTAACTTTTAAAAACTAACACCCCCTCCCTAAAATTTCATATATGACGAATCGGATGGATATTGCACTTTTTCCATTGTATCGAAAAACACCAAACACGCTCACTACAAATTGCTGTCAAATCAAAACTATCGCATGAATCACTCTGAAATTTTGTATGGCATCGTTTGAAAGATCGTAATACACGATGATAATGCTAACTTGCATCAGCAACGCTGCCTATCTTCAAACACGGGTACTTATTGATTTGCCCTCATATGTGGAAAAAGAAGAGTTAAGGCTTATTTTTACAAGTGTTTTAAAGCGATTTTATTGTTTCATTTTATTCAAATTCTCTTTATTTACAAATTCCACTGACCAAACTTCAGCTTAACTGTGTGTTTCTCTGAATAGGCTTCACTTCACGAATCTTTTACGACTATTTACTGACTATCAGAGAAGAAAAGGATAGTCGAGGTCCATTTTTACAAATGTTTTAAAACAATCTTACTTTTCTATTGTATTCAGATTCACTTTATTTATAAATGTCGCGGATCAAACTTTTATGTTATTTCTTGCTTATGACAACTTCAATATGGCCGCAGCGACTGACTTTTCAGGAGCCTTAAGTAAGAAATTAATTTATCCAACTTTGACAATAAGTATACATATAATTAAATTAATGTGAAATATCTTTATAGGTATCAACAACGGAAGAAGTATTGTAAAAGTTTTTGCACGGAGAAATAAGACTGCTCCTCTTCCCGTTGAACAAATGACTATCGAATGTGAAAGTCTCTCACGAAATTCTACATCTAATTTAGAAACTCTTGCTGGAGAGAAAAATACACAAACCACGATATTAAATCCGTTGAATCTAAGTATCATTCATAATGAAAGTAACGCAAACTTCAAAGTAATCCGTCCGTATACAGCGCCAGAAAGATCGCAACAATTATCAAATAATATAACGATAATTAAGATTCCTGGTCAAGTGCCTCAATAACAGTATTTGTAAATTTTGTACTTAAGTTGAAGAGAAGACCATGTATATATAATGTACTACGACTGAAAAGTTATGAATTGTTATAACAATTGTGTTATATTAAAATAAACAGTAATATAATCGTTAAATAAATATTTTGAACCCCTTTTGTAAACCAACATTACGTTATATACACATTTTAAATTAATTTTTTGAAAACGCTTGTTAGATTTTTATTTGCAAACTTGAAGAATACACAAAAATAATTTTGGTTTTGTAAACTTTCTACTAATGTATTGTTACGTCCGGCATGTAAAAATCTACACGAATCACGCCGTTCTCCACTTTCGCAATTACGCCTGTAACATCGATAGCACGAGCGACATTACCCGAAAGAATTTTTCCTTTATTTCTTTTCTTTTATCGTGGAGACTAAAAGTAAAGTATTTGTCATTATTAATTTATATTAACACCATTATTTTTTCCTTTTTTTATGTACATTCTCTTCGTTCTTTCACAAGGCATAACGCATAATAATCTCGAAACATACAATATAAAATTAACGAACGCATTTGTATTAATATTTTGAGATCATTATGCTGCGTTAAATAAAGTATAATATTTCGTGTAATTATAGATAGTACGATACAAGTATTTACACGCGGATACGCCTTCGGAATTCGTTCAAGTGCTGGTTCCTGTTTGTGAAAACTATTACGTCTAAAACAGCGATTAGAAACAAAACTGCGTTGCATAGGCACCAAGAATATATATAACCGCACTTCAAATTTATTTTTGTTAATAATTCGTTAACATAACTTTATTAATTTAGAAATCAAGTGACAGATGAATGATTAATGTGTTATTACCAATAGTTCAATCGATCGATCATACATTATGCCTATGTGTGATATGTGACATTAAACCAATACGATGTATTTGCGTTAGATCGCGCATTTCCCCTGCACACCGCACCACCAAACTAGATGTATATAAAGCCCTCGAAAATCGGGAAAGGCCGAATTTTCGATTCTCGGTCGCTGCTGTATACATCGTGAGTAGTTAGAATAAACTTCGTTGGCAATTTCTCACAAGAACTTGGAACAATTTTATTGATTAAATTCGCGTAAGAACTTAACGTAAATCCATCAATTAAATTTTCACTCTGAGAACTTAAAATATTGTCACTGTTTTATTTCCAATAGGAAAGAACTTAAAATAATTTTTGTTTCAATTTGCAAGAAATTTGAATAATTTCTGGCTAACATCTAAATCGAGAATCGGGGACTCCACCTCAACTGTTGTAAATATTTCCACCGCGCATTTGGCGAACCCGTGATGCGTTCTAAGGAACAACGAGTCGAGCCCGTCCTTCTTTTTGTCGCTACAGCGAGGTCTATCATGATTTTTTAGAAAATTGAATAAAAGCAAGTTCTTGTAATTGATTATTCTGTTTTATTACTTATAATCTCCTTCCAACGCGGACGGATAACATCTTTTGGAAATTTCGCGTTCTTACACTACACCGGCGGCTCGATATTTGAGCGCTTCGATTAAGCAGGGCAGTTCTCACACAGTTAATCGCGTTACGCAGTGACGGTCCCGCAATAGACCGAACCCGCGAAGTACGTCAACGGAGTTCGAGACTCGGGGATCTGACGACTTCAGAGTTCCCGTTTCTCCAGGGATTGAGCACCCGCGGTCTAGCTGAGCTGCTCTCTAATAACCGACGTAGATGATCGAACCGACAGCGACCGCATTTATTAAGATTCGGTAGTTAGTGCAATCTTTATATTTTTATCTTATCCTTATTATTTAAAAGAAAGACAAGACTGATAAATACGTTTATATACACGCACGCACGCACGCACGCACGCACGCACGCACGCACGCACGCACGCACGCACACACACACTTAAATTATCTGGTACAGCCATCACTATGTCATCTACATATCTAAAGTAAAAGGGTAGATGTATTCCAATTTGGTTTAAAGCCCAGGTTTCAAGGTCCTGCATGACGAGATCTGCTATAACAGGTGACAAAGGAGAACCCATGGGGTTCCAAATTTCTGCTTATAAAATTCATTTCCGAAAGTAAAATACGTTGAATTTAGAACAAATTGTACTGCTTTTAGAAATTCTTGCTCAGGGATATTGCAAGTGTCCCTAAGGAACGACCACCTATTGGAGATGCTTACTAAAGCTAGATCAATAGGGATGTTTGTGAATAACGATACGACATCCAACGAAATTAGCTTATGTTCTTGGTGTTGTTAAAAGCTTGTTACGCCTCGCTCGTCCATTCAATGGTGGCTGAACCTTTTTTGGGCCCCAATAAAAATCATGGAGTGGTGCTTGTGTCTTTGCGGCTTCGGGTATGAATCTTCGGTAGAAATTCAGCATCCCCAAATACCGTCTGAGCTCTTTTGCTATCTTGGGCGACTGGAAGTCCTGTAGAGCTTGCACCCGCGTAGGTAGTGGTTGTGTACCGTCCGGGGTTACGAGGTATCCCAAGAATTCTATTTTAGGTTGACCAAAGACACATTTTGCAGGGTTGAGAACGTTGCCATATTCTTCCACGCGTTCAAATAGAATCTTGAGGTGCTGGAGATGTTCCGCCTCAGAAGTTGACGCAACCAATATATCGTCAATGTATGCGTAGCAAAAATTTAAACCACGTAATACTTCCTCGATGAATCGCTGGAAAGTTTGCGCTACGTTGCGTAAACCGAACGACATGTAGGGAAACTCGAACATGCCGAAAGGTGTTGTGATCGCTGTTTTATCGATGTCTTCTTCCGCTACTGGAATTTGATGATATGCCCGTACCAAATCTAAAGTGCTGTAGATCTTAATGGCTTCCAATGCTTGAGCAAAATTATGGATGTGCCGAACCGGATATCGGTCTGGGGCGGGCGTTTAAGGCTCGATAGTTGCCGCATGCTCTCCATTCTTCGCTTTTCTCTGGCACTAAATGTAGGGGCGAGGTCCAACAGCTTTTTGATGGTCTAGCAATGCCAAGTTCTAACATCCTCTGGAATTCCTGCTTGGCAATGGCCAACTTTTCTGGTGCAAGTCTACGTGGTTTGCAGTTGATTGGTGGGCCCGGTGTTGTTTTTATATAATGTTTTGTACGATGTTTTACTTCCCGGGGTTGTCTATCCGGTCGTGTGATGTCCGGGAATTCACCAAGAAGTTTATGGTAAGGCGTAGTTCCTGCTATTGCTCTAATAGATGGTTCGAAGTGGCTAGTGCAGCGCCCTGTTGTCGTTAGCCTAGTAACACGGTCCATCAGTCGACGATTCCTGAGATCCACCAGCAAATCAAAGTGTGATAGGAAGTCTGCGCCAATGATTGGTTTCGCTACATCGGCCACGATGAAACGCCACGTGAAAGGACGTCTAAGGCCCAGGTTTAAGGTTAAAGCTTTTGGCCCATAGGTATGTATAGTTGTTCCGTTCGCCGCCGCTAGCTCGTACGTTGATCTCGTGCACGGCCCGCGAAGGTATTTCCGTGGGTACACGCAGAGATCTGCTTCTGTGTCCACCAAGAAATCAATTCTTGTGTCTTGGTCTGTTACGTGGAGGCGGCGTGTTGGATTTTGCTCCCAGTTTGCCGCCATTATTGGGGAGTTGCTGCGTTTCCCGATTTCCGGGCACTGCAAGGTGGTTGACATTTCTGCGCGGCTTGTCCAAACTTGTAGTGGTACCAACACACACTACTTGAGTCTCCCTCTGCTTGTGAAACGTGAACGAGATCTTGTTCTGTGTCTATCTGGATCTCTGATGCGATTTGAAACTCTCATCGTCTCCATGGACTTCTGTAAGGTGGCAATTTGTTCAAGAATTTCCCGACGCTCTGTCTCTATCTGCTTCTGAATTTCGCTCTGGCTTGCTGCTACTTCTGCGATCTGGGAGGTTGGAGCCTTAGTGGCTTCCATGATGGTGTCGGCTGTAATCGCCAATTGGCTGAGTGTTTCGTTCGTCCGTGTCACCAAATGTGGCTGCACGTACGAGGGAAGTCTATTCAACCAAATGGCGCGAAGCATTCCACTGCCTTTTCTGCAAGACTTTGCAAGTATCTCAGGAACTGAGATGGTTTGCGATCTCCACTCTCTTCATGCTCTAGGAGTGCCTTATTTTGTGTTCCTAGGATATGCCGATCCTTTTGATGAGTTCGGTTTTTAGCATGCTATACGGCTGGTCTGCTGGCGGTGATAGGATGATGTCTCAGACCTCTATGGTATAACGTGCTCCGATGGCGGTTAAAGCATATCCAAACTTTGTTGATTCCGTGCTTATCCCAGCAACTTGGAAGCTGCGATCCATAATGCTGAACCATAACTCCGGGTCTGTTGGGGTGAATTCAGGCATCCGCATACCCACTCGACTGATTTCGGTGCCTTGCAGAGTTACTGGTGTTTGGCCATTGTCTCCTGACGTACTTGGTGGTTCTTTTATCGGGGTCACCACTTTGTAGGGTAGGCACAATGGGTGGATAGGCCGATTTGGCCGATGGAAAGAAACTACAAAAAGTTAATATAAAGAACAAACTTTTAATTTTTCTATGATACATACAAAGGAGACATGTGTGTGAGTATATGCATATGTGAGTGCGGGTGTATATATGTGTGTGTGTGTGTGTGTGTGTGTAAATATGATTGTGTGTATGTGTGACTGTGAGTGTGTGTTAACTCAGGCAACGTCTGGTGTGAAAATTTTATCGTGTGCAGTAGTGTCTGTCGGTCATCCTTTGAACAAACGTCAACTGCGGATTGCCCGACTCTTTTCTAGCCTCGGTCGTCCTAGGGTCGGCGGACAGGATGTCGGTGTCGGAGGGTCGATATCCGACTCGTCACTGACCACGGGGTTGTTAATGGCCTGACTGAGCGACGACAGGGTCTGGATTGCCACGTCCTTTCCTCTAGGTGTGTGAGGGTCCGCCGTCTTCCAAGGTTTCGTCGGCAAGGTGATAGGGATGAGCCTCCAAGGTAGCAGGGCAGAGCGAAGCTCCGATTTGTCCTCACTTGACCGCTGGGCCGGTGGTTGCGACCGGATGGGGAGGTCCCTTGCTCGATTTAGGCGTTGCCTCGGCAGAGTTAGCAAGCTCTGTCTGGGCCGCCGACTCCTGGGTTGGGAGTCAGTCAATTGAGAGTACAAAGTGCTCGATAACAGGTTACTACAGATGTCGTGTGCCGTACAGAGGCCCCTAGAAGCTCACTCTATGAGTGCGAAAGGCTGCTGGGCTTGATTCCGCCCGCGCTTATATCCCCTTGGTGGATGCTTTTTAATCACGAGAAAGCGGCCGCGTCGCCGCCCCGCGGCGGTAGCGCGCACTAGCGTTTGGCGAGCGCGCGCCCGCGAGCGTACGTAATGGTGGCGCCTAATGGAACGGCTGCCACAATTATAATAATCGTCTTACTGTCAATACATTTTCACACCTTTATATATAATTTTAATTTGAAAACTTTTAAAATTGTAATTGTTGTCCGCCCACATAGAATAAAAACCTTCAATGGACGTCTGCCGTGGAAGTTCAGACCTTCCAGTGGACGTCCCGTGGACATCCAATGGACGGCCACTAGGCAGTCCGCATTGCGCACGTCCATTGAACGTCAATTAGACGTTAATAATGGATGTCCATTAGACGTTACGTGGATCATTAATAAATGGTTCATAGAGCCTTGGTGAATGACAAACTGACGTCACGTGGATTATTAGTAAAGGCTTTATAGAGTCTCAGCAGACGTTACATGGATTATTAATGGACGTCTGCCGTGGAGGTTTGGACCTCCTAGTGGACGTCCAATGGACGATAAAAAAAATTTTTTTAAACAGATTTTATTATTTTTATAGCTTAATCTGTATTCACTGTTTTACATATAACATTTTAATTCACTAATTACAGCTACGCATTATTTTATAAATTTTTGAAACGCATCGGCGCCGGGGGGATTTGAACCTAAGATCTTCGGAACGATAACCTAGTATCTTAACACTGAGCTAAACGTACACTTGTGAGACTGTTAATAAAAAGTTATATTTGAAGTAAAGTTGATTTGAACAAGAAGAAACTGGCGTCTTGAGTATCGCGCGAACACTCTAACTAAATCTTTGTTTATTTAGCCTTAGATATTTTTAATATAATTTGTATAAATAATTAAAACCTGTTTCTGTCCATGGCCAAATCAGTCAAAAAACAATAATTAGAAATAGTATCGGAGCATGAAAAACAATGACGTAAAGAGCCCGTTGCCAACGTTAATTTTGCAATTAATTGTTATGAATGTCAAAAATGACTGTAGAGGAAAATTGATTGCGCTAATCGATTGACCGGGAAAAATTACTAAAGAAACATATATGACGCTTTTTTAATTATCATAGTTGTTAAGCCTTGTGTACACAATGCTAGAAATTGGTCCGAGATCTTGAACGGAGAGAGAATTGACAAATCACATTTGAACAATTAGGCCAATTGATTAATGCGATTGGTCAATTCTCTCTCAGACTGATTTCTAGTATCGTGTACACAAAGATTTATAATTGCTATAAACAAATTAGTTGCATAATTGTTTTGATAAAAAGATAATGACCATTCCGTAAAGAGAGCGCATGATGTACAGTCGTGAGCTAAAAGGTTGCAACACATTTTCTTCAATGGTTAGATGCTTAATTGTTTGGATCCACAGGTAAGAACCAATGACCAATTTGCCGTTCGATAAGCAAGTCTACATTCCAAAAACAATCGAAGAAAATGTCTTACAACCTTTTATTTCACGACTGTACATAATGTAACATTTTATCCTTGTTTAACTTTCGGTGATCAACAAGGATTACGTCGTGCGCATTATATGCTTTACGGAATCTATCTAACTTCCATGATGGAAGTAAAATCTCATAGAGCTATGGAGGTTTCATGGACTTCTAATGTTTGTCCATCTAACTTCCACCATGGAGATAGACGTCCCATAGAGCCATGGAAGGGCGAAGGATATCCACTGGAGGTTAATTTCTATGTGGGCGCTAAGTTATTGATAGCTCGTTTTATTTTTGTTTTGAACGTAATGACTTCTTACTCGCTGTTCGTATTCATGTGTATTTATATTTATTATTGTACACTCTTGACCGTTTGACTTTCTTCGTTGGCGGTTAAGTAGGATGTACGAACAAAGACTTAGTCAGTATACATTACTGCGTTAGATAGTGAACACGCGGCATTATAGAACGTTTAAATGTATATTGTGATCGACAGGCGAATTTTGTTTCCGATGGACAAATTTATCCAATGCTCCGCTGATCTTCATCAGTTTTTATGGGTGAGTCACGCAAGCAAATTCACGCGACTACAATAATAGTCAATTCTTATATTATTAAAAAAACGCGATGATTGTTTAGAAATGTGTCAATTTCTTCGACACTACCACGGGTAACGCTTCCACGGCGGATTTGTCAAACTGTTCGTGACTTGATTATACCCCGTAGACTGACTGATGAGGACTAGAATCAATTTTTTAATCGTAATTTGCGCTGAAGAGGGCTCCAAAGAGAGCCGAAACGTTCGTTGTTTTAATTGATGCTTTAATGAATAAATAACTATTTGAACATTAATGATTTATTACGGTCCAAAACCCGCGCAGGCTCTCACTTGCCCGTTTATTGAATATTTGTTTAAATTTTGAGTGTCCTTAAACACATTGTTTTAATAAAAATTTTTCGCGAATTTGATTTGATAAATCTTAATTTTTAAGTACATTAAATAAATCTTCTTAAGCATAGAAGTTAAGTTTGTAATGTCCCGTTTTCTCTGCGGGCGGATCAGCTCGCCGGAGCGGTGCGAGAGAAAGGTTCGAACGGGAAGAGAGGAAAGAAGTCGGGCTCGGAAATAATTACGCGGCGATGTATGACATATACTGAGCGTACATTTAATTCTATCTATCTCTGGAACGGAAAGTTTACAGATATAATGTGCGCGCGGACGGACAAAGCAGATGAATTTGGAGTAGCGCGTGGACGGACGGATTTCAAAACGCGACTATTTACACGGCTATGTACAGACCATGGTGGAAGGGATAGCATGGTGTGTGCAGTTCGGCTAAACCACGCCCACTTTTGCTCTGCAAGGGCTACAGTTGACCAGACAGCCAACTGTGAAAAGTAAAATTATTTAGTGTCAGCCTGTTGGTATGCTGGATCTACCTTCTTTGTTTCACACATGTTAGTTTCTCTTTCTATCCTTGTATGTATATTTCCATGGCTTGATTTACAAACGTCAGAAGGAAGGTGTGATTTGCATGTAAGTGATATTTTTTAATATTTTACAATTAAACAAGTTTGTTGTTATATCAAAATTAAATATTAAATTGGAAAGGCTTAACAATAAGACAAGCAAATACAGTTATTTTTGCTCAATTAAATTCTGAGCGTCCTCATTATTGTATAGATTTTTAGCAATAAAAAATAAATAAGTAAATAAATAAACAAATAAAAAGACAATAAAATTAAACCTAAAAAACATAAAAATATAATAATACAAAAAGTCTTGTAGTCATTAAAAAATTAAATATATATTAACAATAGACGCCATAAAGTAGATATGAATGAGGCGCGTGTATAGCGATATAGATATTTTTAGTTTATTTCTGAAAAATGTGTCTTTGAACTATAACTTTATCATACATGTTTGAATTTGTTGTTAAATATGCTATAAGTTTTGATATAAAGTAAATTTTTAATTTTTCAGAAATTTAGAAGAGAAGGAGAATTTCGAAAAAAATGACATTAAAAAAAAATCTAAACAAAGTGTTATAAAATACGTAGAAATATATAAAACTTTTATTTGAAACTTTTTTTTATATTTTTTACCATTTTGCCGGTATTACTTCAGAAATTAAAAAATCAATTTATTTCAAGAGCGTGTTTCATCCTCTTGACAATCATATGGGCTGTTAAACATATAAAAATACGTGTCCCATATTTTTATCTTACAACATATTAAAGGCTTGTCAATTTCTTGCACACTCTTACGCTGTTTCATATTTCTTTCACACGTGTTCTCGCGATGAAGAGGAAATGGAGGAAACTAACCGAATGAACCGAATCTTCGGTCAAAAATTAGTGTAACACTTCATGTGCATCACTGTTCCTGATAGAAAGAGAAGCAGATACTTGAATAAGTGCATGAAACAAAGACAGATGACTCGGCATACCAACAGGCTGACGCTAAATAATTTTGCTTTTCATAGTTGGCTGTCTGGTCAACTATAACCCACCGATAGACAAAAAGGGCAAATTTTTAGAGAGAGACACGCGCGAACTGCACACACCATGTTATCCTTCCACCATGGTACAGACGACCGCGAGGCGTCGCCAGGCGACGGGATGCGGATGACGTCTCGATGCGGGCGCGGTTTTGCGCGGCTATTGTCGCGTGGTGGGCGGAGCTTCACAGCGCGATGTTGCGGTACGCGAATCGACAGGATAGCCGGGCGGCCGCGTGTGTGCCGGGAGCGATGGCGGTCTGGAAGCCGCGGAACGCGTCGAGTACCTCGGCCGAAACCCCGTAACGGCGATTCCGTTGATGAGCATTCCACGGAGGAGCGGAGATGTCCGCTGCTCGGAGCTGGTCGGGAGTCATCTCGCCAAGAACCCTGACGAGAGTCGGACGCTCGTGCTCGCGAGGATGCGGGAGAAGAAAGAGCTGGGCGGAAATGCGAAGTACCTTCGCCGTGGCCAAGAACCTTCGACCACTTTATTTTCCGTGATGTCAGGCGTAGCGGATCAGATGGTAATGCTGGCTGACGGGAAAAGGCGATTTTATCGGAGCACGCGGCCTTATTTATACCCGGCGACTCTGTTTGCCTCCGTCATTTTCGGCGCTTGACGGCGGAGTCGCCGGGGTGGGATGAACGTGCGTGCGCGTGCGCGCCGACTTGGCGCGTGCGATGGCTCGACACAGTTTTGCCGCGCGTAGCCTGTGGTGTTTTTACAATTGGGTGCCCGAGACACCCCCGGTTATAGTCCGGCGGCTCTTCTCCGGCTGTTGATGACCGGGGACGATGCATATTATTTGTCGGGGGGAGGGGATGCATCGTTACAGGTTATATTCATTTATTAAAATATATTTTAATATATGAAACATTTCACGTTTTACATATTTAAAAAAATTAAATATGATTTATAAATTATTCATTTATCATGCAATAAAATTAATAATTTCATGTTTACATACGTAATATTCTTCGCAACGGTTAACACTTCAACACTATTCAACATCCTTGAGACACAAGATAGTTATTGTGTGTTACTAAAGACAAAGACTTAAGTCATAAAACTTCTCTTAACCCTTAAACATGTAAGTGGGTCTGAGAGACCCCATATGAAGTTTTGAACGCTTGCTATGTGAAGACGGAATGAGATAAGAGGTTCGGACCAAGACGTAAAAAAAGTTTAAAATCTCCTCTTTCGATTGATATGGTTGATCAATTTTTTTGGTCAACTAGAATTCGAACGGCACGGCAGCAAGGTTTTGTTAGGGTCAATGCGACCCATATAGTGTGTAAGTGAAACTTTTTTGTGAGTATTTTACATAAAAAAGCTGGACAAAATACGTTCAAACAGGTCGGTTTGCGGATGTTACTCGCATATACTCTGTCTAAAGTTGGAATACTGTAAAATGTTGTAGAAAAGGGAGTTTTTCCGAAATATATCATGAAACACATCAATTTTCAATTTTAGACACGATTTAATCAAAAATACCTCATATTTGCCTTGTTACATAAGTACATTTTTTAATAGAAATGACCCACATAACAAAAATTGATCCCAGGGATATCCTGCGGATGTATGTCAAGGGATTTTTAATATCCTGAGGATGTGCTTAGCTAAACTTAAGAGGTACTAAAGATATCCTGTGGATGTCTGAATGTCCGCTATGTAGAGCCCTCCCTTACGGAAATGGACTATTGTAACTATTACTAAAGCTATTAATAAAACTATTGGATTATTCGTCATAGTTTATTCGCAGATTATTGGGACGAACTATTACACAGAACTATTGAAAAATTATTTGAACCAATAGTCACTACGATTATATAATCGTATAAAATACGTATTAATAAATCAATAATTTAAACGTAATAAATTATAGTTTCCAAAAAAATATTTTCTCCTTTTTCTTCAACAAATTAAAAAAAAGATTAAATCTGAATTAAACATTTATGTACAAGATTTAATAACAATACAAATTATTATTTACATGTAAAAATATAAAATTTTATGTGGAACAGCGAACCGTCACATTTGAAAAAAATGAGAGCGAATATTTGTCTCAAGGTTACAACAATCATTTTCCAAAAGTTTCACTTAAGTGCGATTTAGAAAAACAGTCGCGGTGACTCCTAGATATAACGCCTGTGGCCGCACTCGACTCACGAGAAGATTCCCCGCGGCGTGGCCACCTAGTGGTCACCAGAAGCCGCAAAGGCGCAAAGACTGGCGTCGCGAAAAAGCTTTGAGACCATAGGCAGGTATTCATAGTCGAGTCTCAAGTCAGCACTTAAGACCGTCTTGGCGAAGATCGTCTTATTCGAATAAGATCGTCTCAATAGTAGTACATTTCATAGTCATGACTTGAGGCGAGCTTGGTGAAGAAGTTCTTGCTCAAGTTGTGCTTATTTGATATAAAATCGTCTTTGCGAAGCAATGCTCAAGTTAACGCTTAATTATGAATCGGTTGTTTCCATGATATTTCCTATAATTCCTCTAATGAGAATATTGCATACATTGAGCTAAACGGATCAGACCAAATATTCCATTGGATCTGTTAAACTATAAAATCAGCGAACTCAAGTATTATACCTAAATAAATCTTATAACCTCAAGAGTAGACTCGAGAATTTCAAATCAATTAGTGTAATACGATTAATTATTTAAACTTTATTAGCTTACATTAATTGTGAACAATTAAAATAATTGATAATCGAAAAATTTTATTTAATGAAAAATAAGATACAGTTAAATATCTCAAAAAATTTTACAATGCAGGATCATATAAATTAAAAGTAATGAAAGATAAAATCCTTAAAAAATATGATTAAAAATAAGGAGAATGTTATAAAATATAAGATTATTTATTAAAGTTGAGTTTTGTGATTATATATTAAATAATATATCCCAATCAGCACACAATATTTTTTAAACGCTTTTTTAATATTTATTGAATATTAATTATTCATTGTACAATTCATTATAACAATAATATTTATTAAAAATTTATTAAATACTTATTTACCATTAATTAAATATTTAAAATAATGATTTAAAGAAAATATTAATTTAATATTTATTTAACATTTATATTTCATTAATTACTCATTTAAAATAATGATTTAGGAAAATGCTTATTTAATGTTTATTTAACATTTATTTAATATTTATATTACATTAATAATTTATTTGCAATAATGATTTAAAGAAACATTAATTTAACATTTTTACAAAATTATTTTAATATTTATTTTACATAAATTTTTTATTTGAAACAATAATTTCAAAAACATTAACATTTATTTAATTTTAATTTAATGTATACTTTACATTAATTTTTTTATTTAAAGCAATAATTTCAAAAACATTAATTTAATGTTTATTTAACATTAATTTAATATTTATTTTACATTAATTTTTATTTTAAACAATAATTATAAAAATTAATTTAACATTAATTACATATTTATTTTACATTTATTTAATATTTACTTAATATCCATTAATGTTTAATTCAAATACTATTTAATACTGATAGATATTTATCGTCTCGATAAACCAATAACATGTGGTTGTCCGCTGCCGAAATTGCGTGTCCGGGAAGATTTTTAAGATATTTAACATTATTAATATATTTCTTCCTATCAAAAAATATTATTGATTATATTATTATATTCATATTATTGCAAATCACTCCTATATTTTAAGCATAGTAAAAGTTACAGATAATTAGAAAAAATGGGAGAGAGGGTTAAAGATGGAGAAAGGGGGAGAGGAGTTAAGGGTCTTAGAGGAAAGAATTAATAGAAGGAAAAAGAAAGGGAAAAAAGACAGAAGGAAGGAGTAGAGGAATGGAGGAGAGAATAAAGAAGGTGGAGATGATGTGGAACAGGAGGGAGAAACAGGAAAAAAGGAATGTAGTGGTACAAAGAGGACGGAAAGGAGTGAACAGTCAAATAAAGGAGATATTGAAAAAGATAGAGGCGAAAGTACAGGTGGAGGAGATTAGAGTGATTAAGACGGGGAGGGAGATGGCGGTAGTGAGCTTGAAATCAGAGGACAAAAAAGAAGTTATGAGGAAGAAGAAAGGACTGGGGGGGGATTGAGGAGGATCTAACGAGGAAAAAGAGGCAGGCTAAATGGAAGTTAAAGGAAGTAGCCAGAGCAGAGGAGAAGAAAAAGGCAAAGGTATTTGTAGGGAATAACAAAGTAATGATTAATGGGGAGTGGTGGCTTTGGGATCAGGAGAAGAAGTTGAGGGATAGAATATGTAAGAGTAGAGAGAAGAGAGAGAGAAAGGAGTCGGGGAAAAGAGGAAGAAAGAGGTAGACGAAAAGAGATAGGGGGAAGAAAGGGTGGAAGAAGAAATGGGAAACAGAGAGGCGAGGACGGGAAGGGTTGAGAGAGGGAGAAAGGAGGAATGTTGCGGGAAGAAAGGGGCAATGTAGCGAGCGAAGTAAAAAGGGAGAGGGAGAAGTAAAGAGAGTGGCGTTCTGGAATGTAGCAGGGGTTGAGGGAAAAAACAGGGGCTTTTAGAGTGAAATTAAGAAGTGGGATGTGGTAATATTAGTGGAGACATGGTTAGAGAAGAAAAGGTGAGATAGAATAAGGAGCAAGTTGCCAAGGAAATTTAGATGGGAGGCGCAACTGGCTAGGAGAATAAACAAGAAGGGAAGAGCAATGGGGGGAATTCTAGTGGGTATGAAGAAGGGGATTAAGGTGGTGGAAGAGGAGATAACAGCAAAGATGGTTAAGATATGGGGAGAGACATGGAGAGTGATAGGGGTTTATATAAACCGAGATTTGGAGAAGTGGGAGAAAATGAAGAGCTGGGTAGAGGATAAGGAGAGGGGGGAGTCAGGACAATACCGGGGGGTAATTTTAATGCAAGGACGGGAGAGTTGGGCGGCTGGTGGGAAGGGAAAAATGAGAGAGAAGATGAGGAAGGGAGGAAATCAGAGGATAAAAAGGTAAATAAAGAAGGAAGATTTTTAATAGAGAGATTAGAGGAATTGGGTAGTTCATCTTCAATGGATGCAGAAAAGAGGACACAAAAGGAAGATTGACGTACGCGAGAGCACGAGGGAAGTCGGTATTGGATTACGCGATAAGAAATGGGGAGGTGTGGGATAGAGTGGTAAGAGTGGAGGTAGGGAATGAAGTGGATTCTGACCACTTCCCGATTGTGGTATCAATTAAGGATGGAGAAGAGGGAGTGGGTTGGACGCGTAGAATTACGAGGAAGAAATGGAAATGGAGAGAGGGGAGGGGATTGTTTAGGGAAAAAACGGAGAAAGTGTGGGAAAAGATAGAGATGGAGGGGAGGGAAGGGTGGGAGATACCAAAAGGGGGAAATATAAAGAATACTGTAGAAAGGGCAGGGAAGAGAGGAGAAAGAAAAAGCAAGGAGGTGGTAGGATGCGGAATGTAAAGATGGCAAAAAGAGAGTAAAAAGAGAGCTGAGAAACTGAAGGAAGGGAAGAGAAGGGGGAGACAGATATAGGGAGGCAAAGAGAGTATAACAGTTTATGTGAAAGAAAGAAGAAAAGAGGGAGAAATGGATAAGGATAGCAAAAAAGGCAAAGACGGAGGAGGAAGTGTGGATGGTGGTGAATAAAGAAAGGAAAATAAGAAGGAACATTGACAGAGCCATTAAGATAGAGGATTGGGTAGAGTATTTTAAAAGGCTGTTAGGAGGGCTAAAGAGAAAAGTGGTAAGGGTATGAGAGGAAATAGAGGGGAGAACAGAGAAACAAAAATTAGTCGACAGGAAATAGTAAAGGCGTTGGAAGAGTTAAAGATCCAGAAGGCTGTAGGAGAGGATAGGATACCGGGGGAGGTTTGGAAATATGGAGGGAAGAGGTTGGAAGGATATATAGAGAAAATGTGTAATAAGATTTGGAGAGGGGAGGAATAGATTGAGTGGAGTGAGGGAACGATAGTACCGATAAAAACGAAGGGAAAGGGGAGCAAGGTGGGGGATTACAGGGGGATAACAATAACGCATTCAATGTATAAGGTTTATGCCACGATAGGACGAAGACTAGAGAGGGAGACAGAGCAGAAGTAGATAATACCTCAAAATCAAATGGAATTCAGAACGAGTATGGGTACGGTGGATAACATCTTCGTGCTGAATTACCTAGTTCACAGGCAATTGAGTAGGGAAAAATGAAAAATGGTAGCGTTCTTTGTAGACCTAAAGGCGGCTTTTGACTCAGTGGACAGGGAAGTGTTGGAAGGGGTGATAAGAGAGAGGGGCGTTATAGAGGCAGTAGTAGTTAGATGCATGGATTTGATGAGGGAGGAACAGGTTAAGGGTAGCAGTGGAATTAAGTGAGATATTCTGGACAAGCAAGGGAGTCAGGCAAGGTTGTCCACTGAGTCCAGGGTTATTGAACGTCTTAATAGCGGATTTGGAAAAGCACATAAGGAAGGGAAGATGGAGAGGGGTGAGGTTAAAGGAGAAAAAAATGTATTCGTTGGCATACGTGGATGATATAGTGATATTAGCGGAGGAGGAGAAAGGCATGAAAGCAATAATAGCGAGGCTGGAAAGGTATATAAGCGATAAGGGATTGATAGTAAACCCAGAGAAATAAAAAATGATAAGGTTTGGGAAGAGAGGGGGAGAAGAAAGAAGATTAATTAGAGATAGGAGGGGAGGGTTATCGAGGAAGTGAATAAATTTAACTATCTAGGGTTTGTCTTTCAAAAAAATGGCAAACAAAACAAGCAGGCAAGGGATAGGGCACGGAGGGGAATAGCGGTGATGGGGCAAATTTGGGAAATAGGGAAGAGAAGGTTTAGAGGGGATTGGGGAAAAGATTATAGCTGTTTGACGCGTTAGTATGGATGGCGTATGGGATGGAGATCTGGGGATGGGATGAAAGAGAGAGGTTGGAGAGAATTCAGGAAAAGTACTTAAGGTAGGTGCTGGGGGTAGGCTGGAAAGTGCCAAAGTATTTAGTAAGGGAGGAACTGATGAGGAAAAGCTGAGGATGCGAGCGGAAAGGAGGGCATGGAGTTTTGAGAAAAGACTGGCGGAGGAGAGAGGAAGTGAATTGGCGAGATGTTGGGAGGAGATGAGGGAGAAGGTGCAAAGAAGGAGGAGGGATGTCGGACTGGGACTTGGAGAGAAAAAGCTTTTTTGAGGACAGTGGGGTGAGGTGGGGAGAATGGAGACAGAAAGGGAGGAAGGAGTATTCGATTTCTTCAAAGGTGAGGAGAAGGACAAAGTTGGCAAAGGGAAAAGAGATGGAAAAGGATTAGAGGGTCGAGGAGTAACAGGTATCAGAGAGTAAAAGAGGAGGGAATACCGGGATATCTAAAGAAGAGGTGGGGGCAGAACAGATGGAAGAAGCAAGGTTCAGGCTAGAAGAGGGAGTAAGGGAAAGAAATTGTTGGGAAAGAGAGGAGGATAAGAAGTGCAAAATGTGTGAAGTGGAGGAGGAGACGTGACAGCACGTATGGAAAGAGTATCGAAGTTGGGGTGCGAAGGGAAGTTGGGAAGAGATGGTGGAGAAGGTACTAGGAGAGAGCGGGGATGGAGAAGATTGGCTGAGGAAATTAGAGGGGTTCAGAGAGGGTAGTAGCATGGAGGGAGGAAAGTGAGGAACGAAGTTGGAGAAGAGAATGGAGGGATGAAAGCGAGAGAGTAAGTGGGTGGGAGAGTTAGGGGGGAACGAGAGAGACAGAGAATGGTAACGAAAGCGAAAGGGAGAGTGAAAATAAGAGGGTGAGAGAGAAAGGGAAATGTATGAATGTGAAAGAGAGAAAGAGATGCCTACGCCGAAAATGGACGATAATGATATCGGGTAAGGAATGAGATCTAAGAAACAGTAGCGACAAAAACGAAGGTCCCGAGCGCGCGCGCGTGTGTGTGTGTGTGTGTGTGCGTGGGTGCGTGCGTGTGTGTGTGCGCGCGCGCGCGTGTGTATATTATATACAGTTTTAGGCCGCGCGCGACAGTGAGGTAGGGGGAAAGTGCTCGCAGTCGCAAGCCTCGTCGAACGGTCCGGCTCGCCAACCGCGGGAACTTACGGAGAACGCTCTCTTCTCTTTTTTTCTCTTTCAAGCGGTCTCTTTTCCTCTTAAACTATCTTCTTCTGTTTGAAACTGTGATTCGTCAGTGTTGCCATGTTGCTTCTTTCGACTCGCCAAGCCGTATTGCCGATGCCACGAGCGGCACATTATTTTCACTTTCTTCACAACTAAACTATAAATAATTGTAGAAAACATAATTCGTGATACATATGTGTGTACAATTATTTATTAATATGTATAGAATTATGCATAAAAGTTAGTAGGAATTTTCTAAATTGTTATATACAATTTTTCAATCGTCTTTGACTATTTAATACAAAATGTTATTTAAAAAAAATGAAGAAATATGGAAATGCTCTTCTATTATAAATTAAATTAAAATTTCTCATGAATACGAAAAATATATATGCCATGAAACTTTACAGTGACTTTTTTTAAATAAAAAGTTTAAAAAAAAGATACCGTGATATACCATCCGCTTGCACAGTGCAAAGCAGAGGAGGAAAGATACCGCATTTCTTCATAACATCACGTCGTATCATGCTTTCTCTCTCGACAGAGTGTCAAACGAGGAAGATGTACTCGTAGTGTCTTCTATTACTTTCTGCATCCTTTTCGTTTGAGGCTAAGTCGAGAGATACAACGTGATGTTATAAGCAAGTTGGGTGCCGTAACGTGGATCGCAGCTCGCTTACCGTTTCGCGTTAATTTTCCGTTGTCACGACATAATTAAATTACGCATCGCGTACATCGGAAGTGTCTTGCAAGTGCAAGGCACCGCGTGATCTTTATATCAAAGTGATTAGTGTCGTGTGTACTGGCAACTTATTAGATCGCGAATTTCGTTCGATCGAAGCTCGTCGTGCGAGCGACGACATCAGTGATCCATCGCCCGTCAGTCGATTTGATCGCATTTTTCAATCCGCAAGTATCAACTGTTTGTTTTCGATCTCAATTCATATATTTGTAAGTGTACAGGCAAAATGCGGGTATAATAATCGTCCGGAGACACGCATGTGTTGTGTCAGTAACGACTATGGTCAAGCGTTTCAAAGATTATGTTGCGCCGCGCGGCGCGGCGTGAAGGTGATCGCGCGATCCCCTAGTGCTCAAAATTCGTCGTCTGCCGCGTTGACTTCCTCGACGGCGTCGCGGGTGACGGTGGATGCGGATAACGTTTTGCGTTGACTTTCCGTTGTTGCAATGTAATGAACTGCGCGTCACACATTGAAGTGTCATCCAGGATGTCGTGTGATCGTCGAGGTAATTATTGCTAAGTAGTGTTTTCGTGAGTGCCATAAAAAAAGTAACAAGCAAAAATAAAAGAGGAGGACGATCTGGGAGGCACCAGACAACGACAGAGCAACCACAGAGTCAATATTGAAAATTTCGCTGCTGCGCATCGCATGTTGAAATTATGAGCAGCTTGTGTGAGATAAAAAACATGAGTTTGTTTCAAGACCTCAAGTTGAAAAGGAGAAAGGTCGACTCCCAATTACAGAGGTTATGTATGAAAAAATACACTTGAGCAATTTGAGCAGAAGCGTATATACTGACGGTACTGCTGAAATAAATACCAGAAACGTCTATTCAGACGATACTGATTAAATAAATATCAGAAACGTTTACTCAGACGATACTGATGAAAAAAATAGAAATGTGTATAACAATACTGCCTGATTATAAATATCAGAAATGTCTATTCAGACGATTCTGATGAAAAACATGTACATCCTCTTTCAAACTATGGTTGCGTTTAAAATATAAATAATCAATACACATTTTATATTTATAATGTAAACTATACGTATAAACAATACATATAATAATCTGTACAGGTGTAATCTTGAAATATACGGCATAACTCTGATTCAGACTATATCACTTTTGTCTAAAATAATTTTTTCGTATTTTTTACATTTTTTAGAAATATTTACATGAGACAATTTAATAAGTCACCTGTATACGCTCATATATAAACCATAGTTTTAGTGATAATCCTAGTGACAATTCTAAAACGTTCATATGATAATGAAAGAAATGGAATTAAAAATGTTGTATTAAATATTATCGATCAATATTATCGATATTTTTAGTTCCACTTAGTAGATGTCGCAGAACCGTCAGAGTTTATGGGCTAAAATTTAATGTCTGTATAGCTAACCCGGTAGGAAGGCCTACTAATTCCTATTGTACCAGATTAGATCGTCGTTAAATGAATATGCAGCATAGTTTAGAATTCACACAGTAGTAAAAACTTTATTATAGAGAATCGAGTACAGAGGTACTAGAGAACTCAATGAGCACGCGTAAGCGAAATGTAGTCGGCGGCGTGCGCAGCTTGGCAACGAACGTTCACAGCCCCTCTATTCCCCGCCTAAGCGGTAAAGAAGAGGGAACTCGCCAGCCACTACAAGTTCGGTCGTCTCTCCAGCATCCCTTTAAGAACAATTTGTAAAAATTTTGGAAATAAAAAATGAAACTTATTGCTTTATACTTTAAATAATACTTTAAATAATACTTTCTTCTCATAATTATCATCAAAAATATGCTAATTAATTGGTTGACCACAACAACAAAAATTTATGAACTACTATCCTTACCTTTTGTTCACGAGAGCTGACAAAGCCAATGTCACGGTTGCCATGAACAAAAACGACTATTTTTCAAGACTCGAAATTATGTTGTGAGATTCAAATATATATAAATTTTTAGAGTCCGATCCTACAAAAAAATTGACTTTCGAAACTAGAGCTTTGCTATTGAGATGGAAGAAACCAGAATTTATTGACAATCATACACATAGGATATTATTAGTCACTGACGACACTATCCCAGGGGCTCACAGTTTGCCAAAGATTCATAAAGCAAACAATCCCCTCAGAATTATTATGTCGTTGATTAACGGTCCTCTCTATTCATTAGCCGTTTTTCTGCACAATGTGATTAAAGAAAGCATTACAATAGGATTTAACCATGTTAAGAACGGGTCACTTAGTAGATAAGCTAAATACACGCTTAAACTCGACACAAATTAATATTTTTGGACGTGGTTTCGCTATTTACAAATGTACTATTCGAATAGCAATATTACAACATAGAAAAATGATGGAAACTTATAAGCGGCAATACAGTAATTTCAAAAATGAATTTGTGGGGGCTATTAATTTAGTCCTAATCTCAACTTTTTTTGCATTTACTAAGAAATTTTACAAACAAATCTTTGGCACTCTAATGAGCTCTCCTATGTCCTCAATAATGGCGGATTTAGTCCTACAAGATTTGGAAATTGCTACGATAGAAAAAAATGTCCTTCCACAATCTTTTTTATCTCGGATATGTAGACGACATTTTGATGGCGGGACCTACACAGACGTCTTGGATTTCATTAAGGAAACTTTCAACTTTTCATAATTGCCTACAGTTTGCGTTAGAAATCAAGGACCATAATCGTATCAATTTCTTAGATGTGACTTTAATGATTGACAGCGATTATATCGACCTGTACAAAAAATCTACTTGCTCGGGCAGATACCTTAATTTTAATTCTAGCCATTCTTTGTGTCATAAGAAAATTATCATTATAGGACTTGTGGGCAAAATCTTAAGATTATCACACCCACAATTTCAAGAAAAAAATTTTTATGCAGCAATTAAAATTTTATTAATTAATGACTATCGTCTGAAATTTATTTTTTCAATTTATTTTTTCGATTATCAACAAAAGAATTAAATACCACTTTTACAACATTTTAGCCCAGATAAAATTGACAACATTCTTAATGTAAATGATGATACTACGACACGACAAAAAGAAAGCAAATCTTACTTCACGGTCCTTTATATAAAAACAGTTTCTAAAAGTCTCACTCCGATCACAAAGACCTTAATTCCTCCGACCTAAATTCTTGCTTAGTTTTCAACTCTCAATACTTCGAAGAAATAACATAACGACAGGAAGACATCTTGGAACCGATATCTAGAAACAATGTAGATGAAACGATACAAAATTAATTGCCGTGACTGCGAGGCCATTTACGTAGGCCAAACAAAAAGACCATTAAAAACTAGAATTAAAGAATATAACTTAGATATTATAAAAAAATGCGGATCACCTACAGTCATTTTTAAACACAGAATTACTACTAATCACGATTTTGACTGGAATAAAATCGAGATTTTAGATAAGAAACCTCATAAAAAAAATTAATATCCGAGATGATTCATATAAAAAAGGCAAAACTTACTTTGCACCTCGTCCTTCCAAATTTCTCTCGTTTTCTAATAATCTAAACACAGCTATCACATAGATCATCACGAGCGAGCGCCCGCTTATCATATTAATTGTAAGTCTAAGACTGTTTCTAGATGGGATGGCACTCGGACTGGCAAGAATAAGGAATTTTTAATTTATCGTTTGACAGATTATTTTTATCTTCATTAATCCATTTATTCATTATTTATTTATCTTTTAGTTTACTTTTATATTTATATTTCTTTCATTTATTATATTTATATTTTTTAATTCTGACCTTTTTCGTGTTGGTTTCGGGCCATTTACATCTTGACATAGTCTATTTTATTAAACAAAATAAACAAAGGTTAAAGTCTTATAAATAAATTAAAAATAAGAAATAATGAGGTATTTTGTTTTTTTGGGGTATTTTGTATATAATTCTTTGTCTCGATTATTTTCTTTTTTTGATTTTGCTCATTCTTTTGATCATTCTTTTTTTACATTTTTACATCTCATGACTTGTACAGCTCTCTTTTATTTCATATTTATTTTTATTTATTTTCCTTTTATTTCTTTTAACTATTTAATTTGTATTGTTGTCTGTTACAATGTTAAAAGTCATCATTTTAACCCTTAAACACACCGATCCTGTAAAATACGAAAACACATTTTCGGGTCTGAGAGACTTTTCCAACTTTGAGAAGCTATAACTTTGATTACAATCAATATTTTTCAACAATTTTTTTTTTTAATGTAAGTTCAGAATCTCAGGAGTGTGACTACATAATCGGCATTGCCGAAAAATAATTTATTGTGAAGTTATAAAACAAAAACTATTAAGCAGAAATGAGAAATTAATCAAAAATCCACTTTTCCTTCAAAAAATCATATCTTCGTAACAAAAAACTTTTAAGGACTTTCAAATACGGTGTTTTGAAGCTAAAGTCACACTTTCAAAATAAAATTTGGCTAAGTCATTCCTTTTAAAAAGTATGTTTATGTAATATGGAGAATATGAGGCATTTTTGGGCATCTAAAAATCCACTTTAAAAAAAAATCATATCTTTGCAACAAAAAACTTTTAAGGACTTTATAATACGGCGTTTTAAAGCTAAAGATTCATACTTGTTCGGGATGGCGCGAGAGACGGGAACGAGGTGCGAGGCGTTGTCTTTCTTCTCGATTTCGCGGGAGGCCGACGTTCGCGAGCGGGAAGCGAGAGCCGGCCGTCGTTAGGCAATGACACGGCCGCGAGCGCGAACATGCGCTCGAGCGTGGAAAACGGCGAGCGGAAGCGTGCGCTCGGGCCGTGTTAGATTGCCAACGAACGTAGCTACAAATATTGACGCCTTCGGTATTCGACGATCCTTCTGGAAAGATCCGGAGAACGGAATGTTGTTGACGATCTCTCGTTTTCCCGCCGGAATCTTTCCGGAAGGATCACAGTCTTTATAAGGCGCAAGAGCGAGACGCGAGTCGCAGTCGCAATTGAATCTCGAGATAGGTAGTACGCGAAAGTTAGAGTGAGTGAACTTTGAAACGGCTTGCTTCCCTTGTCGGACTTTGAGCGGATTAGTACCGCTATCGACAGGCGTCGATGCGTGCGTGACCATTGTGTCCGTTCAAAGTGCGGTGGGCGAGTTATACTTTGAGCGCGGTAATCTCCGGGTCCTTAAGAAGAAAACGCCTTCTTCGCGTTAACTCACGTTTTCTTTGCTGGGCAGTCGCCTAAACCGTCTCCGTCTCAATACTTCGTTTCGCCGTCTCACAGTCTCTCACGTTTCAAGTCTACGCGCGAACAATACTTTAAAAAAAAAATTATATCATTGTCATTTTTATTAAAAAATGTACTTATGTAACAAGGCGAGTATAAAGAATTTTTAATTAAGTCGTGTCTTAATTGATGTGTTTCATGATATACTTCGGAAAAACTCCCTTTTCTAGAGCATTTTATAGTATTCCAATTTTAGACAGAGTATATGCGAGTAACATCCGCAAATCAACTTGTTTGAACGTATTTTGTCCAGCTTTTTTGTGTAAAATACTCACAAAAAAGGTTTCACTTACCCATTATATGGGTCGCATTGACCTTAACAAAACTTTGCTGTCGTGCCGTTCGAAGTCTAGTTGACCAGAAAAGTTGATCAACCATATCAATCGAAAGAGATTTCAAACTTTTTTTTACGTCTTGGTCCGAACCTCCTATCTCATTCCGTCTTCACACAGCAAGCGTTTGAAACTTCATATGGGGTCTCTCAGACCCACTTATATGTTTAAGGGTTAATATCGCCTTTTTATTTATTTATTAGTTAGCAATCAAGTCATGCTGATTTTACGAAGCTCTTGTCTCTGCACACGCTCTGTGAGGTTGTTTATTAGTTTAAGACGTTGAAATAAGATGTACATCGCACAATTTCTATTTGTTTGATAACTTGTTTTTATTTTTGACCTTTATTTGTTTATTTTGATAAGTTCATATCTTAATTAGTGCAATTATTTTGTTGTTCTATAGACTTTTAAATCTGTACTTAGGAAGATCGTCATTAAAGGTCGAAACGTTTGCTTGACATTGGATTTATGCTGTGATTTATTTATTTACGTCTGACATCCTGCGAGGCTCTTGAGTTCATTATTTCCTATTTTTAGTCTATTTTATTGTTTGACTTCTCCTGGCATTACTCTTGCTTTATTATCATTTCATACAGTTTTCGTTAGGGATATAAAGGCATAACAGCGACCTATGACAGCGTACAATGTATGCATTGAAGATGACTCAATATAGTAGTCGAAATGTTTGCGTTTATGTTATATCACAATTACTATACAAATATAATCTCATGTACCCAGCGCGGCTTAAATATATTATTTTGTTCTCTTCAACCACTTGTTGACTTTCTTCTTCACTTTTATTGTTATTTTATGAAGAAAGTTAATGTAAATTATTCGAGGATAAAAAACATTTTTTCGTAAGAACCAACTAAGTTCAGAGATAAAAAAATGTTTTTTCTTTTAACTGAATGTTCAAAATATTAGTCGAAGCCTTTATTTTTGTATTTATTATATATCAAAAGAAAATATTTGTATAATGAACAATTTAAAAATGAAAAGTTTTGAATGAAAAGTTTTCTGAAAATTAACTTTTTGGACTTGTTTAGTTTTTATATGAAACTCTTCAATCATAATATACCTCAATTATAATAAAACATGTTGCAACATTTTTATATTGTATTTTATCGATTTATTGTATAAATTTGTATACAAGATCATGTATAGAAAGATATTACAAATATATATGATACAAAGTACATAAAATATCACTAAAGCCATGTGCATAAAGATGCTGCAAAATTGCTTCAATACTCCGGTAACATTGATTCGAAAAAATTGCCAATTTCCGAATGGATTCATGTGGCATACACTATTTTTAGCACACACTTATCACAACACAATGTGAGACATTGTGCAATTCAATATCTTGCAATGACATTTCATATCTTTGAGCAATTGTTTTGTAACGTTCATTTAGATAAGATGTTTACATTGCAAAATATATATGATAAATTGTACATTAGCTTACTATACGAGGAACAATAAATGAGAATACCATTCGCAAAAGACTACCATCGTATATAAAAAAAAAGTCATAATAAATATATATTTCGGCAACAGGTAGGAGAAAATTTAAAGATAGATAAAATTAGGGATAAAATCTAGAGAATAAAATAAGACAAAAATTAAAAGTAACAAATTTATGATTAAAACTTCGCTTTTTAATAATAAATGGTTAAATATTCGCATAAAGAATACATGTGAATATTTAAATATTATTAACATTTAAAAAATATGAATATTTAAATATTAATTAAGAAACAAAAATACATCCAAATTTTTTATTCTTGATTTTGTAATTTTAAATATTTTAAGATTCGCGTAAAAAAATGGCTAAAATACTCGAATATTTAAACATTAATAAATTAAAAAATAAAATTTTAATAGTAATTTTAATATTCTTGATTTTTCGACTTATTTTTATTACCTAGAATCGCTCTTTGAATTTTTTTTCCATCTGTTGTTGAACATCCGGTGTACATCATGTACCTTATGTATACGCTAATAGTCTTATATAGTTTACATAGTTATCAAACAATTATGTATAAGGCATATAAATTCCATTACTCGCACTATGAAAGACTTTGTATCACGCTTCGTAAAAATTTCGTTACCGTTTCTCTTGCGAATACAGCAATCTCCGCTGTAATATTAATTAATCTGTTCCTCTTAAATTCTTATCTTAATATTTTATATGCGCTTAAATTAGTGACACAACACACAGTATATAAATATCAATTAACATAACATTAATATTATAATTTTCTACTCAACAATATAACATGTGTGTTACACTACATTTATATTGATGAATGGAAAACTATAATATTGATGTTATGTTACTATTAATCAGTATTTATATACTAGTGTTCGATGATCTCGAAATCTGCAAGTAAAGTAATGCATCTTAATTACAATGCGACTTATCTCATACATTTTTGTTCTTAACTATGTTTTCGTAAATTATTTTTATTTTTGAATATTGGAATATTCCTTAGAGTTGCATTTCGTAGTAACTTACAACTACCTTATCTCAGGTAAAATGTAATAATCAGAACGTTTACTCAAATTTTGTAAAAGAATTCCGGATTTTCCAGGGATTTTATTCAACATTTTTAATAAGATTAAAGAATTTCTTTAATGCAACTTTGAAATAAATTAATTTTATTATATCATATAACGAAATTCTAAACTGATGGAATTACCGATACTGAAGAGTAAAAAATCCATCAAATTGGTTTTATAGAATTAACGTTTTTTTCAAAATGTTTAAAATACAAGAATAAATGATAAAATACTTAAAACCTATGTTTAATGAAAAACACTATTAAGAATTGACGACAAATGATTTTTTAACTACTTTCGTTTTTAAATTAAAATTGAATATTCCACCATTTATTCTTGCATAAACTTAAACATGTAAAAAGGTTTTAAATTCCGTAAAAACAATTCGGAGAATTTGACACCTTGTAATATTAGTAATTCTATCAGATTAAGATTCTATTTTAATATGCCATAAGCATATACAATTACAAATACACTTACATTTTGACTATTAAATTTGAAAAAGTACTAAACAGAAATAACATGAATTAAATATGGTATATAACGATCTGCTTGCAATACACAAATATAATACCAAAAATATAGAGTTCAAAAAATAATTAAACACATTACGCCACTTTAAAATAATATATTGTTTTCTATTGTCACTAATTTTTTTTTGCAAAAGCTTGCAAATCATAAGACAATATGCGTGAATGTGTAATTATGTCATGCATTGCTGACTTTGCATTATCGAGAAATAATATTCAAAGAAACAAATTTTGTCAGAAAAGAAAAGATAAAATAAAAATTTAAAAGTAAAATGTTGCACATTTCTCTGAATACGAATAAAATCCTATAAAAATCAATTTTTAAGAGTAAAAAATAAATTCCCTGAAAATTTCAAGTTTTCCAAATTCTCCCAAAAAATAAACACTCTGATTATGCATTTGTAAAACCGAATGTTAAACATTTATTATATGTAAGGTAATTATTTATTGCAAAGAATATACACACATTGCTTCTATTAATTTGGCATATATATATATATATATATATATATATATATATATATATATATATATACATACGTGCGTGTATATATATATATATATATATATATATATATATATACACACGCACGCACGCACGCACGCACGCACGCACGCACGCACGCACACTAAATCTTAAAATTGCAGTAAGTCATATCTTCACTGTGTGTGTGTGTGTGTGTGTGTGTGTGTGTGTGTGTGTGTGTGTGTGGCGCGCGCGCGTGTGCGTGCGTGTGTTGGGTATAACTAGAAACACGTATATGGAGTATATCACGAGATACAGAACAAGAATCCAAGTCGAAAAGTTCCGAGTCATTTTTTGATCTCAGCATTCTGTTCATAGTTATACAGAATTAAAGTTTGCGGTATTAAAGAGTAGCGGCTACTCTTTGCTCCTGCTTTCTGTCTATAAACAGGTGCTGATTTATAAACTTTAATACCCTATAACGACGAACGGAATAGTCAGATTAAAAAAATGACTCGGGACTTTTTGGCTTGGATTTTTGTTCTGTATCTCATGGTATACTCCATATACGTTTTTTTAGTTACATATTGTATACATACCTACAGGTAATTTGATAACCATGGGAGAAAATT
This sequence comes from Solenopsis invicta, assembly GCF_016802725.1. NCBI lineage: Eukaryota > Metazoa > Arthropoda > Insecta > Hymenoptera > Formicidae > Solenopsis > Solenopsis invicta. The sequence continues at coordinate 7,883,563 of NC_052668.1, forward strand.
TAAGAAGTGATTTTAGATGATAAAATAAAATAAAAATCAAGAATCACAAATTGCAATTAAAACTGTATTTTTTAATTATATTTAAGTATTTACGTAAAAAATGCCTAAATCATATGAATATTTAGATATTATAATTAAAATCAAAGCTTTAATTGCAATTTCATTATTTTTAGTTCTTTCTCATTTTATATATAATCTAAAATTACTTCCCTTAAATTTTTTCTCAACTTCCTGTTGTCGTACGCATTGTAATGTATGTGTATGTATATTCGTATGTATATAATTATAAAGATTATAAATCACGTTATATATATGTATATATATGTATATATATATATATATATATATATATATATATATATATATATATATATATACGAGGTGTGTTCAAAAAGTATCGCGAATTTTGTGTTTTTTCAAAAATTATTTATTTATTCATGAATATCTATTTTGTCCCCTTCAAAGTAATCCCCATGAGATATTATACACTTGTGCCAACGGTTTTTCCAATCTTCGAAGCACTTCAAAAAATCATTTTTTTTATCTTGTTCAGCTCCTCCTTCGATGCCGTCTTTATCTCGTCAAGCGTAGCGTAACGTCGTCCTTTCATGGGCCTCTTCAGTTTAGGGAACAAGAAAAAGTCACAGGGGGCCAGATCTGGGGAATACGGTGGCTGCGGCATCATTAGTGTGTTGTTTTTGGCCAAAAAGTCGCGCACAAGCAACGATGTGTAAGCAGGGGCGTTATCGTGGTGCAAAAGCCAATTTTTGTTCTTCCACAAATCCGGGCGTTTCTGGCGGATTGCTTCGCGCAAATTGCGCATAACTTGCAGGTAATATTCCTTATTGACCGTTCTACCCTGTGGCAAGAACTCATGATGCACCACGCCCCTGCAATCGAAGAAAACTGTCAGCAAAACTTTCACATTCGACCGAACTTGGCGCGCTTTTTTCGGTCTTGGTTCGTGCGGCAGCTTCCATTGAGATGATTGAGCTTTGGTTTCCACGTCATAACCATAAACCCACGATTCGTCACCAGTTATGACCCTCTGGAGCAAATTTGGGTCGTCGCGGACAGAGTCCAACATCTCATTAGCAATGTTCATGCGATGCTGTTTTTGGTCGCAATTGAGCAATTTTGGTACGAATTTCGCGGCGACCCGTCTCATGCCCAAATCATTGATAAAAATCGAATGGCACGAGCCAATCGATATGTTTAGGTCCTCAGCAACTTCTCTAACGGTGATTCGACGATTGGCCAATACCATTTTCTCCACTTCATTAATTTTTTCGTCTGTTGTTGAAGTGCTCGGGCGTCCGGCACGCTCTTCGTCGTTCACATCTTCTCGGCCTTCTGAGAACATTTTGTACCACCGATAAACGTTGCTTCGGTCCAAGGTAGCTTCTCCGTATGCCACAGTCAACATTCGGAATGCATCCGCGCACTTAATTTCGTTTTTCACACAAAATTTGATACAGGTTCTTTGATCCATTTTTTTGAATAGGTAAAAATCGAAGACGATCCAAAACACGTGCAAGCAAAGCAGCTGTCAACAATTAAGTGAACATTCAAAATGGCCGAGCTTGTCGGCATAAGTGAGAGACATGAGTACCAACATAACGCCACAAAAAGATCGAAATTTGAATATACGTAACCCGCGAAAATTCAAAATTCGCGATACTTTTTGAACACACCTCGTATATATATATGTATATATGTATATGTATGTATGTATGTGATTAAAAAATATCCTATTTATATGTAATATTAATAAGACATATGAAATAGTTATTACATGTATACGTAAGCTTATTTTCATATATATTTTATATTTATATAAATTACTGATGCAAAAAATATGATTAAGAGTATTAGATCTGTTCTTTACAACCGAACTAGTGTACTTATTATATTTAAAATGAAATAAATATCGCACAAGAAGCGATACAAAAGTATAAAATTATTTAGGAGAGAAAAAAGAAAATTGCGTATTTTAAAATTATTTACAGCACAATGTTAAACACAAGTTAGCTTAGAGCCAATCACAAATTGTTTCAATTTCTCTGAAAAAAATGTAAATATTTTATTACGAAGATATATTTCAAAATGTTCCCTATCATTTTTCCCGATTTTTCTCTATGAATTCAACTTGTGTCACTTTTTTGCAAATGCATCATATACAAATTTCAAAAGTTTATCGCTCGAAAAGTAAAGACACAAAAACAAAACAAAAAAAGTTATGAACATAACTTCAGAAATACGCCGTTTTCGAGTTGTTGTCATTTTTATGTTGAAATTGATTTGTTTTAAAATGTCTGCAATCTTTTATTTTTCCTTTAATTATGTTATGAAACTCATAAAAATTATCTCTTCCATCAATTTTGATAAAAAATTTTACAATTTAAAATCAAAGCAATTAACATAAACATTCAACATAGCGATAACTAAAAAATAACGCATTACCAGACTTATATTCATACAAACTCTTTTCTTATTTTTGAGCCACCTTTCAAGCGATTAACCTTCATTTCTAAAACATTATATTATATAGGGAAACTGGCCCAATTATTGATAGTGTTTCAAACTAGAAATCTGATCCAAATACCCTTTTTTTAAAAGAGATCAAAATTTTATTTTTAATGAAATATACTAATAAATATTTCTTAAAAGGACAAATAAAATTAAATATAATTATATACCAATTTAAATATCCACAATACTAATGATAGATAGATCTTAGTGCTGATATTTCTTATGTAATTTTATATTAATATTTTCAAGTTGACAAAATAATTTAAATATTAAAAAGAAAATATTCGAAAATAAATTTTTGAATTTCAACATTTGGAACACTCAATAATTAAGTCATTTGTTCTATTTAAAATTTCACGAAAATGAAAAAAAAATTCAATTTTTATTAGTGTAAATTTTTATTAGTGTAATCCAATTCAGTGATAAAGAACAGACTTATTGTATATAACATACATTTTTGCAGTTGATAACTTGTACTTGCATTTATTATACGTATATGTATCTTAATTATACGAAATCAGAATATCACAAGCAAAGTAGTTGCCTCTGAAATTCTTTTCAAATAAATTTATTCCAGTACTTTATACTTATTATACTAAATATTTAAAAAAATTGAAATACTATTTTCATCACAACACTTTGTCATATAGAGATGTATGAATGAAAACATACAAAAAAAAATCTTGGCAGTAATTATCTTTTTTTCTTTAATACAGAAATATAGATATAGGAGAAACAATAATGTGAGCAAAAGAAAAAATTACCTTCCTTTATAAAAATTTGTTGCTGTTAATAAAATAGAAAATTATTTTATATTATTGTAGATATAATATTTGCACTATGTGAGACATGAACATTATAAAAAAACATTTATAAAATTATTTTAAAATAATGTTACAATATACTGTATATGTAAAATAAGCAAGTCTAGTGCATAATACACGGCAATCATATTAGCAAACTGCGGCACGTAAATAAAATTGATACTCATTTGCAGTCTTGCTAAATGATATAGCCTTGCGTACCATAAATGGATACGCAAATATAATAATTACGAGATGTAAGAATTTTCTTTACTATACAGGCTACACAACCCCATTCTTTGGGGATGTAAATTTTACCAAACGTGTCAGCATAGTAGTAATACATGGAATTTGCTTCTGCTGATGCATTGCCATATTATCTGGTGTGTTTGACTCAAAATCCAGGGAGACGCGTTGACATACGAATGTCAGCAAAGTCAGTAGGTCGTAGCGAGTGCCATTGTCGCGCAATTCCATACACAATGCTTGCATGAACCATGATCCACGGCTGGTGTTCCTCCAAGAATAATAACCTATCAATCAAACAACAAATAACTTTTAAGTCGTAAAGTAGTTATAGCACGCTCAAGATTTTTTCACATTTCACAAAAAGTTAACATAAGAAAATTCTTTCAAAAATTTTGAAAAAATTTCTGCAAATTAAACACATAAAACAAGTTTTTAAATTCATCGATTAATCAATTAATGAATTTAAAAAACTCGCCTGTTATAACATTTCTTCTTTTTTCGTAAACTCTTTAGTTTTAAAATTAAAAAAATATATAAAAAAAATGAGTTCTTTCACAAAAAGTTCGATATCATTATAAGAACTCATCGAATCAATAATAATAAATTTAAAAAAAAACACATTACAGCTTAGAAACTTAATTAAATTTTTAATTAACATTTTAAAATAATTTTCTTAATTTTTGTTCGATTATGTTTCAACAAGTTACAAAGCTTTTAGATAAAAAAATACAAAAAGAAAACATTAATTTTCAGTAATAAATTATATCGGACTGACAAAATTAAAACACAAGAATAAAAGATCTATGTAATTTTTAATATTTATAATTTCTCAAACTGCACACCGCATACTCGTCGGGCTTAAAACAATCATAAAACCGGAATAGTAATAATGCTTTTAGAAACATACGCACGCACGCGCGCGCGCACGCACGCACATATTTAGTATTCCCCCTTCTCGGAAAAACTGTAAAGTATTTTATTGCGAAAAAATAATGGCTCAATCAAGGTTCGAACCTGGATCTCCTAAATTCTGCGCGAGCGTCCGTCCAACCACTTTCATCACCGAGGTCAAAGTGGTAGGTCCGCGACGGAATTCGGAAGATCCAGATTTGACCCCTGGCTGAAGTGTTATTTTTTGACAATAAAATACAATTAAAGTATTTTCATTATTTCTGTTTTGTCCTTACACCGACATGAGTTCGTTGTCTCACCACTCAGATTACCTGCCTTCCGTTTTTTGATAATGACGAACATAATCAATTTCGAACACTTAACACTATTTTGAGCTTGTTTGGAGCGGGAGGAAGCAATAAACTTTATTTACGGAGGTAATTTACGCATGTTTCACTAAAGAGAATCCAATAGACGACTAAAACGTTTGAATTGAATATTGTTGTTAATAACAGATTTTCTTTTGTACGTACAAACAACCGTAGTAGCTCATAGAAAGGCTTTAATTTGTAATTATTTGAAAATATTTTACAGTTTTTCCGAGGAAGAAGAATATTACACATGCTTCTAAAAGCATTAATATTACCATACCGGCTTCATGACTATGTTTCAAGTCCAACGACTATGCGGCGCGCATTTTTAAAAATTGTAAAAATTAAAAATTATTATTCGGCACCAAGAACTGCTGCAACTGACAGGCCTTCTAGTCTTGTGTATTAATTTTCAGTTTATGTAATTTATAAAATATCATAGATAAAATATTGTAGAAATAAAATTAAAGTCAAATTCAAAGCTTTACTTTTCTTTTTTAAAATATATTTTTAAAAACTATTCTACGACTAATTACTTGTAAGTTCTACAGAATTCATCAGAAAGCAAAATAGCACAAATTTCATAAAATTTAAATATAAATGTAATACTTGACATAGTTTTTTTTTTTAATATTGTGTTTAAACAAAATGGCACTTGTTGGCCAAAGTTAATATAACGGTTTTTCATTGTTTGTTTCAAACTTTTGCTCGTTTTTCTGAAACAAAAAACTATGCATCGTTAAAAAATCCGTTAAGCAGTTTTGAATATCTAAAAAAAAATTTCTAAAAATTGCAAATCAATTAAACCTATGTGAAGTTAACCCTGCAACATTTAAAAAAATACATTTTTTTACCTCATTTGATTGCTCGTTGTTTGCACATGTATGCACACTTTGAATATTCGTTTGCACTTCTAGTAAAAAAAGTTATTAAAAAAATATAAGCAATGGAAGGAGAGGATATAAGAGTCAAACGCGATAGTTGGTGCGTCAATAATACAGTGTAAATACATTTAGTAAATACTTAATATCATAATAGCGCAAATAAACGTCGATAATTATTCTTACACATAAGTTTCAACTTTCTTTGAAGTCTTTTTCTCAACGATGGTTAGTAATTACAAAAATTAACTTAGTAGTCATTGAATAAAGAAAAACATAAAAACTTTTCAGATTCAACACAGATTGTATCCAACACAAGAGCAAGAGAGACAAGTTGTGTCATTATTTCCATAAATTTAAAAATTTTCAAAGACTTCTCAAGGCAATGTCTAACAAGGTTAATAAGTCAGATGGACATGAGATAGATCATGCTGTAAACTGTAATGAACGGTAGACATGATTTGTTTGCATATTCGGAAACAGTCCAATTTTTTGTTTACACATCTTTAATTAAAAAGTTATAAACAAATTAATTTTAAACTGATCGCTAATAATTAAATGTTTATAATTTTTTTAATTAAACGTGTGCAAACGTGCGAAAAATAGACTTGATTCAAAATATGCAAACAAAAATCCATCGACTACTTTGTACTACTTTGACTAGTACTACTCTATAACTATGTTTTAAATTTATCTACCAAAGATGACTATTCTTAAAACTTTAATTATTTATAAGTTTTAAACTAAAGGTGTGCAAAGGAAAAATCGATCATATTCAAAATGTGCAAACAAAAATCTATCGATTAAGATTGTTTGAATTTAATTTGCTCGTAGTTGAGAGCGATTGTAAAGTTCGTTTCCCAAAAAATTTTTTTAAATAACTCTTTTACTAGAAGTGCACAAACAAAAATTCAAAGTGTGCATACATGTGCAAATAAGCAAATAAGCTTAAAAAAATTTTTTTTTATATTGGGAGGGCTAACTTCACATGGGTATCGATTGATCGTTTTCAAGATACAACGGTCATGCGTTTTTGAAAACATGATTTAGAAAAACTTGAATAGCGACATCATTTTATATTATTTTTAAATAAAATTTAAATGTCATGTTGTAGCTCCATTAGTACTTTAATCGTCTTGCATATCCGCTTAGCAACGATCACGCCACGAGCTCTCGTTGTATCAGAAATACAAAATTGCGGAATTTGCAATCGTGCGAGCAGCGTAAACATCGCACGATTGACGCGAATATGACCATATATGGTCATTGCGAGGGCCTAATGCCCCATCATATCGGAAATACCGAAATTAGGTTGCCTAATTATAAGCAGTGGAAGATTCTTAATGTAAAGTACGAGCGGCACGTACGCGCTCTGCGATAAGTCGGTCACCCGACAGCCCGCAAAACATCCAGCGGCCAAGTGCGCAATAACACGTGATCCGTTCACCGCGATTCAATTATATTAAAAAGGGAAATCATTTATAATAAAGTTGAGGGATAAAAGTGTTAATAAAAAAGTGAGAGTGTTATTCGCCAATCTACATGTTCTCCTCCAATTGTCCTCCTCGTGGGTTCCAACCCTTCAGACGGACCGAATCCCGAATATTTTATCTTGTTGCACCAGTCAGTACAACAGTCAGATAGAGAAAAGTGTGATCTTTACTAATGGAAATGATGGAACAAACACGATTTTTCTATCTCCTTTCATTTATCCACAAAGTTTACAAAATTAGACCTCGTTTCGATTCATCTAGATGTATATGCTTTCTTAATATTCAGATAACACAGATAATAATACCTGGGATGGTCGAGTAGGCAATGAGAAAGTCCGCTTGAGTAGGAATACGAAATGTCGGAACGAGATTTCCATCTGTTTCGGTACGCTCTTTTAGATTAATGCCTGGATCTAGTTTGTCACCCTGGCAAGCTTGTATAAAGAACAACTTGGGTTTGCCAGCAAGGCTCTGGCACCTATCGGCAGTGAAATAATGCCACAAAGAATCTGCCTTATACGCAGCATCGTGAGCATAGAGCAGTCCTAGTTCGCCGTGACTTAAAACGGCTACCACCAAACAATCGTGTTCGGAATGATCCATTTCCGCAACTGTAAAAATAATAATTTGCTTGATATATTTCTACTGATACATATTTTGCTACATTTTTTCAATAAATATCTTTTAAACAAAAACATTTTTAAGAAATGATGAATACATGTGATTCAAAATGCACAGCTTACCTCTTTCTAATTGCTTTACAACATCTTTATGAGTTAAATTGTGATAATCATTTACTTCAAAACCAAGATTTTTCAGTGTGATGATTAAGTTTTCACAATCAACGTTTGTACCACAGCGAGGTTTAAGATGTGAAACAGTGAAAAATTCATGATTAAAGATGAGAGCTAAACCACGTTTAGAATGATTCATATTGTAGTACGGAGCATAACGCTGGGTAGGTGCTAATTGTACTACACTAGGAGAAGGAAGGACTGCGCTGCTTCTGTGAAAAAAAATGTTCTAAATTAAGGATAAATTTCGGCTATATAATCTCAGCTCTAAATTATTAAAATTATTAAATTATTAAAATAGTTAAAATTAAAACAAAACCTATAGGCAGGTTTTGTACAGAATGGGATACCCCTCTGATTGGGCTAAAACTTTACAGATAATATTTCCTATAAGCACACAATATTCTTAGAATATTATTCAAAATTAAAATATTCCAAAAATCTTATTCGATATTTTTATTTGAATATTATATGAATGTTATATTAATGTTATACATTATTATATTAATGTAATATTTTCACATAATATTCATGGTACTACTTCAATATCTGTAGAATATTATGAAAATATATGAAAATGTTCTACAAAAATATATTGTAATCAAAAAATAGTGTGAATTATTATGCATAAAATACTCATAACTTTACAATTATTAATTTAAAAGTTATAATATTACCAATAATTTAAAATATTAAAGTACTGAAATATTAAATAATATTAACTTCTCCATAAAATATTTATGTAATATTTTCAGGAGTAGACATATAATCATTTTTTATTAATATTTCAAGAATATTATTTAACATAAAAATAATATTACGCGCTTAGAATTGTTTCGATATATAGTGATTATTTACAAAGGTCCCATCTTCAAATTTTGTACTGTTTAAAAGATAAAGAAAGAAAAAAGGTAAATATATTGTACTATTTCAATATTGTATTATTTACATATATCGTATGAAAAAGTAAGGTAAATTGGACCTACTTGCAATTTTTGTCCACCGCAAAAATAACCACAAAAATAATTATGCAAATCGCAAATCACAAAAATGAATACAAAACGCTTGATATTTTTGAATTCTACACTCCTTAATTAACTTCAATCAATTGCCTTTCAAAATTTTCACATCTTTTACACAACGTTTTAAAGTAGACTCGGCAATATTAAAATTAGAAAATAAAGCGCAGAAAATGCGAGTCAAAACGCGGTAGTTAATGCGTTATTTTACGATGTGACATCAATACCTTACAAAATGGCTTAATTTGACAGTGCTGATTACATGATCGCTCGTATGTCTATCTTGATGGCCAACAGTGATAGACCAGTATGTGAAAATTTGCTTACAATTTTTGAACACGTATAAGCGACTACACGGCATGTCAAATTCGCGCTCTCGAGTCGGAGACAAATCCAACCGCGCGATCGTGGTTGCCAAGCGCGTGGAGAGTTGTTTTTTAACAGCGATAGTTGCGTAATATTGTTTAATGTTAAATAATATTCTAATTAATATACAATAAGGTAAAATTATTTAAATTAAGATTATGTTAAATAGTATTTTCGAATTATTAATATAAATATGTACATGTGTAATATTAAAAAATATTCTTATAGTTTTTAGATTTAAAGTAATAAACGTTTTTTTATATAATTATTATAATAATAATAAATTGTATTAGGAGTATAAATAAGTTTCCGCCGTTTCACAAAAAATGGCGCCACTAGTATGTTATGGTTGAAATTGTCTGTTGTAAAACGTTATATCGTAAGGTTGGACATCTAGCAACAACATAACCTTAAAATATTAGCGATTTTGTATCAGCATCATATATCTTTTTTCGTGCGAAAATGTCAAGTTTTGAGCCGAATAAGCGTCATTTGCGGGAGCTTTTGATTTACTTCTTTAATTTGAAAAAATCTGCAGCCCAGGCGCATCGATTGCTTGTAGAAGCATATGGTGAGGCTGCCTTAAGTGAGAGAAGTTGCCGTGAGTGGTTTCACAAGTTTAAGAACGGTGAATTTGACGTCGAAGACAAAGAACGTAACGGAAGGCCAAAAGTGTACGAAGACGCGAAATTGGAAACATTATTAGATGAAGATTCGTGCCAAACGCAAGAAGCACTTGCACTTACATTAGGAGTGACTCAACCAGCAATTTCACATCGCTTAAAATCATTGGGAATGATTCAAAAACAAGGAAACTGGGTTCCATATGAACTGAAGCCGAGAAACGTTGAACGCCGATTTTTCACATGTGAAATGCTGCTTGCTAGGCATAAAAGGGTTTTTTGCATCGTATAGTCACTGGTGATGAAAAATGGATCCATTACGATAACCCAAAGAAGAAGAAATCATGGGGACCACTTGGCCATGTTTCAACATCGACAGCCAAGCCAAACATTCATGGAAAAAAGCTCATGTTGTGTATTTGGTGGGATCAGCTTGGTGTCGTGTATTATGAGTTGCTCAAACCGAATGAAACCATTACTGGGGCTCTCTACCAAACACAATTGATGAGATTGAGCCGAGTACTCAAGGAAAAACGTGCCCACTACTACTCCAGACAGGATAAAGTTATTCTTCTGCATGATAACTCGTCCACATGTTGCGGCGCTGGTCAAAACCTACCTGGAAACACACAATTGGGAAGTTTTACCAGACATTGCTCCTTCTGATTATTACCTGTTTCGATCGATGGCGCATAGCCTGTCTGAGCAACACTTCACATCATATGAAGATACAAAAAATTGGGTCGATTTGTGGATAGCTTCAAAAGATGAAGCATTCTTCCGACGCAGTATCCGTATGCTGCCAGAAAGATGGGAAAAAGTAGTGGCTAGCGATGGACAATACTTCGAATAAAACATTAGGTACCGTTCTTTCACAATAAATGCCCAATTTTTTATAAAAAACGGCGGAAACTTATTTATACTCCTAATACATTTAAACTCATTTTTATGTGTGATACAAAATTTTACGTATTACGTATTTACGTACTATTTTGTACGTGAATTTAATTTAATTTTAAGAAAGTACATATTTACATTAATATTTCAAAAATACTATTTAACATAATTTTAATTTAAATAATTTTACAGTATATTAATTAAAATATTATTTAACATTAAATAATATTGTGCGCCAACATATAAAATATTATTAAACATTAAATAATATTACGCAGCTATCGCTGTTAGAAAACAACTCTCCACGCACTTGGTAACCACAATCGCGCGGTTGGATTTGGCGGCGGGCGGGACTAAATCCGTTATTTTTATTAATTTATAACTCGTTAACTATTACAAAAATTGCAAAGTGGTAAAGAACTTTTCTTCTCGGTTTGACTTACTCTATCAACCCACAAAAGCAAAAACAATTGTTTTCTGACAGCTTGTATATTGTACATGTTATTATTGATGCACTAACTACCGCGTTTTAACTCGTATTTCCTACACTTTTTTTCTAATTTTTTTCTTACATAACAATTTACATAAATTTTCTATTTTTAAAAAATTTTTACACAATGCCTGAAAATACATATACACGTCTATTCTATGAATGTTATGGCAGAACTGTCAAACTGCTATCACATATTTGATGTCTTATAAGAACTTTTCATAAATAGCACGCAAATCTGTGTATTCATTTTAATTCAAAAGGTCTTACTCGAAACACGGTCCAATATATCTCAGTCTTCCCTACATGTTCGTTTAATATACTAGCAAAACAGGCGCATGCTACGCGCGCGTTACACAGCTTTTGTAATTTACAAATTACAAATTTACTCAATACACAAATTACCCTTGATACACATAATTGTCAAAATCTCCGCAATGACAATAGCTCACGAAGTAAGTACAACGTGAGAACCAATCAGCATCACGAAAAAGCGTCAACAATAAACTTTGAGAAATGCGACTATCAAAAAGGCGCGGTCGCGTTTCGTGCCTATATTTTTTTCTTTTCTTTGAATGAACGAAGCGAGAGAAGACCAAGCCTCTTTTACGCGAGTCAGCAAGTCCAAGCATAACGAGATTATCAGATCTCAGTAACGGTTGAACCGATCAAGTTCTGAGTAGTCTCAATCGATAGCTTGGGGTCAAATTGTATAAGTGTTTTTATTTTTTCTCTCCGTGCCCTATCGCAGTTCAAAGTCCAAATCTCAACGTTTTACATGTAAGAAACGTTACTCTCATCATCATCCATTATTGTTCCTTTCAGGAGTTCTCCCTTTCACATTTTCGACACAGAGTGGCGCTGGCATGCATTAGTCAGTCGTATGCAACCTTGTGGTATATCAGCCGTATGCGACCTTGTGTACTTGTGGTGGTGTATACGCACCAGCAGACCGTATGCGACCTCGTGTACTTGTGGTTAGTAGTGTAATTATGTAAATAAAATTACAATTCTTAATAATAAATTAAAATTATGTCATCACGGGAATATAGCTTCAATTCATGGAACTGTTACTTTATGTCTAAACAAAATTTTAATTAATTAATAAAACTTGTAAATCTTTTTAAACAATTATTTTTTAAAATAATCTGTATTAAAAAATAATTTCAATTAAAAAATAATTTCGATTAATATATAGAAATGTTAATATTATCTATGATAAGTTAGTTTATTTTGTAATATACACGCACGCACGCACGCACGCACGCACGCATAAATTTTTTATAATCTTACTTGTAAGTTGAAATCATAACTTATCATAAAAAATATGTATTGTTTGCTAACTACTATTTGCTAACAAAACGCGTGATATCAGTACAAAATTACCTTTTCAAAAAAAGGTAAAAAAAGGCGCCTTTGTGTAGGCGCGGACCCTAAAAATCTTTATTTTTTTTTTTTAATCAAAATTATATGTTTTAATATTTTCTACAAACTTTCTTATTCAAACCTAAGTGGTATTACTTAAAATAAATATCTTGAAATTGTGTAATCTAATAAAAATGATATGCGTTTCTTCAAAAAAAATGTATAAAACCTTTAAAGTGCGCCTATTATAAAGAAACTATACTTTTTCTACAAAAATCAAGTAGTAATATTTGTATTCTACAAAATCTCTTATTTCAACCTAAGTGGTATTAACTTAAAATAAATGTCTTGAAATTGTGTAATCTAATAAAAATGAATTTCCATTAAAAAATCTTTCATCAGTTTTAACCCACGTGATTGTATTTAATTTCAATAAGTTTCAATAGAATATATAATATTTAATTTGGACTTCCGTTTCCGGTAGCGAGAGTGATTGGCGTGTCTGTGAAAAGTGTGATTGATAAGCAGGTGTCAGGGAATAAGGTGAGCCGTGGTGGAATACGAGGAGGTGAAGGAAAAGGAAAGAGGCTGGTGGTGGAAGGTGAATAAGGGTAAAGGGCAGGAGCAAGGGAGTAGAGAGATAGAAGGGAGGTAGGTGGATAAGAGTTGGAGGTTAAGCGAGCAGGAAGTAGAGCAGGCCACGAACGTAGTAGTGGAGAAAGCACTAAGCAGGCGGAGATAGCGGCGCTGTCGTGACAGAAGTGCGAAGCGCAAGGGAAGAGATCAGGCGGGGACGCGGAAAATTTGAAAAAGGAAAAGGTAGTGAGATAGGAGAAGAACGGAATAGAGGAACATAAAAGGGAGGGGGGAGAGGAAGGAAGAGAGATAGAGGCAAAAAGAGGGAAAAGAAGAGGAGAAAAGGAAGGTGGAAAAGCCAAGCAAGGCAGAAAGTTTGATGAGGGATAGAGTACACAGTTTGTCTCTGATAGATGCGTTTAAGAGAGGAGAGAAAAGGAAGGAGATAGATGCATTACAGGCAGATATTTTTAAAGAAAGTTTAAAGGTATTGAGATCGCCGGAAAAACAGCAGGAAAAACAGCCGGAAAAGCAGCAAGAAAAGCAGGAAAAAGGGGGGTTAAGTGAGATATTAAGGGAGGTGAGAGAGGGTTTTAAGGAAATTAAAGCAGAATTAAGACAGGTGAAAGAGGAGAAAGCAGAGATGAAGGAGTGGATCAAAGATATGAGGAAAAGATTAGACAATTTAGAGAAAAGAGTGGAAGAGATCGAGAAAGGTAGGGGGATGGAGGAGAAAGAGTTGAGGAAAGAAAGGAGGAGGAAAAGGTAAAGCAGATAAAGTTAAGAAGAAAGAGAGAGATGATGGAATTAGAAGAAAGGATAAAGAGAATAATGTTAGAGGGGGAAAAAAGAAAAATGAAAGAGAGGAAGAGAAATATAATCATAAAAAAAGTGCAAGGGAGAAAGGGATAGAGGGGTTAAGAAAAGAGAAGAGATAGTGGGGGCGACAGCGAGAATAAAAAGGATAAGGAATATAGGGAAGAAAGATAAGGAGGGTAAAGAAATAATATGGATAAGATTAGCGAGTGTAGGGAAGAAAGTTGAAGTGATGAAAGAAAAAGCGAAGCTGAGGGAAAGAAGAGAGAGAATAATAGATAATATAACTGAGGGGGCGGTCCTCGGGTCGAAGATCCGCCTACGGCACGCAGATTCTTGTCCATTGTGTCTTGAGGATAGTAAATGATGTGACAGAAAAAGAGAGAAGAATAGAGTAGTAAATAAAGAAGAAAGCGGAAAGGAAAAGAAGGGAAGGTAGGAAAGTAAGAGTAGGATATATGAAAATATGGATTAAGGAGAAATTATGGGTGTTGGATGAATTGAGGGAATGGCAGAGAAAAGAAGTAAGAGAATGGAAGGAGGGGGATAGAGGAGGGTAGAGAGGTGGAAAAAGAAAAAGGGGATTTTTAGTAGGATGGCGGTCGGAGGGAGAGGGAGAAAAAAAATGGAAATATAAAAAATGAGAAGCATAGGAAAAAAAGAAGGGATAAGAAAAAAGATAAAAGTGTGTAAGTGATAAAAAGTATAAGATAGGCTTTTGGAATGTGGTAAGCATGGAAAACAAAGAGAAGAATTTCAGGGAGAGACTAAAAGAATAGGATGTGATGTTCCCGAGTGAGACTTGATTACAGAAGAAGGGATGGAAACGAGTTCGAAAATGGCTGCCAAAGGGATACGTGTGGGAAGTGCAAGAGGCGGCAAGGAAGAGTAAGAAAGGGAAGGCAATGGGAGGAACGATTATGGGGATAAAGGAAGGGATAGGGAGAGAAAAAGATGATAAAGAAAGAAAGAAGGAGGGATTACAAGCAGTAAAAGTAAATTTAGAGGGAGAGTGGTGGAGGCTAGTGGAAGTGAATGTGAATGGAGATTTGGAAGAAAAAATGGGGCAGCTGAAAAAGTGGATGGAGGATAGAAAGGAAGGGGTGAGGGTGTTAAAAAAGGGGGTTTTCAATGCTAGGACGGGAAAAGAAGGGGGAAGAATAGGTGAGGACAAAGAGGAAGGGATAGAACAGGAAAAGAGAAGCTCGAAGGATAAAAAGGTGAATAAACAGAGAAAGAAACTATGTACTTATATAAGAGAGCGATGTTCAATATTAAATAGAAGTGTAAAAGGGGATGAAGAGGGGGTATGGACGTATACAGGAGGAAAAGGAGGGACTGTAATAGATTACGTGATCGGGAATGAGGAGACAAGAAGGTGGAAAAGATGAAGGTGGAGGATTAGATAGACATCAACCATCAGCCGATAATGGTACGGGTGGAGAAAGAAGAGCGGAGAGAAAAGAGGACCGGGAAGGGGAGAAGGAGAGGAAGAAAAGGGGTTTGGACAGAGAGAAAAAAGAAATTTGAGGAATACTTTGGGAAGAGGGATAGTGATGGTGAGGGGATAGAGGAGGTTTGGAGGAAGATGAAGAGAAGAGTAGAAGTGGCATTAGAGAGAGAGAGTAGAGAAAGAAGAGAAGAAGAAACGGAGAGGATGGTGGGATGATGAATGGAGGGATAGGAAAAGAGAAGTTATGAAGGAATTAAAGAGGTAGAGAGGGAGAAAAGGGAAAAAATATAAGATGAGGAGGAGGTACAAGGAACATTGTGAGAAGAAGAAGAAAAGGGAGAGAGAAAGATAGGAAAAGGAAATAAAAGGAATAAAATCGGAAAAGGATGTATGGAAGGTAGTAAATAAAGGAGGGAAGAAGAGAAAGATAGTCAGGGAAGGGATTGAAATCGGGGAGTGAGAAACACTTTAGAGGGGTACTAGGAGTAGAGTGGAGGATAAGAGGGAAGGTAATAAGGAGTGAGGTAGAGGAGGAAAAAGAGATTAGTAGAGAGAAACCTGGTAGGGCGATAATGAAATTGAAGGAGAGAAAAACGGCAGGAGGGGATGGAATTATAAATAAAGTATGGAAATATGGGGGAAAAGAAATAAGAGAATAGCTTTGAGAGATATGCAATAGAGTGTAGAAAGGAGAGGAATGACCGGAAGAATGGAGAGAGAAGATAGTGGTACCAATAGTAAAGAGGGGGAAGGAGGAAAAGATAGAAGACTATAGGGGGGTTACGCTTACGCAAACGGCGTATAAAGTGTACGCGGCGGTTTTGGCAGAGAGATTAAAGGAAGAAGTGGAGAATAAAGGGATATTACCACCGAGTCAAACGGGGTTCAGGAGAGGGGTAGGAACGATAGACCACATATATGTGTTAAACTATCTAGTAAATAAGAAAATAGTGGAAACAAAGGGCAAACTAGTAGTTATGTTCGTGGATCTGAAAGCAGCGTTTGACTTGGTGGATAGAGAGAGATATGGTATAGACAATGAAGAGGAAAGAAGAGAGAGTTTGGTAGTGAGGTGTGAGGAAGTTTTGGAGGAGACAATAAGGGTGGGGAAAAGGGAGGGGGAAAACTTTTGGACAGGTAGAGGAGTAAGACAGGGATGTCCGTTGAGCCCATGTATGTTCACACTATTACTGGCAGACTTGGATGAGGAGTTAGAGTAGGGGAGATGGGGGGGGAGGAGTAAAAGTGAAGGGAAAAAAATATATTCCCTGGCATATGCGGATGATATGGCGGTGGTGGCAGAGGATGAAGCAGGGATGAAAGGAATAATAAAAACATTAAAAGGATATATAGAACAGAAAAGATTAGAAGTAAATGTGGAGAAAACAAAAGTGATGAGGTATAGAAGAGGGGGTGGGAGACAAAAAGGATAGTATGGAAATGGAAAGGGAATGAAATGGAGAAGGTGAAAAGGTATAAATATCTGGGGTACATAATAATGGCAAATAAGGGACAGAAAAAGCATATAGAGGAGAGTCAAAAAAAGAGCAGTGGTGATGAGAGGTATGGGAAATAGGAAAAAGGAAATTCGGAAAGAACTGAGCTAGAAAAATGTGGTTATTTGATGGGTTGGTGTAGACGGTAGTTAGCTATGGTGCAGAAATTTGGAGATGGAAAGAAAGGGAAGGGAAAAGATACAGGATACTTGAAATAGGTAATAGGAGTGAGAAGGTACACACCGGGGTACATGGTAAGGGAGGAGATACAGAGGGAAAAATTAAGAGGAAGGGCAGGAATGAGGGCATGGAGTTATGAAAAGAAATTAGGAGAAGGAGGAGGAGGAGAGTTGGCAAGGTTGTGTTGGGAGGGAAAAGTGATGGGAAAATGGGAGGAGAAAAGGAAAAGTTTCTATGAAGAAAAGAGTTAGAATATCAAGGAGATAGAAAAGTTGAGAGAAGAGGGAGGGTTAAAGAAGGAAGAAGTGGTAGCAAGAAAGAAAAGGAACTTTAAGAGCTCAAAGTTCAACAAATGGTATAACAGAGTGAATGGGAAGAGAGTGCTGGAGTACTTAAAGAGAGATTGGAAGGAGGAAAAATGGAAAAGAATTGCGAGGTTTAGGATAGGAGACGTATGAAAGGAGGTAGATATTGGGAAGAGAAAGAGGAAAAGAAGTGTAGGATATGTGGATGGGGAGAGGAAACGTGAGAACATTTATGGGAGGAATGTACGGATTGGGGGATAGAAAAGAGATAGCAGGAGATAGTAGAAGAGATTTTAAGAGAGAGAGGAGAAGGAGAGGTTTGGATAAAGAGACTGGTGGAGATGAGAAAGGGAGGAGACTGGCTTGGAATAAATAGAAGTATGGAAGGAAAGAAGGAAAATGCGGTGGAAACGAAGATTCAAGGAATGGGTGTAGAACGAAGTATGGATGGATGAGTGTGTATTTCGTTCTCTCTTCTCTCTTGTGCGGAATGAAAAGATGCAAAAAGCATAGGTAGTTTTTAAGCGGAGCAGAGGTCCGCAGTGTACCCCGCAAAGGGAATAAAGCACTACTACTACTACTATGATATTTAATTTAAAAGAATTAAAGAGAAAACAGTACAAAATAAGAAAATTTTATTGAAATAAAAAATTGTTAATGCACAAAAACATGGCGCTACTAGATAAGAAAAGCAATGAGAAAAATTGAATAATTTCTATACAAAACCTAATTACTATTATCTCTTTATTGTCATTAAAAATCTTCCAACCCAACTGGTATTTAATTAAAAATAAATAATATATTAAAATTTTGTAATATAATTCAACTTAAATAATTTATATTTTAACAGAAATGTGTTCAGCATCAATTTAACATGAACTTTTTCAGATAGAATAAGAGAATATTTGTGATATATTGCTTCAATATCCGTAGAATATTATGAAAATGTTTTACTAATATTATTGTGTTAAAAAGTAGAGAATTATTATGCATAAAGTATTCATTAACTTTATCATTATTACATTTCACACTAATTGAATCAAGGTAGCCAAATTGGGTTTTCGTAAAATTCAAATATTAATGTAACTTATTTCTTTTTTTTTTTTTTTGCTTCTACATGATATCCTTTTGTGGCTTTTCGTTATTTCTCATGTTTTTAATTTTGTTAAAAGAATTTTTCAATTACGCAGAGTGTTTAATATCGTAGCACCAGAGGGGATTTTGTACTACGGAGGTTGTTTTAAAGGGTTAATAGTAATATGTTCAAGTTTTTTGGGTGATAAAAATTAGTACAAATTCTGTACTAATAGAATATATCGTCATTTAGCATTTTTTAATAATTTTGATTTAGTTATGTTTATTTTATGTTGGCAGAACCACATTTTTTTTAAATAACAGAGTACAAAATCCCCTTTGGTGGTACAAAATAGTACATAATCGGTAGTAAATAAAAAGATAAATTTATTTCAATTTAATTAATTAAATTATTTAAAAAATCAAAAGAAAAATATCCTATTACAAAGTAGAGGTTGTTTTAAGGAGTTAATAGAAATATTTTCAAGTTTTTTGGGTGATACAAATTAGTACAAATTTTGTACTAATAGAATCTATCGTTATTTATCATTTTTTAATAATTCTGATTTATTTAGTTATGTTTATTTTATGTTGGCAGGATAATTTTTTTTAAATAACACGGGGTACAAAATCCCCTCTGGTGGTACAAAATAGTACACATAATTGGTAGTAAACAAAAAGATAAATTTAGTTCAATTTGATTAATTAAATTTTGAAAAAAATCAAAAGAGAAATGTCCTATTACAAAATAGGCGTTGTTTTAAGGGGTTAATAAAAATATTTTGATTTTTTTTGGGTGGTACAATTTAGTACCATTTCAGCGCTAACTATATACGTCGTATTTTTTATTTATATATATTTTTTTCTTTTGGGTTTTCTTCTCTGCTAGCTTAATATGAAGTTAGCAGCGCACGATTTTTTTATAAATGGCACGGGATAAAAAAAATTTTTTTTTTGTACAAAGTAGTACAAATAAGTACTAAATTTTCTGATAAGTCGCATTCGATTCTGCTGATTTCCTGCCAACTTATGAGAGGTCACTGCATACGGGGACCGCCCGTTGGTCGCCAAGCCAGAGGCAGCTGCGGCAGGCGGCGCGGTGAGGCCGGTAAAACAACCATTGCTGCTTCTCCCTCCTCACCGCTCCGCTTGCCGCGGTTGCTTCTGGCTTGAATTAATAAAAATGTTATAAAAAAATAAGCCCATACACACAAAGAGTCAGTGTATAATGGAATATCTTAAAGTAATTAATAATAAAATAAACGATCAATAGAGGATCAATCAGAATCTCTTTCAAATTAAATCAAAAAGAGTAATAACTGATAATCTTTAGATTAAATTTGTGTAAAGTTAGATCTAGATAAATTTAAGAGTAAATTATTAATATATATCGAATATTAAGTCTCTTTTACTCAATTTTTTTTTTATAAATGGCGCCAATAAGGTGTTTACAATGAAACTGTAGAAGCATAAAAAATAAAGACAAAATTATCTAATTTAATGATAAAATATAATGTAATGTACAGGAGACTTGGCTACATAATCAGTATTGCCAGAGATTAGGCTACTTATCGTCAATTGGACTACTTAGCACACCGAGCGGCTAGTGAATTTTAGTTGTTGGCTACCAGTAGCCGATTGGGCTATTCAGCGAATCATAGTGTCACCAACTGGGCTACTGAGCGGCTAATAAATGTTCTATGGTCATCACTCAAACTTAGCCAATTAAATAAAATTATTATGCCGATAGCAACACAAAATTGGCTAAGATTGATGGGGTTCCTATACTCAAGAATCTTATTAAGATGCATCGCATTGTACCTATGTATAAACCTGAATTCTAGAGAATATATTAATGCAAGCGCTTATCCGTTATAATAGCTGTGTTCTGAAATTTATTATAAGTACTGAAAATCTATAGTTTACATTACGTATACTATAGCATTTCAGTAATGGCAATGAATTTCGGAACGCAGCCATTCAGTGAACGCAATATTGACCTGGTGGTGCTAACTGCTAAGTATGAAATTAATGTAAGACATCTATTTATGTTATTACATTTTTGGAATTTGCTTCTTTTATTTCTTCGAATATTGTGAGTCCGTGTGTGTTCAGATGTGTTGTCCGTTACAAAAATTTTTTGTAAGATTACTGACGCAATCATTAGATTTTACGTGTAACGCAGCTACTCTTTTAATTTCACTTTTATATTTTCTATATTTTTATTTCGGAATATGATCATATCGTCCTCGCGTTATGTTGAGAGACGGGTACCTATTAATTCATATGTACTAACTCGAATAATATTGTGTTTATTAAATGAAAAATGGACAAATATGCAAAATACACAAAACATTACCGTAAAGAATAAAAAAAAAGAAAAGGAATTTGAAGGTAAATTATGTTTTATGGCTAGCCAATGATGGTTTTTTATTATTTATTGTTAGTTTGGAAGTTAGGTTAAAAAAGTTTAGGTTAAAAATATTTTTAATGCAATGCAGTTAATAACAGCAATTTAATTTTTTTGAAGAATGGTTGTGTCGTGCGCCAGAGGTTTTAATATTGAATGAAAAAGGCAAAGTTTATTGTAAAATTTGCCAGTCAACTATACGTGCCCATAAATCTGATTTACAAAAACATTTGTCAACTAAATCTCATTAAAGCAGAGCAGCGGCATTGGACGTTAAAATGCAAAAGTCGCTAGCAATCTGTGGTATACATTTAACATTTAAATAATAATCATACTATAAACAAAATGCCTTAATAGTTATAGCTAAATCATAGTGCTGATATTTACTGCGTGATTTTTCAAGTTTACAAAACTGCGCCAAATAAATTTTTCGGTCTTAAAACACAATTATAAGTTAAACAAGTATTTAGTAATATTACATTATTAAATTGAAAATCAATTTAACTCTTAAACACATAAGTGAGTCTGAGAAATCCTATATGAAGTTTCGAACACTTGCTGTGTAAAGACAGAATGAGATAGGAGACTTCAATCAAAACATAAAAAAATTTGAAATCTCTTTTGATTGATATGGTTGATCAACCTTTTTGATCAACTAAAATTCGAACGGTACGGCAACAAAATTTTGTTAGGGTCAATGCGACCCATATAATGTAAAACTTTTTTGTGAGTAATCTTATGTAAAAAAACTGGACAAAACATGTTCAAACAGGTCCGTTCGCGTATTTTACTCTGTCTACAGTTCAAATACTATAATGCCGTGAAAGAAAGGACTTCTGCGTAGGGTCCGAAATATATTGTCAAACACATCAATTTTCAATTTTAGACACCATGGGTTTATCAAAAATATCTCATATTCGCCTTGTTACGTAATAAATGGCAGTAACATAATTTTTTTTTGAAAGTATGACTCTTTAGCTTTAAAACGCCGTATTGTAAAGTTCTTAAAAGTTTTTCGTTGCAAACATATGATTTTTAAAAGAAAAGTAGAGTTTTAGCCCCGAGTTACACTCAAAAATATCTCATATTCTCCTTATTATATAATTATATTTTTTAAAAGAAATGACAATACCATAATTTTTTTAAAAAAGTATGACTCTTTAACTTTAAAAGGCCGTATTTGAAAGTCCTTAAAAGCTTTTTGTTGCGGAAATATAATTTTTTAAAGGAAAAATGGATTTTTGGACAATTTCTAATTTTTACTTAATAGTTTTTCTTTTATAACTTAACAATAAATCATTTTTCGGCAATGCCAATTGCAGTCACATTTCTAAATTCTGAACTTTCAAAAAAAATTGTTGAAAAATGTTGATTAAAACCAAAGTTATAACGTCTCAAAATTAAAAAAGTCTCCCAAACCCGAAAATGTGTTTACATATTTTAGGAGATCGGTGTGTTCAAGGGTTAATAAATAATGCTAACAAGTTTCTAAATGTAACAATCTTTTCTCCTCTAAAAAAATGTAAAGAATTTATTATAAAAAAATAACACCTCAACCAGGGATTGAACTTCGGATCTAGCTATGACCAGTTTATTGTGTTTTTACATTTTGGTCAAAGTTCTCTATTTATAATCACATTGTTTTATTTTATTGGTTTTAATGTTGAACTAAACTAAATAAGCGTCACATCCCACACAGCGCAGATTTCCTAAAGACGTCCACTGAACGTATGAACGTCCAATGGACGTTTTTAGGAGATCTGTGCTGTGTGAGATTATTGCTTAAAAAAATATTTTTTTTTAATTCTCTCATTTTTATATTAATATTCTTTATTGTGTTCTATAAAATTTATTCTGTAAGAAATATTCTATATTCAGTAATAAATCCTTATAAATAAATAATTTCTTATTCAGTAGTAAATATTTTATAGTAATATTTTAAAATAAATTTTATAGGTGTTCAATCACTTCAAACTAATAATACTAAAATAATTGAAATCAAATTGTACATGCACACATAGCTTTATAAGAAGCATAGATCATTTGAGTGATTTATTGAAAGAATGTGGAAAGGATAGTGATTTGGAAAAACTGAAGCTGCATAGAACAAAAACTTCCAAATTAATACTGAAAGTCATATCTCTGGCAATATTAAAAGAAATTATTGAAGGTATTGGAAATGAGCCTTTTTCAATAATATTAGATGAGTCTACTGATGTATCCGATTTTAAATATATGGCATATTGTGTTTAATTATTTTAATAAAAGACAGAATACATTCGCAGTAGATTTTCTTGGTTTCAGCAAAATATTTGAAGCCACTGCCGAGAAACTTTACAAACATTTCATAGAATTTATGTCTGAAGTAGGACTAAACCACAAAAAATTTGGTTGGCGTGGGAACGGATGGTGTGAGCATTCTTTGCGGGAAGAATCATAGCTTATACGTTATTAAAAAATAAGATTCCACATTTACAATTGATACAATGCATTTACCACTCGCTAAATCTATGTGCTTCCAACGTAAGTGACGAATTACCATGTACAGTTGAGTATTTATTACAAAAGACGAGAAAATAGTTCTCTCACAGTCCTCTTCGTCAAATGAGGTACAGCAAGATATATCAATTGATTAATGCTGGAAAACAGCCACCTAAATTGATTCAGTTATCCTCGACGGGTTGGCTTGCATAGAATATTTCTACAAATATTAAACAATGGCAAAAGCTGAAACAACACTTTCAATTAACTACAAAATCCCAAGATGATAAATGTTATACAGCAACACAGAACGCTTGTACAAATGTACGAAGATGATAGTAATTTACTATACTTGCTTTTTTTAGATAGAATTTTAAAAGACTACTAATGTAAATCTTGCATTTCAACAAACAAATGCTGATATCACAAAATTGTATACCGATTTATACATGCTATTAATGTTATTGGTAAAGAGAATCATAAAATCTTATTTAAAACATAGTGAAATGGCTTTTTATTCTATGCTGTATCAAGCAGACATAGAAAATATACAGAGCGCACTAAAAAAGGTGCATCAAAATTTTAAAAATTCTCTTCTTTCCCTCAAATTGGTAGACTTCGGATATCGATTTGAATCGTATGCTACAAAGAAGACTATTTCACAAACGTCTTTAAAACTTGTTCGAGAAAGATGTGTAGCTTACACGATTCGCCTTTGCAACAAACTTATAATAAGATTACCACGCAATCTTCCAACAGTAGAAAGTTATCTGGCACCCGGAATGTGTCTAAGCCAAATAAATACATACAAAAATTTACCATGGGAGTTAGCAGGTATATTTTGTTTATGGTGTTGATACAATTATGATTATTATAATGATTATGCATCTATAAATCAAGTCTATATATATTGTTAAATATTATTTTTTAGGAAAAGATCTTGATCGAGATGCCATCAAGTCTCAATTTCGTCGATTGCAGACTAAGAATCCACAAAATTTCTCCAAATTTTAATAATGTTGAAATAGGAAATATTAAAATGGTAGATTTTTAGGTAGCTGTTAGAAAAATGACTAACTCAAATGACGTAAAATGTTTTGAGGACTTGGCAGAACTTGCTTTTCGTGCTTTCTTTGCTGATCAGCAATGCAATCGTAGAATGTGTTTTCAGCATAATAGCAGTGATTAAAACAAAATGAAGAAATCGTTTGTCGATGCCTATGCTGGTTAGTTTTATGTGCATTCGCTTATACATGAATTTCTTAATCTGTGCTGTAAAAGTTACTGCCCAACACCATATATGTTACAATTATTTAACAGCAACATGTACATAGTAGACATATAAACAAACAGAATCTTCCAACAATTCTGATGATTGGGATCTTTTAGAGTCATTAAATCTTATCAAATCAGCAGAATCAACAATTGATTCATAAAAAGCAGTGATGAGTAAAATTTTTTCACCCAAGGAATGGAGAACTTAACATAATATCAATTTGATCTTTCTGTTTTTCGGGTGTAAGTATTTCCGTGTATTTTATATTATATTTGTAATAATACATTTTATATAAAATTATTAGGAAAAATGTTCTAGTGATGGTACATACAACTGAACACATATTTTAAATGTTAAATTTTTTATAATTCTCTCATTTTTCTCTCTTATGGTAATTTTCTCTCATACGGAGACAAGTATTTTCTGTTTTAAATCTCAAATCTAATTATTAGTAACGCTCGACTACTAATTATTATTCGCTCAACAGCACTAGCTATTGCTAGCACCAACAGTTAAGAGTATTTAAAAAAAACTGTTAAAGTAATATAAATCTAAAATAATAAGTTTTTTTTTTAATATAATTCTTAAGCAAGATGTTTATTCAAATTTCGTACAAAAATTTCCAATTTTCCAGGAATTTTATTTCCAGATAAGACTAGAAAATTTTTTGTCTTCAAATTTATTAGAAACTTGTGTTGGTTACTTTTCAAGCGTTTACATTTCAAAATCGGCTTCTTTAGGCTACTTGAGCGCCATCGTTCGGCGACTTTTCATAATAAATATCTGGCAACACTGTACATGATACGGACCATTTAAAGTTTAGTCAATATGTTACATTTAGGAAAGATAGACTAGTAAATTCCCAGAGGAAAGGAAATTATATGCAAGGGTTATCTTAACCTTAATGTATATAATATTTCAGACATAACAAACCATATGGATATAGAAACTGTATTTCCACCAAAAATTGTAAAGTAAAGAAAGATAGGATAACTTTAATATCGTTATATAAACCACTGAATATACTGGCAAACAAGCAAATGTGAGACCTGCGTGTACTAAACGACGGCTTGGCTACAAGAGTGTCCATTAAAATATTCATATTAGATCATAAACTAGCATCCGATATCAATAAGCATCACATTAGTGTTCCTGACATCACTTTGACAAATATAAATGATATCCTCACATTATGGAATACTAGCATCAAGTGAATGAACAGTGATCACTTTCCTATTAAAATCAAATTAATAAATAATGGAAAAATTAAAGACTATCAATTTACAAAAGCAAAAAATAGAAGGGGAAGCATAAACCTAAAGAACTTCATCCTGTCTGCCTTCTGTAGTATATGGAATGAAAAGTTAGAGGAACTAGATACGAATCTTTCTGACTTGAATGGAACAGAGTTATATAAATGATGATATAGAAATATAATGAATTGTGTGGTTCTTGCCGGTGACGGAATACGTGATAGAACGGGTAAAATAAAAATAAGAGATGATAAGACTAATAGTATTAAAATAATTGACAAAAAAAAGTACTCAAACAAGGATAGGTAGAATGATGAGGGAAGAAGCATTAACAAGCCATGGTGGGATGAATTGTATGAAAAAGCAGTGCAAAATAGAAAGAAAAGTTTTAAGAATTTCCTAAAAGATCCAACAAGAGAAAAATTAACTATCTATAGAGGAATTTCCACGGAAACAAGAAAAATTATTACCAGTAGAAAAAGGGAAAATTTTCATAACCTCATTGACAAAATTGCTAGAGTGCCTGGCTCCAGAAAATTCTGGAATACCATAAAAAAATTTTTAAATTGTTCAACCTATAAACCAAGAACTCCTTCAGATACAAGAAAAATTGTTAGATGATTATTATATCGCTAAATTAGCGAACTATTGGGTTCTGCCAATGACACGTCTAATGGCAAGAGACTATCAAGAATTTTTGAGCAAAATTTTACCATTAAAGAAATATCAGAGTTTATCAACCAAAGTAAAATTAATGGTAGCCCGGGTAACGATTTGTTGAGCTATGGACTTCTTCGTTACCTTCCCGTGTCTGCTTTGGAATTGCTTAATGAAAGTTATAATGAAAAGATCATAGACGGTTCATTCCCTGAACAATGGAAAAAATACTTGATAGTATTGATACCGAAGAATGAAAGGATAGACTTTAGATCCGTCTCATTGGAATCATGCACTCTAAAAATTTTCAAGAAACTAGAAAAAATCAGACTGGAAAGATTCGTGAAATTAGATGCTATAATACTCAAGTGCCAATTCGGTTTCCGTAAAAGCAAATCGTGCAATAACTACCTTGTTAATGAATCTTGAAATATATAAAGCTTTTTCAGAGGGTAAAATCACAGGAGGCCTATTTCTAGACATTAAGGTTATTTATGACAACATTGAGGTTAAAATGCTATTTGATATGATTAACGGGTTAAGAATTTCAATTGGTTATAAGTTTATGAAGAATTTTTTGGAACCAAGAAAAGCTACAATCTTTGAAAATGACAATTATCAGGGCACTAGAATAATCCAAAAAGGTGTCCTATAAGGGTCGGTTCTAAGCCCATTGTTGTTCAATATTTATGTAGCAAACATACTTTCGCACAATTGCAAAATTATCCAATTTGTGTATGACATTGCTGTTCTAGGTATGAACAGAGATATAGCAGTGGAATATAACATCTTACAAAAAGCTTTATCAAAAAAAAATAAATAAATGGTTGATAGTCTTAAACCTTGAAATATCAATACTGAAAACAAATTTGTTTTTTTCCACAGAAAAAAAAGATTAACGTTTCCAACGGTTTGCAGGTGGAAAAAGGCAATATTATAGTATCAAATAAGATAAAATATCTGAGTGTTATCTTTGACTCTGAATTGAGATGGAGAGAATATCTAACATCATTAAAAAACAAAACTTATTATTTTATAAATATTCTTAAATAGATTAAGAAGTTGGGGAGGGGGGGGGGTTAGTATACAAGTTGGAATAGATTTCGTAAATGGCACCGTCAGGGCACAAATATGCTGGGGAGCCAATTAATTCAACAGTTCTGCAAAGTCGTATCTGGGACTGATTGATAAGATTTTAGCATCTGCTTACAAAATAATTTTGGGACTTCTGAAATTTATATCTAATAAAGTGAGTTGGCTGTTGTAGACCATCCGCAAGATTAGTATCATTATCCTGTATAAACTTATGTTAAAAACCTTCCAACTAAAAAACATAAAATTAATTAATAAAATCAGAAGTATGCATGAATCAAGTTATAAAAAGAAGACCGCTGCCCAGAATATATCATTTTTAATTGAGCGATGGAAGAAAGTTATGTCCAGCCAGAAATAATAATGAAATCGACGTTAATTCAACATCAAAATCATCAAATCGTCATTCAATCAACGTCGATTCAATGTCGAAATCATCGAATCGACGTCGATTCTATTGTCATTTCTGACTGGGAATGCTTCTTCCCCCATCTGTATAAGTAGATGTCCACCCCGTTTTTGTTTATCCAGTGAACGAGGGTGGAGTTAAGATAGATTTTGGTTACAGAGCTGGAGGCGTATGCTAAAGCATCAAGTAACTATATGAATAAGACATTCAATAGTAAAAAATCTCACTTAAAAAATTAAATGCGAATAAGATAGCTATCTACACGGATGTATCACGAGCAAATGACGCTTCCAGGGGTCAAAACCTTGGAGACAATAAAGCGGATTCAGCATGAAAGGTTGGCTGCGCAATTTATATTTCCTCTATTAACCAAGGATATACATATAAACTGAATACACATTCTCGTTCACGGCAGAAATTACAGCTATAGAAAAATCATTAGCTTAGGATGGAAATCTGTTAATATATGTACAGACTCCAAAAACTCTATGAAAACTCTGGAATCCTGTAAGAGAGGGTATGATTCTCTTAGCCATTCTGTTAAAAATCTTTGTAATTTATTAATCGGTTATATTTTAAAAGAAAGAATTAAAATTAGATTCATCTCGTGTTCCGCTCATTAGGGTCACAAGGTGACAAAAAAGCAGATAGACTAGCCAAAGAGGGTGCTTTAAGGGTATGCGGCTGATTAATAAAATTTTATATAAAAAATGTATCAAATGCCTTAGATATAATTATTTAAAAATAGATTCTAACACATTTTAACGATATAAGCCCTAACACAGGTAAATATTTCATTAGTAACTTTAGCAATTTCAGTATTAAAAATTTTAATAAATACAAATGTAACAAACGTATACTAGGAGTGTATCTAAGAATTATCTCAGGTAACGCCTTTAGGATGCATCCCGACGAAGGAAGAAATAGCGGAACGGAACAGTTACGGAAAAGAGATATGGTGAGAGATCAGCCAATCAGAGCAATTCCATTTCTGTTCTGCTCTGCTTTTTGATGAGTGGATTCCCCACAAGTGAATGTTTCACGTATTGAAACTAAAACGAAAAAAATAACCTTATTTTTCTGTAAAATTCTCATAAACAACACGTGTGCCAAGTGAGACAAATTGAAAAAAAAAAAGTTCTTTACGACCTGTCAATCGTATCATCCAGTGTTTTACGTTCAAGAAGCACGTCGTCGTTATCAAGTAATAATATATAAATATATAACATATGTTAAAAATGCTGTCTCACATGTGTACATTTTCACGTAAATTTAATAAAATTATATTTTATTAACTAGGAGAAATTTCGATGTGATTACTATGGCTAGATTATTTGGCGTGACAAAAATGAAACAATATCTCACAGTTGCTTTGCAAACTATAATCGCCTAATAATAGATAACAGTAGAAACCTCTTTATGGATGGTATGTATGCTTGACATTTGATTCAATTAATGCTTAGAATACTATGAATCTTTTCCAAATTGCGCATCAAATGTATGTCAATAGAATATAATTTATGCTCGTTGTTCATCAAACATTAAACAAGGACAAATAATTCTTTATGCGTTTGATGCGCTGTTTAAATCCCATACATTCTATATTTATTGTATTTGAAACTTAATCTGAATTATTGAAATTCTTTACAGACACATTTGCATAAGACAGAAACACTGCCATTGAAAAAAATATTGCTAATAAAGAAAATATTGCCAAAAATGTTGAAAGCATTGCCCACGATTCAATAGAAAAGGTAGATGAAGATTTAATAGCTACGGTAAAAGAGAGACCAGCTCTGTATGATTATTGAATACCAATAAAAGAACAAGGAAGAAAACAAAAAAATCATTTGTAGCAAGAAGTCAGCGACTGTTTAAAAGGTACCATTTATATGTATTTAATTATATGTTTATTTACGAATATTTTATCTCTATATAGACGCACGCACGCACGCACGCACGCACGCACGCGCGCACCCATTTGTCAATTATCTAACTTTTTCTTATTTACATTTGTAATTTTCTATTCTGTTACAGAAGTATATCACGTCTGTTTTCTTCATCTTCCTCAGCTTCATATAATTATGATAAAAACTCAATTTCCAATTTTGGACGTGATTGATAAGACAGCCTACGTAATCTTGCCAACTGCGATACAAATCCGTCAATAGGATTTGGCTCAAAAGTTTTTGTCAAAGAATTAAGAAGAGCTTCTTCGTAGCCGTCTACATTAACTCTTTTTCTCTCTGCAAAACAAACAAGTATAAAAATCAATCATGCATTCGCAAACATAAATATGCAACTTGAATAATAAAATTCTTACTTTTTGATTGATTTATTTTTGAAAGTTGTGTATTTAATATATATATATTAATGTGTAATACAATAATATAAATATATAAAACATACTTATATAATATTACTTACCACATTGACGACAAGCTCCTTAAACATAAAAAGCTGCTGATACGATCGACAGATCGTAGAGAACTCTTTTTTTTTTTTTAATTTGTGTCTTACTTGGAACACGCATTATCTTCAAGAACTTTACAAAAAAATAAGGTTAATTTTTCCGTTTTAGTTCCGTTACGTGAAACATTCACTAGTGGGGAACCCACTCGTCAAAAAGCGGAACGGAACAGAAACAAAATTACTCTGATTGGCTAATCTATCATATCTACTTTCTGTAACTGTTCAATTCCGCTATTTCTTCCTCGGGATGCACCCTCACTAATAAAAAATAAATAAAAAAAACAAGATATCGATCATGTAACTTTTTCCCTAGAGCAAAAAAGTGAAAAATCAAAAATTTCACCATTAACTTCAATGGCAAAAAATCTCACTTTTCACTTTTCTGCTCTAGGAAAAAAGTTACATAATCAATACCTAGGTCTAATAAACTCTGCTAAATGTAGCTGTGATTACTTGTGTCAAGATATCAATCACATCTTCTGGGCTTGTCTTTTATTGGTGAATAATAGAAAGAAATTAATAAACGATTTAAGAAAACTTCAGGATCCATTATCGGTGGAATATACAATATTTTTAATAACCTCAACTCCAAAGTCATAAGAATACTGAAAAAATTGGTATCTGAAGTTACAAAAAATATTTCAAATATAAGTAGTTAGATTGACTCAAGTAGGCAGTGATAAAACAAAATAAGTAAAACCATCTAACTATAATATAAGGATGAATAATATTATTGCTAAGTGCTTCTTGGAAGCTTGCGTATATTCCCAGATTCCTATGGGCAGGAGCGTGGGCATGCTAAGGATCAAGTTAAGAAAGAATACAATGTGAATAGAGGAAACAGTAATGGGAACATACCCGATATAAGAAATACATAACCAGGTCAATGACCAAAGTCCTGGTTGGCTAGAGCATACTACTATTGAGCATGGTACTATTGTTTTCAAGGAAAACAGATATCCATAGGAAAAGAAAAAAAAGAAAAACAACAACAACAAAGTATTGTACGGCCGTGCGCATTTCAGTAATATTATAAGTTCCAATATTACCAATCAAAATAATATAAAAAAATGTGTTTACACACAACGCCATCTGAACATCAACCATCAAACAAGATCTAAACTATGTGTAACAGGTTAATACCCACACAGCGTACTTTATCGTGAGGATATCATAAATTGTCCCAGATTGAAGAGACAAAGACAATCCCACAGATATCCCAATAGAACATACCCTAAAAAGATATTGTAGGATATCATAAGATATCCTATAATTAATACCATACGATATCTTGTATCTTTTAACTTTGCATAATATCAAATAATATGATTTTACAATATCAACAGATTATTTCTCGCACATAAGACCTATAAATATTATTTTATAATCAGTGAGTTATTATATATGTAATACCTTGACGGAAAAAATTGTATTTATTAAATTGATTTGTTTATAAATATGCGTTCATAAACATTAGACATTTATTGCAAAAACTAGCTTTCTCGTAAGTTATGCAATATGTTATTCAGCATATGTAAAAATAAGTAAAAATCAGTTCACATTTAATTTATAAAACAAATGTACTTTAATTATAAATGTTTCATCTTTTTGACAGTTATTAAATCTATTATAAATATGTATCCATAAATTAAATAGAAAATGGGCTAAGACAATCATAGCAAGATCTTGATGCTAAACTAATATTTTATGATTTTTACATATAGTTTTCAAATCATTCAAACTGCGCACTGTTGCTTTCAGTTTCAAACACAGCTCTTGAAAATGCATTAAAACAGTATTATCACATGTAATTAAATTAAAAATCAATTTTAATAATACTGATGCTAACTTGCATCTTTATAATCTCCCTTTTTCTACAGTGCAGTCATAACAAAGTTATTATTTTTAAAACAGAATCAACAAAATAGATAAAATTGTTGTCTGGATCAGTGATGACTCAGGTCAGATTGTGAAGGGTTAACTTAAAACATATAAAGATAAATATATATTAAGACCTTTACTTAATTTCCGCCCCAAAAAAACTGAGAAAAACCATTTATTGGAAAAAAATTGTACAAATTATTTCAATGAAAATATTTTCCAACACTTTTTACAACTTTTTTCCATCTTTCTGGCAACTGGGCGATATCATTTCAATAAAACAATGTCGGTTTCGAAGCAATCCATTCATCCACTCATTCTCGCACTTCTTCAACATTTCGGAAGCGTGTATCAATCAAGCCGTGCTGCATCGATCTGAATAAGTGGTAATCAAAAGGCGCTATGTGAGTACGCTGGGTGAGAAGGAGTTTCCCATTCAAGCTGCGTCAGTGTTTCCTTGACAATTTTTCCAGTGTGTGTGACCAAGCATTAAAGGAAAATAACTTTGCGCCTGTTACTCGCTATTGCTGGTCTTTTTCGCAACAGCTCATCATTCAATTAGTTCAATTGACGTTTGTAGACATCAGCAGTAATAGATTCGTTCGGTTTCAGCAGCTCGTAGTACAGCACTCCTTGCTGATCCCACCAAATGCAAAGCATTATCTTATGACTGTGGATGTTTTGGCTGCAATGTTGATGGTTGTCCTGGGTCTACCCATGATTTCTTGCGTTTGAGATTGTCGTAATAGATCCAGTTTTCATCGCTAGTCACAATACAGAAAACTTTTCTTATTTGCCTGGCAAGCAAGAAAACCGTGACATTGAAACAGTTGTGAATTCTTTCAGACAATTTATGTGATACCCATTTTCCTGCCTTTTGGATCTTTCCCATGGCATGTAAACGTTTGGAAACAGCTGCTTCAGTAACTCCCAGTTCGTTTCCAAGTTCTTCTAATGTTCGAGCTAAGTTTTCATGCAATAATGCTAGCAATTTATCGTCTTCAATTTTTTTTCGGCTATCCTGAGCGTGGTTTGTCATTGACATCAAAATCATTACTTTTGAATCGTCTATACCACTCTTTACATGTTATATGCGATGGAGCTTAATCGCCATAACCATCTTCAAGTAATCGATGAACTTCTGCTACATTTTTTTTCAAATCAAAGTAGTGCAAAAACATATGTCGAAAAAACACTTTATCGCATTCCATTATTCACAAAGCAAAAAAAATTGTTTACGCAAATAATTATGTATGCTGACTAAATGTTATCGAGAAATGTCAAAACTAAGAAAAAAGTACTAGATGGGTTAATAATAACTACTAGAACTGTTTACATCGCCATCTAACATTTGCGGGCGGAAACTAACAATAAGTTAAGATCCTAATACTTAGAAAATATTGTTACGTCCGTAAAATACACTCGCACTCAATACGGACCTAACAATATTAACATTAAACTTGCAACTTTTAATTGTGATGTTACATTATTTCTATTTACATATTTTGCAGTGTTGTTTTAACATCAAGATATATATATAGACAAACAGCCTTAAATATACTGATCAAATTTTTTCTTCTGTTTTCTTTTTTAATATTTCTAAAAGTGCATTTACTTTCAACGTTCACACGCTATAAGCGCTTATAAGCATTATTTCATCCTTATAAAATATTGTACAAGAACAACTGATGCTTACAAGCGCTGTGAATGCTACAGTGACGCAGTCTGATATGAGTAATAAAGATATATCCTTAAAACATATACCATATGTTCTAAGGATATATCGCACATTTCACAAAAAAGATCTTCAGTTAATTTCTGTAATACTACCAACTTTTAAATGCAATATTGCCACATTTAATGCAAAATATAAGGCAATGTATATTTAATTTAATAAGAATATAAATTTTTGATAAAAAATATTAATTTATACATTTTTAATTTAGATTAAATTTTGTTCATTATTTTTTAAAACATGCTAGTAAATAAACATTATATTCATGGTTTGTTTCCTATATGTATATACTATTAGTACTTACGTTAAATATATATCTTATAACTCAT
Organism: Solenopsis invicta; assembly: GCF_016802725.1. Classification (NCBI taxonomy): domain Eukaryota; kingdom Metazoa; phylum Arthropoda; class Insecta; order Hymenoptera; family Formicidae; genus Solenopsis; species Solenopsis invicta. Next base: position 7,918,232 of record NC_052668.1, read on the forward strand.
CTTGACATTTTAAAAATATTTAATAACATAAATGAATTACAATTATGTAAAATAACATTTGCGGATTAAATAATATTGATAATCATATTAAACTTTGACTGGTATATGAAAACACAATATAAACAATTGAAATACTTAACAATCAGACATAGCTATTTTAGTGCTAATATTTATATAATTTTATTTATCTTTGCAAGTTCACAAAACTGTGTCGAAATAAATTTTCGGTCTTGAAGCAGTTCTAAATTGAACTGCTTCAAGATTTGATAATATCACGCAGTTATCGCAGTATTAAATTGAAAGTCAATTTAATAATAAATGATACTAATAAGCATCTAAATGTGCTAATGATATCAACAAGAGCCCTTTCCTCTCTAAAAAAAAACTAAAGAATTTGTTACAAAAAATAATAGGGAAAAGTAGGGTAAATCGAACCTAGCTACAGTTTTTGCTCTCTATAAAGCGCAAATAACGTCCGACCATAAAACTGAAGATGCCAATAGAAAGATTTAATTCTTTTCATTTTTGCTTCAGACCATTTTAACGTATCTCTCATCTGTGTTGAACTATAACGAAAAATATAAAAACACTTTTTCTGGTCCGATTTGGAACTCTTGATTTCAAATCGGACCACCCCCTAGCCCAAAACGGACACTCCTATTTTTACCAACTCTTAAATAAAATTTCAAAAGATTATAATGTATTTTTTTTAGAATTGAATAAAAACAAGCAATTTGACAGTAAAAAATAAAAATTTTATAAAAAAAAACAAATTAGTAACAGTTTATGTAGTTAGACGTTTCCTAATCATGTTATGATATTATTATTATATAATTACAGTTAAAATCAATAAAATTCAATTATTCCGAGTCTAATAACTCATAATATTTTACTAATTTAACATTTCTAGGACCAGATAGTCGGCCAATTACTAGTGCTACGATCAGGTTGCAATTCCGACATAAAAGTCCGATTTGGACACAAGTCCTTCCGAATTTTAAAACAATTTTTACAATAAACTGCAAAAAATATCACAAAATAATATTTTTTATTCTACACTCTTTAATTATCTTAAATCAATTACTTTTAAAATTTTTAACACCTTTTAAATGATTTACAAGAATTTTCTTTTTTAAACAAATTTTCGCATGATGGCTAAAAATACATATTCGCGTCTATTCTATGAATGATATAGTAAAGAACTGTCAAACTGCTGTCACATGTTCAATGTCTCATAAGAACTTTACATTATAAATGGCACGCAAATCTGCTTAACTGTATTCATTTAAATTAAAAAAATCCGATTTGGAACACGGTCCGATTTACCCCACTCATCCCTACCTCAATTACACAAGTCTACAAAATTGGGGGGGGGGGTCCATGTGCTTCGAACTTTGAATGACGTTTCTATAGTATTTTGATGCGCTGAAAACGACTATGTTGTCCGTTTTTTTTCCATCACTTTTCATTTTTTAAATAATCATAAAAACAGCTTTTTTTCCAACTTGACTTCTTTATAAATTTTTTCTAGTTAAAAAAAATGATAGCAAAGTCAGCTTTACATTTTACGCAGAAATATTCCCACAATACAGAAAATATTTTTTCGCATTTTATAAAAATGTTTTATGCAAACTGTAAACAAAAAACTTTGAAAAAATCGTAAAAAATCGTAAAAAAATGATAAATTTCGAAATATAAAACCAAATAATTAAAAAACAAAAAATCTTACAAAATATTTGACTTTTTAAGCAAATTAGCTCTATGTTTCTAGTTTGATTCTTTTTTTGAAAAATTAATTTCCGACTATTTCTTAAAGTTATTGAATTTAAACCATAATAAACGCGAGCATTACCTACGGTGCATGACATCCTCTCACGTCCGACAAACTGCCATCAAATAAAGTTCAAGAAGTTATAAAATTAAATGAGATCATGTGTGTATAAATTTTTTTGATCACTGATTTCGAAAATAAACAAATCAAAATAGCGGATTCAATATGGAAGACAAGAATTTAAAAAATGCGTATAAATAACATAAACATAGATATCTGATGGTTTTGTGAGTCTCTGATTACTGCTGTATAATTACAATTGTTCCATTGAAAATAGCGGATCTAATATGGCGACACATAAGTTTCAAAAATTATCGCAATAATTTAAAATTGTATTATTTATACTGTATAACAAAACAAAGAAAAATATATTATGCTTCTTTTAATGACTTTAATGTAGTTTTTTTGCAGTTTCAAAATCTTTACTTACTTTTTGTGACAATAGAAAATGTACATACAGAAAAATAATTTTGCGTTACCCATCCTGTACCACATGGAGGTATTACCTTATTACTGGACATGGCCCCCTACATCAGAAACATATTTACACTATGTGCAGTCCTTTTTCTTCACTATTTATAACATGACTGTTTACATTATTATAATATTTACATTATTCTACATAACGATTAATACTAAATTTACATTCAATTGCGGACGGGATCCGATAGCGCACGGCGCAATAGCCCACCAACCAATCATCTTGACTTATCTAACTCACTTTTTATGAAGTTCAAATAATTTTCTTTGGTTTTACATAAATTTCTTTTTACGCTCCAGGATTTTTTTGTAGAGGTAAAATACTATGGCTACTTAGTTGGCTGTAGGTTAGTCGTAAAACAATTAAGTACAAATATAATTTGATATTAGCGAGTCTGATGAAATTGAAGTTGTAAATAGGAAAAGTAGTTTGAGTTAGATTGCAAACAGCTGTTACAACCTAGCCCACCAGATATAAAAACTATTTAATTTATAATAGTTAGTATTTGTGGCATATCAAAAAGCGTTTTTATTACGTTTCTTGTTTTTAAAGGCCATTATGCTGCTTAATTTGTAATTGACAATCCTGATTCAAAACAACATTCCGTGAGGTAAATAACAAAACAATTTAATATTCATTATTCAACTTTGTCTCGGTACATTGCAAAAAAGAAGAAACATCCCAATAGTCCCCAACAAGTGTTGCAAACTACCCTGAGAACGAGGTAGATTGCAACAATTGCAACCTTTACAAAAACTATATGCAATAAAAAATTTAGCGCATATTTTAAGTTCATTTTTAAAATTTTTGTAGTCACAATTGTAGACTACGTTACGTACTTTTGTTTTTGTTTTACTGTAAAAAATAAAATTATAAGAAATGGAAATGTAAAAAGTGTTGCAACCTACCCCGTCCTCCCCTATCCGAGCAAAATATCCTGCGTCGAGTATATCGGTCTAATACATACCAAAAGTATATAAATTTCACCAATTGTTATTGCCATTTCACTTTTTAATCATATAGCAGAAGGTTGAAAACCATTTCATTACAGTATTCCCTTTAAGATTTCTCAGTCAAAAACTCTGCATTGACGTACCGTGGCGAACAAAATTAGAATTAATAAGCATGAAACGTGATAGGTTGATAATAAAATTTTGTCTTGCATGTCATTTCGTTATTATACATTTTATTGTGAAAATGTGACTAATCTCGTATTTATTAAATTTGTAAAAATGGATTGCAAGCAAAGTTTCTTTAAATTGTATACTATACATAAAAGCATATTTTTCACTCCTTTCAACAGCTGTGTATTTGCCTGCCTAAATAAGCTTCACTTTATGTGCTTTTTTATGACTATTTACTGACTGTTAGGTGGAAAAAAAATAGGACCCATTTTTACAAATATTTTAAAGCAATCTCATTATTCTGTTTTATTGATATTGTCTTCATTTACAAATGTCACAGTGAAAACTTTTACATGTAATTTCTTGCTTATGATGTCACAATTTTAATACAGTACGTAGATAGGAGTCTTAATATAAGAATAAGATACCCAAACATAAACCCCCCAATCATAAAGACCTCAGTCAGACTGTTGATTATACAATCTCTTTGGTTGATATACAAGAAATAAACACCAAGATGCCAGTGAAGCCTTGGTCTAGCAGTGAGAATACTAGCAGTCAGAACAATGAATCCTGAGTTCAAACCCACCAAGCTCCTTTATTTTTCAACTATCTTGTAAAAAATCTATATCGGGAGCAAAGACATATAAAGCAGTAATAGCAGTATCTTGCAGAACAACAGACAGTATCTTATAGAAGTGTAAAATATGAATGACCTCATGATGTAGAGGAACAAAAAATTATGATGTAAGGGTTAAATAATGTCATTCCTCTATTGTGTGCAGAAAGGCTATCAGAAAGTAAAAAAAATTATTTAATGAATATCAGAAGGATCCAAAAATGGCCTTATTGATCCTTCTCCTTTACACGTGTAAATATCATCAGATCTAATTTTGACCATTGTAGGCGTTTCTCTACATTTGTGTAATTTATTTAGGCTGATCTAGTTTAATTAATGTTTATATTAGCTTTTAATCTGATACAAGGTGGAAATTGCACATGATTCATGAATCGATAGATGTTAATGTATTTAAAACAATTGAGTAATGTTCGCATTGAGCAATCACTGAACAATTGTTGCATTAATCTATCAAATTGCCTCATATCTCAGGCACAATAGTAATAAATTTGCTCCAACGGTATTTTCCTTTGTTACAGCACTAATATCGAATTTAATGTTAGATGCTGATATTCTGTCCATCTAACTATTAAAATAATTTAAAATACAGATAAATACAACAGTTTACATACGGAAACATACAACGATGGCTTGCATTAATACATTATGCGTAGTAATGCGCATGTGGCGCGCGAATGCCTTCTGATGAAAACAGACGCAATCTCTTTTGTATACATACTTGCCAAACGATCCGAATGCATCGCCGACATCATTACGCTGCACACCATTGTTTATGTTGCTGCTATTATCGGTGGAGCACATGGCGCTGAATTTGGCCCACAGATCACGGGAAAAAATATTCTCTCACTGCGCAGTTCGCGCGATTGCTTCGTTTAACCAACAAGTCGACAACGCGTAGCGTGGCAAACTCCTTAATACATAACACTGGAATGACTGGAAACCGTGGTGGGAGTAGTACATAGTGGGTGCGTTCGTTTATGCAGTCACTGCCGCAGATGTCGTTCGTTTATGCAGGGATGCATCCTATCTGCGCAGCTATCTACGAGGTTCTGCTCTGGATGCTCTGCTTGCAGTACCGCGTAAACGAACACTCGTTGGATATGTGACTGAAAATGTGGTAAATGTGGTAAATTTTATCACAATAATTTACCAACTTTTGATACTTCTATATGATCCTGCAAACAGAAAATGAATATGAAACATATATACACATAACTTTTTTACATATAATACATTAATTATTATTTTTATAATTATTTAAAATGTTAAATAAACGATACCGTTTTATTTATCAATAGCAGTTCTTCATCTGAACTATCTGACCATAATGCTCAATGCACACAATACGCGTCAACGCGTTACGCGTGGCGAGGTAGCCAATCATTTTTTCGCTTTTATGGAAAGAAATAAGAAAGCAAAAGAATGATTGGCTATCCGCCACGCGTAACGCGTTGACGCGTCCTGTGTGCATTGACCCTAAGTCAAGACCCAGTTTACACCGAACACTTGACACGCATACTAACAAGTAACTTTCTATTAAATTCCGTTTGTTTTCTGTTCCTGAACTCTCTGAATTAGTGTGCACTTAAAATGAAATAGATATATATTTGAAAGCTAGTGAAAGCAAGATGGAACGTTCCAGTGCAGTCTAGTGCAGGAATAGAAAACAAGCCTATTGTCTTAAGCCTGCAGCAGATGATACGTTTTTTCTTACTGGATTTTTAATTGGATTTTCTTACTTGCTACCGTACGGGCAATGGTACTGGCAGTGCTACTGGCCGTGGCTTCACACGGTGCGAGTTTTCGTACGGGCTAAGCAACTGAAATTTGTTTCATAGAAGCGGCACGCTTAAATATGGATGAGATAGATGAGATGGATGAAATTATTGCAACAGTTGTACATGTCGTAAAATTGCATTATTTTTAATTATTGAAAAATTGCGACAACGAAATAAATATCGCCGACGTTTATGGAGTCGACAGTCAATACATTCTTTAATGCCTCACTTTTACTGTGTTTATTATGGTAATTTAGTGTGTTTATCGCATATAAACATGGTTCTTGTTAGTAGGCCTCTATTAAACATAAAATACTTTCTTTGGACTATTTTGAAGTCTTTTCATTTCTGCACGATGTTATGTTTGCGAAGTGAATTCACGTTTGAACTTTGACAACACTTCGACAGTATAACCTGGTATAACCCAGTATAACCTATAAGACTGCGTCCTGATTGGCTTTCACAATAAACCAGTACAGAATCACGTAAGAAAAATAGGACATGATCTATTACGAAAATCCAGTACGCGAGTCAGTAGCGTAGCCCGTAAGCTACCCATTTCCAGTACGGGAGCACGTAAGGGTGCAGTCCCATGGAGCGTATCAGGCGTATCGCGGATTGCGCGTATCCAAAATCTGACCAATCGCGAACGTTCCGCTGCTTCCGCTGTTCTTGGTTCGCTGCCGTTCCGCCGAAGTTATTCTTTAGCGTATTCAATCGAGCGGATCAGAGCGGATTGAGGTTAACATAAAGAAAAATAGCAGTTTCTTGTAATTGATACAATTAAAACAATTATGAACAAAGGAAATATAAGTCCTGTGAGTAGCATATAGCATTTTAAAATATTATTTTTGTAATACTTATTAATTATAATATTTTAAGGTTAGTTTAGAATTTGACGAAGCATATTTTTGATTAGTCTACACTGATTATTTCAGTTTAATATAAATACGGATATAAATATTGTATTATGAATTGCAAATTACAAATTGCAAATTACAAATATTGGTCTGACCCAATATTTCCGTTTTCCTTTATTTGCAATTTTTCTCTCGTTTTTTAATGCTAAATAATAAAGCGCATAAAGATTAATAATTTTACGATGTATTTCATGCCTGGTAAAAACATCGTAATTTATTCGTTTTAAACGTTTTATTAATAAAGCAATTGAAAACAATATTGTTTTCGATTTCATTCTGCACCTGTTAAAAGTCAAATGTTTTATTTACTTATACTAAATAAATTAATAAATTAAATAAAATTCACTTTATATATACTGTGAATATTCTCCTATTCTTCCGTCTGCTTTTGTTCCTACGGTCCCATGAAGCGGAATTCGCGTAAGCGGATCAGCGGTTCACCAATCACAAGACTGTTTGGATGAGAGAAATAACAAAATTCGTTTCGTGATTGAGCATCCGCTTAATACGCTTACGCAAATTCCGCTTCATGGGACCGTAGGAACAAAACGTTCACGTACCGAAAGCAACGGAACGTTCGCGATTGGTCAGATTTTCGATACGCGCAATCCGCGATACGCCTGATACGCTCCATGGGACTGCACCCTAAGACTGCCAGTATAGGAGCACGTAAGCAATCTCGTAAGAAAAAACGTATCGTCTGCGGCAGGCTTTACTTTTCAAGCATGCTTCTCGGGCTGTGTTCCGATATAACTGCCAGTACTGGCAGTGGTGAAAAATCCGTTCCGTTATTGGTACGCAGCGCACTGCGACAGCATCTAGTAACATCAATGACGTCATGAAAGGTAGCCATATTGCCACTGTGACTACTGCAGCTTCCAAGGTGAGGTAGCTACAGTGCAATATGGCTACTATGCTGTTCCGAAATACGATGCTATAGCAGTGCTGGCAGTAATGCAGTAATATTGGAACAGTTGTGACAGTGTACTGTCATAACGTCACATTTACTGCACTGCCAGTAAAAACGGAACACAGCCTCGGTCTCCACGCTTTCGTCATCAATCGGAATACATTTGAGACAGCAATCGTCAATCCGATTAGCCTAGGGAAATTTTCTATACCTACGTTGAGTACCATTGTTCAATCCAATCCGAGATCCGATTAGTTATCGTAAACACCCGAGGATATGTCGGAGTCGACTTGTCGAGAATACCAAAGAAGTAAGAAGATCAGGAAGGAGCATTTGGCGAGAATCCCATGGTTACGCTTGAAACGGAAGAAGCCTTCTAGTAACTTCAGTAAATATGGGGATTTTTCGTTTCTAGATTGCCGATTGCCTTTGCAATAGTCGTTCACAACCTCATTTCTACCATGATATAGCCTATACTCCAAAGTTTATTCGTAATTTTAAAAATTATCAAAATTATTATTAAAAAATGGTGAGTTGTTGTGTGTGTGGCTGTACAAGAAAAAAACTGAAAATGTTACGTTTCATAAGTAAGTATTACTTATTCTTTTTGCATATCCTATTATATATATTAAAATGTTTATAGAGATAGTTTTTTACTATTGTATTATAAATAAGCTTTTTTGAAATTATTTTTACACATTTTTATATCAAGAAATAGCTGCATTGTTCAAATAAATAAATATTAACATTAAGTTCATTTTTTGAATTTTACTTTATATACATATACGATTTAAACCTATCAAAAGTCATGAAAAAGTTTTAAATAATTTGCAGATTTCCAAAAGATCCAGAAAGAAGAAATTTATGGATTAATTTTGTTGACAAACTTGAGTGGGCACCAACATCAAACTCAATAATTTGTTCGCAACATTTTGAAAAAAATCAATTTGATAGAACATCATGTATAGTCAGATTAAAAACAACTGCCATTCCATCAGTTCCATCGACATACAGAATGGACTGCTGATGACCGTGGTGGGGGTAGAAAGACACATAGAGTGAGAGGCAGACAATACGAAGAACGTTCGTTCTCTGTCTACTAAGTTTGATTGGTTGTTATGGCCCCAGCAACCAATCAGACTTAGTAGACAGAGAACGAACGTTCTTCGTACTGTCTGCCTCTCACTCTATGTGTCTTTCTACCCCCACCACGGTCATCAGCAGTCCATTCTGTATGTCGATGATCAGTTCACATTAATCGATTCAAATATGTATATCTATTAATATGTATTACAAATTGATAATTTGATTATAAATTTATTTATAAAACTTGTATTTTTTAGACAAACGCTGAACATGTTGGAAGTAATAAAAATAATTTACAACCATCCGTTAATCACTCATTGACACATAGTAAGTATATATTTATCAAATTAACAGTTCTGCGTTTGAAATTACAAATGTGTCAAATATTACTTTCTTAGTGTAGATAATTGAAGTAATTTAATAACACACATTTCTATTTTAGTTATTTTACAATATTCTTATGGTTCATATAACTTTCAGTTATGATGTATGTATCATCATTGTACAATACATGCTATTTTTAGAATATACATTGTCCTCTAAAATTAATTGATTATTTGTGTAATGTACATATAACAAAATTTTTAAGTTATACTAACATATATATATATATATATATATATATATATATATATATATATATATATGTGTATATAAATTAATTGTCTAAGAAAATGCAATATTAAACTTTATTTGTTAAATATTACTACATATAAATCTCGTGTAGAGGTCACGAGAACAGAGGTTCAAATAATGGCGCTTAACGATTTGGCAGCCATCTTAGGAGGGCTATTCCGTTTCACGGGTTACTAGAAAGCCTCCTTCCTGATATTCTTACTTCTTTGGAGAATACTCGGCCGAGGATAGCGACGGGAATGCCCGTCAAGGCACAGGAGAGTCGACGAGAATGCTCGTCTTCAGGGAGCGATCAAGAATGCTCAGTCACTGGACAGGTCGGGTAGTCGGACGGATCTGCTCTGTGGGGAGGGTCCCAGATGCGCACAGACCCAATTGGACACCACCAATTATAGCAACCGATGCCTAGAGTATTTCCGTTGGTTGGGTTAGATTAGATTACGTGATTGGCGATGTCCGATCGGGTCTATGCGCATCTGGGACCCTCCCGCTCTATGCGTTCCCAATGTAGACCTTTGCGCCGCCGCGCTACGCCGCCGCCGTCGATAAATTATCATCCGCCGATTCCGCCGCCGCCTGTATAAAATAAAACGGCGCACAGGTCTGGTCCAAGGTCCGTGGATTGGCGTTGGAGGGGAAGGAAGGTCGTTGCATAGCCGCCATTTTCGAGACAGCGAGTCAGTGTTAGTGTATGTACGTAGATAGTAAGGTACTACAGCTATTAGTTGTGTGAGTGAGCGAGTGTGCAGTAAAAGTATGGCCGCCGCCATTTTCGTTCCACATCGTTGAAGTGGATGCAACGACCTTCCTTCCCCTCCAACGCCAATCCACGGACCTTGGTCTGGTCCAGAGGTCTTACGCTATGCTTATGCTCTGTTAAGGTGCGAATTCATGCAGCGATAAATCGCTGGCGACTTTCCCCTTTTATCTCGATTTTCCCCTTCTACACATACTTGTGCCGAATCCGTTGGAATCCGTCGACAAATCGTCAGAAGTTCAACTTGGTTGAACTTCAGCGACAAGTCGACACAATCGTGAGCAGTATGGAATCTTCAAATACCAGTTTAGGAACGGATACGTGAAAAAAGCTATGATCCTGACGGCCTTTTAAGTATGGAGCTACCCAATACTATTTCTTTTTGTAATGCCGTTTCTCTTGTGTTTTTTGCAATTCCAACATTATAGCAGTTGTAATCACTATTCGTCTCTTTTTAATTGCTCTTGCTACTGCTGTTCCCAAAATATTTGCGCATTCAGCAGAATACACCTTATTTGAACGTATTGTCACTTTTATTTTTCTTCACTCTTCAATTTCTATTAAAAATAATACTTATTACTCTGTAATTATTAACTAATAATTTACTGAGTTGATTGCGCTTATTGACACTAAACGCCTATTGCGCCTTTTGCAATCAACTCAGTAAATTATTAGTTAATAATTACAGATTAATAAGTATTATTTTTAATAAAAATAATACTTATTTTATTTTATACTTTTTTAATACTTTTTTTTATATTTATTGTACTTTTAGTCGCTAGCGATTTGTCGCCACATGAATATGTACTAGGAGAAAAGCGACAGATACTTGACGCTGGCGTTACTTTTCCCCCACTTCTTCCAAGTCGCCAGCGATTTATCGCTGCATGAATTTGCAGCTTTATGCATTTCATGTGCGAGGCCCTTATAACACACACCTTCTATAACCGAAACGGGTGATACTCTTTTGGACACAGCACGATTGGACACCAACCAATCATCTTGACTTATCTAACCAAACCAACGGAAAAACTCTAGGCATCGGCCGCTGTGAGTGGTGGTGTCCAATCGTGTGCACCCCAACCGAAACCATAAGACGTACCGTAAGAATTAGCCAATCACAGTCGAGAATACAGATTCTTATTTCTTAATTCTTTGCCAAACTTATACAAATTGATGTGCAGCATTTATGCTATACCGATTACAAGTTTAGCATCTGAACGTGCATTCTCTTCTGCAAGTTTACTTATCACAGCAAAACGTTCTGCGTTAAAACCATTAAAATCTAATAAAATCTTATTTATTTATGATAATTTTAAATTAATAAAAAATATATATTATAAAGTCAATAAAATAAGTAATATAAGTTTTATTATTTAATGCGAAAAAGTCTTTCATATGTAAGAAGTCTGATGGTTAAAGCAAATAATATTTTATTTTTGTTACATATATGATGATTATAATTATTTAAAAATTGTTATTTTATTTTTTTACAAGGAAATAAGTTAGCAAGTATATTCTAAAAATAAATATTGTGTTTTATCTTTATAAACTTATTATATGTATTTTATTATTACATGTATTATGTACATACATATAATTATACGTACAATTATACATACGTATAACTATATGTATTGTTTGCTATTGTTTTTATTTATTTAAGTTATCTATACTTATTAAAAATTGAAATTAATGTTTATTCCCAATTAGAGGGATTTAAAATAACTATGTGAAATTCATTATATAATTTATAACATTATTGAACATGATAAACAATTAAAATAACTGCAAACTTTTAAAATGAAAAAGTTAAATAAAGAGAATAATATAAAATACAAGGAATATTTATGTTTCTTGATAATTTTTAAATATATCTTTCAAATATAAGTCTGTTTATTTAATTATTTTAGAATTTAACTCATTTATTAAAAAAAAAAAATATATATATATATATATGTGTGTGTGTGTGTGTGTATATATATATATATATATATATATATATATATATATATATACGCAAATTCTTTTTCAGGAAGGGCAAAAGGTTTGGTTGTTTAATCCTCGAAGAGTTAAAGGGAAAGCTCCTAAGTTACAAAGAAATTGGGAGGGTCCTTATAAGATAATGAGGAAATTTAGCGAAGTGGTATTCTGTATCCAGAAATCATTGAGACATAGGAAAAAAGTGGTTCATGCGGATAAGTTAGCACCGTATTTGGAAAGGCAATTGGAGTAAGAATAGAGAATCAGAGCCCGCAAAATTTATTTGTTGTTGATTTGGAAGTGACACAGACAACGCTTAAAGTCCCCGTGACAGGAGATTATCATAAGATTCAGCATTTTAGAAGACAACACTCGGTAACTCATAACTGAGATCCGGGATTGAACAAATGGGTTTGTCTTACAAATGGGTCTCAGAAGTGGACGACGCTCGGTAACCTGTGGCAGGAGCCCAGGGTAGAGCAGGAAATCGTCATTTTGGTTTGAATCGTGGGTGTTGAGTTACCCAAAGTAAAACCTGGGGTAGGAAAAAACATCTAAACATTTTCTTTTTCTCCTAAAGAAAGTGTGAGTTTTGGAATAATACGAGCGACGCTCGGTAACCCGTGTCAGTGACCCGGAGTAGAGCAGCAAGTCGTCGTGTTTTTCTAGAAATCTTCACCTTGGGAGATGAGTTCATAGGATGTTTGACTAAAGCTTTTTCTTTTCAGAGTTATGTTATTTACAAAAGAATACTTGTTGGATTTTGTTTTTCATTTCAGTTCTAAGGCTCCTTTGAGATGATGTACATCGTATAGAGAGTCACTGAAATATTTCTTGTTTTTAAGAAGACCGTCTCGCCCCGGTGTTTTTGATCCAAGGTTTTCCCGCGGGCCTTAGGGAAAATGCCGAGACGGGGACTTGGGGAGCCTTTATGGCGATGAGTCCTTGGAAAATTTAGTCTTCTCCTCCCTCTTGTCCGAAAAACGAAGAGACAAGCGCACAAGCTAGAAATTAAAGAGCTTTTGGAAATCCTTGGCGTTAGTTGTCGGGATGACAACCTTGAAGAAGGGGGATAGTGTTACGAGCCGAGCCGTCCTTGCGAGGCAAGTTCGAGCTGCGGTGTGAATAAGGCCGTGAAGCGTTCTCCTTGACAACGGCCTTGTTTATTAAAAAAATGAGCTGTCTGTGATTTTGGAGTTTGGTGTGTGATGATATGGTCGTGTTTGGTGGTTAATAATTAAAGTGATTTTGTGTATGATAAAGAAGTCTAGTTCTTTTCCGGAGTGAGAGCGCGAGTAAACAAGTACCCCTTTTTGCTCGTAACAATATATACAGGGTGTCAGGTAACGATCGCCCGCGGTTTCGTGGATTGATAGATCAAGTAAAACTGAGCAGAAAAGTCCTTTACCATTTTTTAATATTTGCCATAGTTAACGAAACAAAAATTAATAAAGTCTGCGAATAAGCGCGTATCACCGCGCGCAAGGGAAAAACAGCTACTGCTTTTCCTTCCTCACCGCACAGCGCCGCGTCTACAGCTGTGGCTGCCTACGCTCGGCGACCGGCAGGCGGTCCTTGCGCGCGGTGATACGCGCTTATTCGCAGACTTTATTAATTTTTATTTCGTTAACTATGGCAAATATTAAAAAATGGTAAAGGACTTTTCTGCTCAGTTTTACTTGATCTATCAATCCACGAAACCACGGGCGATCGTTACCTGACACCCTGTATATGTGTGTGTGTGTGTGTGTATATATTGACGCCACCATTTGTCGCCGCCGCCGATAAATTAACATCCGCCGATTCCGCCGCCGCTGAAAAAGAAAATTGTTGACAAATTCGCCGCCGCCAAACTATTTTACTTCAAACGCCGCCGCCTGTATAAAATAAAATGGCGCACAGGTCTATCCCACTGCCAGCTTATATATCCGGGGTGTATTCCGAAAGTTCTATTGAAAATAGTTTTTTTAATCATAAAGTTGGTAGCACTGTAACTAACTACGCTGTGTTCCGTAATGTAAATTGAATTTGTGATTATTGTTGGTTTGCAAAATATTATTTACTAATAATAAATTTTGATTTTAAAATAAGAATTGAAGAACACAAGAACTTCCAAAGATTGAAAATTAACTGCAAAGTTTGTTTTTAGGATAAATTTTTTGATATTGCCAATATTGATATTATATTATAATCACTTAAGGCGCAAGTTCACGCAGCGAGTAAAAGCTGGCGTTTTACCCCCTCTCCATCAATTTAGCGAATCCAGCAAATAAACGCTCAAAGTTCGATACAGTCCAACTTTTAGCGACTAAACGCTAGCGTTTACCCTTTCTCCATCAATTTTCATCAATTTGGCGAATTCAGAGGATAAACGCTCGAAGTTTGACACAGTCCAACTTTTAGCAAAACGACGCTAAAATTTAAATATTACATTCCAAATTAATTACCTTCCAAAAGTGAATATATAAGAAAAAAATTATGACTGAAAGATTAAATCAATTGACATCATCTGAAAATACAAACGAAGTTAATATATATTATATACATATAGTAAGCATACTTTTAGGCTAGGTTGCTTTTTGTTTTTTATTTATTTATGTTAGATAGCTTTATTTGTTATATTGTGTTAATAACTGTGTTTTTTATATTGTAGGAAATTTCTGTTATATTTCTGTTATACCCTCATATACTTGTGGTGTGTGCAAAACAATTGTTTGTACCATACAAGAAAGTGAAGAAATATATCGGCACTTTTGTATGGAGGGATATAATGAATGTTACATAGATAAAAATTCATATTATTTTTATCCTAAAAGCGGTAAATACAGTTAGTAACAATTTCGGCCCGATGTAAAAAAGAAACTGTGCTCATTACGATTTACAAAAATCGGAGCTACCCAAAACTTTCTTTTTAATATCTATTTCTTTTTCTTTTTTTAACAAATACATTGCAGCAATTGCAGCAGCTATACGTCGTCTTCTAATTTCAGCTATAACTGCCACTGTGTGTTATAATATTTTACATACTCGATATATTGATTATAATATTTCAATTCCATTTTTGCGGTTATGTCAGATTATGTACTTAGCAATTGCCGCTTTTAACGCTGCTTTGCATTGCGGTAGAGTTGGGTGGAGTAAGGGTAAAACGCCAGCTTTTATTCGCTACATAAAAAGGATAGATGCGATAGCGTTTAGCTTTTTAACACTGCTTTGCGTTGTGATTGAGTGGGGGTAAAACGCCAGCTTTTACTCGCTGCGTGAAATTGCACCTTTACACTTATTTGATTTGGTTTGAAATAAGTATGAAATTATATTATAATAATATTTAATAAAAGTCTATCATTTATAAGCATGTCAGCAAAGCTACTGTAGTCTCTTCAACTATTTAAAAGAATCAATTTTATTATGCACTATTAGAGCACATAAACGGATATAATCTAATTTACTTGCGATTAACAATTTAAAATTAATCAAAACTTGCAATTTTTAGCTTCACAAAATTTTTGGAAATCTATCTTTTGCTTAATTATTATTTTAAAATAAAAATTATTGTTAGTAAATATTATTTTTATAATACATGATTATAATTCTTTTAATAAATAATACGTCATTAAAATTATTTTATAAATAATTAAATTACAAGAAATTAAATTAATTTCTTCGATGGTCTCTGCAAGCTAACAAAATCACAAACTCAACTTTTATTACGGAACACAGCGTAGTTAATTACAGTGTTACCAACTTTATTATTAAAAGAGATATTTTCGATAGAACTTTTGGAATACACCCTTGAACACACGGCTGGGCGAGCCAATTTACGCAGGAATCCCTTCAGTAGATTTAGGTCATGTGATCGGCAGATGAAAGACCTGCGCTCTTTGACTATATAAATATGGACTGCTAGTTGGCTCTTTTAGGTTGTAAGAAACATCTACAGCGCCCTCATCTCCTAAGCGACGATTTCCAGTATAAAATAACATATACCCTAGTAGCACAAAATATTGGTTCAATATTGGGAAATAATGTAAACCCAATATTCTATATTGAGTGTGAATTGATTTTCAGCATTGGTCCAATATTGCAGAGTATGATATCGACTCTTATTTAACCAATCTTGAAGTTGCAATATTGGTCCAATATTGAAAAATCATGTCAACCCAATATTATCTATTGGATGTGAATTGATTTTCAATATTGGTCCAATATTGCAAAGTATGATATCGACCGTTATTTAACCAATATTTAAAAAAAAATAAATACGATATTATATATTGGTTGTGCATTGGGTTTTCAACATTGGTCCAATATTAGAAGGTTGACACTTTAACCAATATTAGTCCAATTTTTTTTTTAACCCAAGCGGTCACCCATCCAAGTCGCGACTCCGGTGAACGTTGTTTGACCTGTGTGATCGCTGCAAACTAATCCTTCGTGATGACCTGTGAAAGCTTTGTGCTGATACTTGCATATAACTGGTAGATCAAGTCAATATACGTTATCAAAAAAATGGAATATGTATAATTAAAGCACATTATTTACATAAACAAATATAAAATTATAGTTTTTTTACTAATTTCACAAATGCGGAATAGTATCTGGAATAACTTTTCTGTTATTTGTTTGAGTAAGAATGCAATTAGAAAATATATGTCAATATAATACAAATTAAATATAAAAAATTTTTATAAAAAATTTTTATTAAAAAAATTTTTTTTAAACAATTGAAAAATATTGTTTGCTTATTGGAATGTAGATTGAGGTTTCTTCATTTATGGACCTATATTTCGTTTATTGATAATATTTACAATACAATTATTGACTCGTAACATTGGCAGCACATTAATATTTCTTTTATAACCAATATTCGCTTTAGATTTGGAAATCTTGACCAATAATGCGCTTCCAATATAAGTGCAATATTGTACCATTGTTAACTTGTAACATTGGCAGCACATTACCGTTTCTTTAAAAAACAATATTCGCTTTTGATTGGCAAATATTGGCCAATGCACTTCTAATGTAAGTGGAATAGGGTACAATTGTTGACTCGTAATATTGGCAGTACATTACCGTTTCTTCAATAAACAATATTCGCTTTACATTGGCAAATCTTGGCCAATGCATCTCCAATGTAAGAGCAATATTGTAAAATTGTTGACTCGTAATATTGGCAAAACATTGTCATTTCTTTAATAAACAATATTCGCTTTACATTGGCAAATCTTGGCCAATGCATCTCCAATGTAAATGCAATATTGTTTATTAATTGGCGAGCAATATTACAAGTACATGTGCAATTGATTCTATGACCAATATTGGCTCTTTATTGGGAAATATTGGCCAATGTACTCCCAACATAACCAATGTTTCGCCAATGTTAATCAATGTAAAGCCAATGTACACCCAAGGACTTTGATTCTGTCCATGGGGAAATTTTTCAAACTGAAAAGTAGCTATCTTTCTACATACTTACAGTTCATGATTAACGTAACAACCAATAAGCTCTAGTTGTTTCATTAATCATGAACTGCGAGTATGTAGAAAGTGTTGACTTCTCAGTTTGGAAAATTTCCCCATGGACAGAATCAAAGTCCTTGGGTGTACTGTGCTACTAGGGTAGGGTGGTGTGTGGCTTTTATACGCGAAAGTAATAAACATTTGTGCAATATCCAAGAATTGAAACCTATAAAATAGTAACTGTTTGTGAAAAAAATTTTAATTTTTTAAAATTAGAAAATAAATTAAAAATGAGAAATATTATCCCTACAATAATTCAAGAAACATTAAAAAATGTAAGATTAGATAAATTATTTATTAACTTTGACACACATATTAAAGATCTAGAAATATTAGAGAATCAAATATGTAATAATAAAATTAATTATTACATATTATTTGAACGTTAAATTAGCTTATACCCAAATGATTGCAAATTGTCGGCAACTTGCCACAAATATCGCTCATAAGTTGTTAGCAAAGCAACAGAAGGGGGTATCCTCTTTTTAGTATGTTTTTGTCAGTAACAATTTTCAAAATATAATAATGGCAAGTTTCCAACAATCTATTGGCAATAGACTTTAAACTCAGTTTTCAGCAACTTGCTGGCAACTGGCGCGCAACACGTCAGGAATCCTTAAAATCTAAACAATGGGTAGGAAACAAGTGTTGCTGTTAGGTTGCCCTCAGATTGCAGACAATGCAAGAAACTTGTCGGCAATCTGATGACAACGATTTTCAGCAATTTGTGAACAACTGACGTGCAACATATTGTGTTTTTAAATTGCCAACATGTTATAAACAACAGGTAAAAAGATTTTTAATCCTTTTCATATCCCTTCTATAAATACCATATAGATCTTGTTACAAAATCTGTGTCATCAAGACTTATGTTCAACAGATAGAGCAGATCGATGAGCGCTTAGTGAGTTAAGAACAAAACTATGTTCCAAAACTCATCAAAAAAAAGTGTTGCAACCTTTTAGCTCATGACTATATACGCATACCGACGGAATCGGTATCCCTCCGCGCGCGACACGCGGCTTCTACACATATACGCGAAGCGCCCACATACATACGTACTAGTCTTCCCCTTCCATGCTACTAGTGTGGCTGCTAAAAGTCGAAAATGCATTGCTGACACTGGGCCATTTTGAATTTTCACTAGTTTTATGAAACACACAACGACAAATGATGTACATTCATAATAGGAGTAAAAAAGTAGGTTAGGCGATGCATGCGCAAGTATGCTTCGCTTTAGTTGGTCGCTTAGGTACTGGCGTTTACGTGCACTTCTCTCACTCAATAATAACCCAGATAGCAAAACGTGATAACTCAATCTAAAGCAAATCATCGCGCAGATTAAATTGCTTGTTAATTGCTATTACGTTGCCTTTTATTTAATGCGACAAAAATGTTTTAGTCAATTTAGTATCAATATGCTGAGTTTTATTGTCGAGCAAATGTAGAAAAATTATTGAAGTCAATCTGTGTTATTATATTGTGGTAAGTTGTGTTTAGAACTTGCCATTACTATATTTTAAAAATTGTTTATAGCAATCTGCGAGCAACATGACAGCAACATGTGAGCAACAATTCCCATTTATAACTTGTAATAAGTATAATGCTGATAAGTTGTTGGAAACTTGCTGGTATTATATTTTAAAAACTATTCCTGGCAAGAACATAATGGTAAGAGGATACCCCCTTCTGTTGCTTTGCTGACAACTAATATGAATATTTGTGACAAGTTGTCGACAACTTGCAATTATTTGGCTATCTGGGAATGTACAGTCGTGAGCTAAAAGGTTGCAACACATTTTCTTCGATGGTTTTTGGAATGTAGATTTGGTCTTTAAACGGCGAACGTAATTGGTTCTTACCTGTGAATCCAACCAATTACGTTTGCCAATTGATGACATCGAAGAAAATGTGTTGCAACTTTTTAGCTCACGACTGTACATCATTGTTAACTAAATGCTGAAAACTTTTCAGCAATTATTATTATAGTCGAGTTGCTATTCGGTTGCCGACGTGTTGCTCACAACTTATGAATAAAAGTAATACTCGCATGTTTCTGTTAACTTTATATTACCATTCGGTTGCCGACACGTTGCTCACAACTCATGAATGATAATCGTTGTTCACATATTGCTATCAGATTGCTATAAACATTGGTTGCAACAATTGTTCTACCGTTGTATGACAATAAAACTCAGCATATTAATACTGAATTAACAAAAACATTTTTGTTTCATAAAATTATAGGCAACATAATAGCAATTGACGAGCAACTTAATTTCTGCAATTATTTGATTTAGATTGAGTATTCACGTTTGGCTATCTAGGTAAAGGTAAAATAATTACGTTGAATAAACACAAAAACTTCATAAGACGTAATTTAATTAAAACTGTTATTTTCAGCGGCCAATAGTTTATACTGTACACTTTATTACTCGAAAATGACGGTTCTCTATTGAGGCTTCCTTTACTTAAATTACATCACTTGTTTGTTTTTATTTTTAATTACTTACTTTCCATTTTTTGCTTTATATATTTTATTATTATATATATATATATATATGGGGCATTCTCCGTCAAAAAGGCCACCCCTGCTGCCCATTTCAATTTTTGAGATAAAATGTTCGAAAAGGGCTTAAAATTTTCGTTGAAATGTCTATTTTTCGATGCCGTTTGGCCTTTTGGAAAATTCAAAACGGCATCAAATGACCTAATATCACGGCTAGAATGAAAAAAGCCTTTGAAAAAATACATAATAACGTGAATAAATGTGCAAGATATGACATAGCAGAGGTCTAATCCTTATGTGTAAGTGTGTGAGTGTGTGTGAGTGTGTGTGTGGAGGGGAGGTGGGGGGAGGGGGGATACGCGCGCTCATACGCGTGCGTGTATAAATGAATCACGTAAAAATCCTTGCTCAACATGGTCTGGCTATCAAGACATTTGCATACAAAATTTCGAATCATTTCATTATCCTTGTCCTGAAAAAGTACGTCACAAAAAACCTACGGTACAGAAAATATTGTTCTTTAAAAAATATTTTCTCCACAGAATAATAGTAAGATTACTTAAAACTACTTTGAAACTTATATTATCCCTCATAACATTTTTTACAATTGCAAATGTTGGCAACAGATTAGTTAGTAAAAAAACCGCAAACAGAAAACATACTTTGTTATGGTCAATTATGGTAGCACACTTTTGTTAATATGCAATAATCTTGGTAAAATATATGACAGAGTGGTTAACAGTAAGCAAATGTCGAACATATTGATGACAGACTGTTAACAAACGCCAAGCAGTTTTTTTCATTGCAAATAGTGTTAGCAAACATCACGTAAAAATGCAGCAGCATCTGTTGATCAAAATACATAAGATTGACAGTCGATAGCGAACAAGTCAATCGAATATATTGACGACATATTCACTGCATGAACCCAAAAGATCTATCTTTAAAGTCGTACACCTGCGAGTAGTACGCGGTATCGCCGCTAGATGGATGTGGCAGTGCTTATATCTCGTACATAAAAAACACATATGGAATAAAAGGCACAGCAATATTTTTTCATTTTTCAAATTTTCTCGTCTTGTTTTGGGTTAGAGAACCTCATCACAATACATTTATTAATCACAGAATTTATCGAGTTAATTAATTATAGTTTGCAATTCAGTCAATCAATAAGTTTTTTTATGTTAAATAGAATATTCAACTCACGTTTTTGTCTCTTCTTTATCAACTTTTACTTTTTCTACAATTATTCCAATTATCTCTTACCTGTACCACATCCAAAATAAAAAATGTCGGCTAAATCTTGTACAGATAGATGTATGAATCCATTCAAGAAACTTGGTGAAAAAGGACATTGTGGTAAAGATTTACGAGTGATACCAAAATTCATTCGGGACAAATTTCCAGAGATACCGACTAATTCTAAAATTTGTTGTGCATGTAGGAAAAAAGTAGGACTGAATATGTTGATATGTCTTTAGATGAATCTAATGATTGTGTCACAAATATGGAATGTGATGGAAGCTCATTAACAATGGATATTGATAACTCAGAGATTTCTTATAATGAAGATAACATTCGATCACCTAGAGAAATTGAACTGGAAGAAATGCTTGATGATCTTAAACAAAAATTTTCCACCTTGAAACACAATGATCCTTTAAGGGTGCGAATTCTCACTATAGCTCCGTCGTCTTGGAGTGTGAGAAAAATAGTAAAAGAATTTGGTGCATCACGATATTTAGCAAAAAAATCTAAGGAATTGAAATTCAACGGGTGACACTCTTTTGGACACAGCACGATTGGACACCAACCAATCATCTTGACTTATCTAACCAAACCAACGGAAAAACTCCAGGCATCGGCCGCTGTGAGTGGTGGTGTCCAATCGTGCGGTGTCCAATCGTGCGCACCTCAAATTCAACTATGGCGTATTAGCTGATACTACTAAAAGAGTTGGGAAAGTTTTACCGCAAACTACTGTTGAAAAAGTAATTGAGTTTTATAATAGTGATATAAACAGCAGGATAATGCCTGGAATGAAGAATGCCATTTCCTTAATAAATAATAATAAACGGATAATAGTGCGAAAACGTTTTTTACTATTAAATTTAAAAGAACTGCATGCTTTATTTAAAGAATGCAACCCAAAATATGATGTTAGCTTTAGTACATTTGCTAAACTTATTGTTAGACCTAGAAATTGCATACTCCCTGGGGCTTCTGGAACACATTCCGTTTGTGTTTGCACAATCCATGAAAATGTCAAGTGATTGATGCAATTGATGTACGGAAACTAACAGAAAATATAGACAAGCCACTTTCCAATTATAAAGATTGTTTGAATGAAATTATATGTAAGGAATCGAATCCTGATTGCTATCTTGATAAATGTGATCAATGCCCAGGTACTACCGAGCTTTCTACAAAGCTTTCTAAACTATTGGACGATTCATGCATTTCCCATGTTCAATGTTCTTTATGGACCGGAACTGATCGATCAACTATATTAACGCAACAGTTAAAAGTTGATGAGTTCATAAACGAGTTATGCAACAAATTACAAATTCTGAAATCTCATTCATTTATCGCCAAACAACAAATGCTTTTCATTTCAGAAAAAAAAGAGAATCTTTGTGAAGATGAAGTAATTGTCATGTTTGATTTTTCTGAAAACTATTCATATGTTTGTCAAAATGCCTCACAAGCATTTCACTTCAACAATGATCAGTGTACTGTGTTTCCTGTTATTTACTATTATAAAAAAAATTCTGAATTGAAGCACAAGAGTAATGTATTTTTATTAGAGAGTTTGAAACACGATACTGCTGCCGTTTACACTGTACAAACATTATTAATTCCAGAGATTTTAAAAAATGTCAAAAATCTTAAAAGAGTATTATACATGACGGATGGGGCGAAACAGCATTTTAAAAATAAATTTCAGATTGCTAACTTAGTGCATCATAAACATGATTTCAATATTCAAGCAGAATGGCATTACAGTGCGACTGCTCACGGTAAAAGTGCTTATGATGGCATTGGTGCTACTTTCAAAAGAGAGGCATATAAAGCAAGTCTTGTTGCTAAACCACAGGATGCAATACTAACATCTCAAGTTCTTTTTAATTGGGCTAAAAAACATTTCAAGAACATAAAGATTTTTTATTTAAAAAAACTGACCATGAGAAGGTAAAAAGAAAACTTAAGAAGAGATTTGAAACTGCACCGCCTGTACCGCAAATTCTTAAAAATCATGGGTTTATAGTTGTGGACGAGAATAAAGTACTAATCAAAAGGTATTCCAATGATACAAATGGAATACTATGGCAGTTATGAGAACAAAAGTAAGAAATATAGGATAAAAATAAAAAAATATTTCATGAAACATCTATCTACATATACAGACACACATACACATACACGCACACACGTACACACGTGAGAGGCAAGGGAACTCACGTAAATCAAGCACCCCAAATGTGAGAGGCAAGGGGACTCACGTAAATCAAGCACCTCGAATGTGAGAGGCAAGGGGACTCATGTAAATCAAGCACCCCAAATGTGAGAGGCAAGGGGACTCACTTAAATCAAGCACCTCGAATGTGAGAGGCAAGGGGACTCACGTAAATCAAGCACCCCGAATGTGAGAGGCAAGGGGACTCACGTAAATCAAGCGTCCCGAATGTGAAAGGCTAAGGGATTCGCGTAAATCAAGCATTTCAAACATAAGAGTTAAAGTGACTAATATAGATCAACTATCTCAAAAAGAGGAATATAAGTATAGTATAAGTTTCAGAGTAATTTTAAGTAATCTTACTATTATTCTGTGGAGAAAATGTTTTTTAAAGAACAATATTTTCTGTACCGTAGGTTTTTTGTGACGTACTTTTTCAGGACAAGGATAATGAAATGATTCGAAATTTTGTATGCAAATGTCTTGATAGCCAGACCATGTTGAGCAAGGATTTTTACGTGATTCATTTATACACGCACGCGTATGAGCGCGCGTATCCCCCCTCCCCCCACCTCCCCTCCACACACACACTCACACACACTCACACACTTACACATAAGGATTAGACCTCTGCTACGTCATATCTTGCACATTTATTCACGTTATTATGTATTTTTTCAAAGGCTTTTTTCATTCTAGCCGTGATATTAGGTCCGCCATTTTGAATTTTCCAAAAGGCCAAACGGCATCGAAAAATAGACATTTCAACGAAAATTTTAAGCCCTTTTCGAACATTTTATTTCAAAAATTGAAATGGGCAGCAGGGGTGGCCTTTTTGACGGAGAATGCCCCATATATATATATATATATATATATATATATATATATATATCCCACATAGAACTAAAACCTCCAATGGACGTCTAATGGACGTCTGCCGTGGAAGTTCGGATCTTCCAGTGGACGTCCCATGGATATCCAATGGACGGCCACTAGGCATCCACAGTTCCGCATTGCGCACGTCCATTGGACGTCCATTAGACGTTAACAACGGATGTCCGTTAGACGTTACGTGGCTTATTAATAAAGGGTTCATAGAGCCTTAGTGGATGACAAACCGACGTCACGTGGATTATTAGTAGAAGCTTTATGGAGTCTCAGCAGACGTAATTTAGATTATTAATGGACGTGTACCGTGGAGGTTCGGACCTTCAGTAGACGTCTTATGGACGGTAAAAAAAATTTTTTTTTAACAAATTTTATTATTTTTATAGCTTAATCTGTATTTGCTGTTTCACATATAACATTTTAATTCACTAATTACAATTACGTATTATTTTATAAATTTTTGAAACGCATCGTCGCCGGCGGGATTCGAACCTAAGATCTTCGGAACGATAACCTAGTATCTTAACACTGAGCTAAACGTACACTTGTGAGATTGTTAATAAAAAGTTATATTTGAAGTAAAGCTGATTTGAACAAGAAGAAACTGGCGTCTTGTATCGCGCGAACACTCTTATTAATCTTTTGTTTATTTAGCTTTAGATATTTTTAATATAAATTATATAAATAATTAAAACCTGTTTCTGCCCATGGCCAAATCAGTCAAAAAACAACAATTAGAAATAGTATCGAAGCATGAAAAAACATTAATGACGTAAAAAGCCCGTTGCCAAAGTAAATTTTGCAATTAATTGTTATAAACAAATTGTCAAAACTGACTGTAGAGGAGAACTGATTGCGCAATCGATTCACCGAGAAAAATTACTAAAAAAACATATGACGCTTTTTTAATTGTCATAGTTGTTATAATTGTTATAAACAAATTAGTTGCATAATTGTTTTGATAAAGAGATAATGACCAAATTCCGTAAAGAGAGCGCATGATGTACGTAATATAACATTTTATCCTTGTTTAACTTCTGGTGATCAACAAGGATAACGTCATGCGCATTATACGCTTTACGGAATCTATCTGACTTCTATGATAAAAGTAAAATCTGATAATGCTATAAAAATTTTATGGACTTCTAATGGACGTCCATCTGACTTCCATGATGGAAATAAAATCCTATGAAGCTATAGAGGTTTAATGGACTTCTAATGGACGTCTATCTAACTTCCATGGTGGAAGTAAAATCCCATGGAGCTATGGAAGCTTCATGGACTTCTAATAGATGTCCATCTGACTGCTATGATGAAAATAAAATCCCATGGAGCTATGGAGGTTGGATGGATGTCTAATGGAGATCTATTTGATTTCCATGATGGAAGTAAAATTCCATGAAGCTATGGAGGTTTCATGGATTTCTAATGGACGTCCATCTAACTTCCATGATGGAAGTAAAATCCCATGGAGCTATGGAGGTTTCATGGACTTCTAATGGACGTCCATCTGACTTCCACCATGAAGATAGACGTCCCATGGAGCTATGGAAGGGCGACGGACATCCACTGGAGGTCAATTTCTATGTGGGATATATATATATATATATTATGTAATTTTTTTTAATATATCTTTAATAATAAAATGTGTATTTTTTATATTTATTTCCTTTTAATTTAGTAAAATTAATTCTTATTTTACAAAAATATAATCGCATATTTTGGAGTAAACGTATAAATTTAAAGCAATATATTGTATTCCGTCTCTTTCTTTTCTGATCTTTTACTATTGCTGTCTCGCTTTTTTGTTTCACATTTCTGCTACTTAGGAAATGGAAGCGTTGCAGATTTTTCTTACACGAAAACATAGGAAAAGTGGGGGGTACTAGCAGTCCATAGGCTTGTTTTCTGTTCCTGCACTAGACTGCACTGGAACGTTCCTTCTTGTTTTCGCTAACTTTGAAACATCTATCTATTTCATTTTAAGTGTACACTTATTTAGAGAGTTCAGGAACAGAAAACAAACGGCATATTTATATAGTCAAAAGCTGCGCTAATCACTGCATAAACAAATGCACCCGGTGTGTGCAGTTTGCAAGCGTCTCTCTCTAAGGGTGATTTTACATGAAGCGTGGAAACGCGGAAATAACTGGATTCCGCCTTCCGTCGTTTCTTTCCGCGTGTTTGAGCGGAAAAGCGGAATCCAACGGAATCACACTGGTGTGTGCCGATGTGCACGTGTAAAATAATTCGAGTTTGTAATGGAGGCGCTGTAAGTATAATTTAAATAATTATTAATACTCAATAAACATAAAAGTGCTATTATTTTGACAGAAAAATCTTTGTAATTTCTCACTTTTTTTTACATAGATATAATTAACACGTAAAATCTAAACTAAAATCTTAGATTTTGTATACGGATTAACTGCGTAAATTTTTGTAAAAAAAAAATTGTGCTGATATTAATTATACAAACACAGATAGCATTTCAACGGCACAGTAACCGCAATTTGCCGGCACGGTGAAGCTGTGAAACGTTACGTCGTGCGCGCACGTTGCACTCATATGAGACAGCATCCCACACAACACATGGACGTCCCCGGACGTCCAATACATGTCCACAAAAGTGGATTCCTTGTAATGTCCTAGTATCTCGTACGTCTATAGGACGTTCCAAAGACGTCCGAAGGACATCCTGGTTTATCATAGATGCAGTATGACGTTTGTAGGACATCCGCAGGACATATTTGGGATGATTCGTAATGGGAAGGTACCGATAGCGCAGTACTATTGCACACAAGCCACTCACAGCGCTTGAACAGAAGAATATCACTAGGCACCAGCCGCTGTGATTGGCTGTGTGCAATAGTACTGTGCGCTATCGGTACCTTCCCTATGTATATAGCGGACTTTTTCGGAACGTATCACCAATATCTGCTAGACATTTAAAGGACGTCCTTAGAACATCTTCAAAATGTCTTATAAATATAAAGAACAACGCAATTTTCGAATGCATATTTATTATGTATGTTGGAAACATGTTTAATATACATAATATGTTAAATATTACGAATGGGAAGGTACCGATAGCGCACAGTACTATTGCACACAGCCAATCACAGCGGCTGGTGCCTAGTGATATTCTTCTGTTCAAGCGCTATGAGTGGTTGTGAGTGGCTTGTGTGCAATAGTACTGTGCGCTATCGGTACCTTCCCCTGTATATTAAAGCTTCTCATATTATCAAAATTTGTGGTTTATGTTTATATATGGTTAAATATATCTTGTTAAATATTTTTTAACACAAAATTATCTTTATAATTTTATAATTTATAAAATTCTTGTGTTATAATAATAATGATAATGATGATAATAATAAAAATACTCAACTTCGTTGACATATATGTATATGGGAAGGTACCGATAGCGCACAGTACTATTGCACACAAGCCACTCACAACCACTCATAGCGCTTGAACAGAAGAATATCACTAGGCACCAGCCGCTGTGATTGGCTGTGTGCAATAGTACTGTGCGCTATCGGTACCTTCCCAATATACAGTATATAGCTTTTTAATAAAATATATTATTCGTTAATATTTAATATTTCATTATATATAATATTTAAATTATGTAATATTTAATACATATGTATAATACTATAACGATTAATTTAATATGCTATTTAATGGCTATTTTATTTGTGAGGAAAATCCTACTCAAAATATAAGTAAATAATAACGTATATTATATCAAGTAAAATTTTTCTTGGAAAAGTTTTGGAAACTTAAAATATAAAGAAAGTAATTATACATCTAGCAGCAAGGTATATATATTTGATTTACAGAATCATATCTGTTTACATGATTCTGTGAATCAAATACATGTATATATTAAAATTCGATTTAATTATAATTTATGAAATCCTGTAATTTCGGATTGAAATGAATTTAACAAGTCAGTGCTGGCACCACCGCTAGGCGGCCACGCCGCGAGAGATCTTCTCGTGAGTCAAATGCGGCCACGGGAGTTATATCTAAGCGCCACCGCGGCTCCCACCACTCCCCAGCTCATAACTTCAGTAAGACTTTTAGGAACTGTTTTTTGTAACCTCGAGACGAATACTCGCTCTCAGTCTTTTCAAATGTGACGTGTGTGTGGAACGCTGTTCCACATACATTTTTATAATTTTTACATGTAAATAACAATTTGTATTGTTATTTAATCTTGTACAAAAATTAAATATTTAATTCAAATTTAATCTTTTTTTAGTCCTTTTTAACAAAAAGAATACAAAAAATATTTTTTTGTAAATTAAACATTTATAACGTTTTTATAATAATGTGTTCTGTTTTAATAAATCTATCTGGGTTCCGATTTTATAATATTTTCAATCTGTCTTAACACCATATTTTTGGTGCAGAAATCTCGATCGATTCGGATTACTCTTTTTTTTAATCGGTTTTAATCGCACATTTTCGGCAGGGTTAATATTACTTTTTAATAAATATTTTTTACTAAATAAAGTTCTAATCGCGCAATATAAAATGTCTAAACAACGTCCATAAAAATCCTTTTTATGTCCTGCTGAGACGTCCTAATGACGTCAGAAGGCGGTACATTGTACGTCCGAAGGATGTTTCCTAGACGTCTACAAGACACAATTGGTATGTCATCTGGACTAGAGTCCTATATAAAGAGAGAAGCGACATCGAACCCCCATCACAACCTTCAATATCCAATTGAGTCCTCCACCGCCATTTTGGGACCGCTCTAACGTCATCAAACACCATTCGTATCATTCTGCAAACAGCTGTGGTCACAATATGGTTGCTCGTTTAGCCAATCAAGTATCAATAAGATTACCAATCAGAGCTCGGACATCAATGTCGCTTCTCTCTTTATATAGGACTCTAATCTGGACGTCAAGACATGTCCAACCGCGACGTCCATTGGACGTTCAAAGGACGTCCTTGTGTTGCGTGGGATGTGTCTAAATTCGTGAAGTCACATGAAACGAATTATATAAACAGCATATTAACAGCACGTTGCTAGCACGACGTTTCATAGCTGACAGAGAGTTACTTTGTAACAGCACATTGACAGCACGATGAAGTTACATGTGCGTAAAAAAATCACAAATTCTGTCTTTTTGAAACGGCACGCTGCGTGCACGAATCTGTTACGCCGTACAAAATTTATATATACACACACACACGTGCACACACACTACATGTGTGTATGTGTGTGCGTGCGCGCAAGTGCGTGTGTACTTTATAAATAATGGCGTTTTTGAAAGATCATAAATGTACTTTATAATTAAACAACTTATTGAAGAAACAATCTCTCAAAAATAAATTCACATAAAAGTAAGTTTTAAGAGTGAGTTCTAGTTGCGCATAGACCCGATTGGACACCAACCAATCATGTGAATTATCTAACTCTAACTAATAAAAAGCTGTAGGCATCGGCCACTATGGTCCAATTGAGTCTGTGCGCAACTGGGACGCTCTCAGTTTTAAGACGAATGATTTTGTTTTCCTTTTATGGTAAGTTTCAGCGAGTTAAGGACTAAAAGTTGAATTTTTTCGTAAAGATTCATAAGAGTTATTATGAATTAAGATTCGTAATTTTAAATCTTAAAGAAATCAACAAAGAAATTTGAAAAAAATTCAATTCCTCAAAATAGAAAAATTTCAAACTGCAAGTTTTGTTCTGTAAATATAATTTTCAAAAAAAAGGTAAAAAAAAGACGGTATTTATGTGTGTGCGCGCACCTTATCTTTAATTTTTCCTAAAAACACAAGTGGTACTATTTCTGTATTTTAACAAAAGAAATTTTTCTATGCTAACCCATGTGGTACTCTCTTTAATTTCTATACAAAACCTAAGTGATTGTATTTCTGCATTTTTATTGAAAAATCTTCCTATTTCTAACCCAAGTAGTATTTACTTAAAAATAAATATTTTTTATTTATTTAATCCAACCTAAATGTATTCTTCCCAAAAAATGTATGAAATCTTTAAATTGCGCCATTTATAAAGAGAATATGTTGCTCTTTGAAATAATTGCTGTACTACTTTTAACAAATAAAATGCAAGTGATAGTATCTTTATTTTTTAAATAAAATCCAAGTGGTATCTTTAATTCCTTTCTAAATAAAATTCGAGTGATACTATCTGTGTATTTCTATTGAAAAATTTTTCTGTTTTAACCAAAGTAGATGTACTTAATTTTAAAAAGTTTCAAATAAATATATAACATTTAATTTTAAAGAATTAAGGAAAAAACAGAAATGAGAAAGTTTTATTAAAATATAAAATTTTTTAACTACAAAAAATTGCCGCTGCTAGATGTTTAAATATCTAAATAAAATGTTGTAAAATATTTATTATAATAGTTATGGTAACTTAGATAATTATAATAATTTAAAATGTTACTTGTAAAAATTATAATGATTTACAATGTTACTTGTAAAAGATAATAATTTACAATGTTACTTGTAAAAATTATAATGATTTACAATGTTACTTGTAAAAGAAACAAGTGTTGAAGAAATTTACTCATTAACTTACTTCGCGTAATTACTTTATCAACACTTGTTTCTTTTACAAGTAACATTGTAAATCATTATAATTTTTACAAGTAACATTGTAAATTATTATCTTTTACAAGTAACATTGTAAATCATTATAATTTTTACAAGTAACATTGTAAATTATTATAATTATCTAAGTTACCATAACTATTATAATAAATATTTTACAACATTTTATTTAGATATTTAAACATCTAGCAGCGGTAATTTTTTGTAGTTAAAAAATTTTATATTTTAATAAAACTTTCTCATTTCTGTTTTTTCCTTAATTCTTTAAGATTAAATGTTATATATTCCTTTGAAACTTTTTAAAATTAAGTACATCTACTTAGGTTAAAACAGAAAAATTTTTCAATAGAAATACACAGTATCACTCGAATTTTATTTAGAAAGGAATTAAAGATATCAGTTGGATTTTATTTAAAAAATAAAGATACTATCACTTGCATTTTATTTGTTAAAAGTAGTACAGCAATTATTTCAAAGAGCAACATATTCTCTTTATAAATGGCGCTATTTAAAGATTTCATACATTTTTTGGAAAGAATACATTTAAGTTGTATTAAATTTAAGATATTTATTTTTAAGTAAATACAGCAGTTATTTCAAAGAGCAACATATTCTCTTTATAAATGGCGCAATTTAAAGATTTCATACATTTTTTGGGAAGAATACATTTAATTTGGATTAAATTTAAGATATTTATTTTTAAGTAAATACAGCAGTTATTTCAAAGAGCAACATATTCTCTTTATAAATAGCGCAATTTAAAGATTTCATACATTTTTTGGGAAGAATACATTTAAGTTGGATTAAATAAATAAAAAATATTTATTTTTAAGTAAATACTACTTGGATTAGAAATAGGAAGATTTTTCAATGAAAATGCAGAAATACAAGGTTTGAAATACTTAGGTTTTGTATAGAAATTAAAGAGAGTACCACATGGGTTAGCATAGAAAAATTTCTTTGTTAAAATACAAAAATAGTACCACTTGTGTTTTTAGGAAAAATTAAAGATAAGGTGCGCGCACACACATAAATACCGCCTTTTTTTACTTTTTTTGAAAAGGTACGATATACATGCATCAGATCACATGAGATGCGCATGACGTGCATAATGCATTATATATCCTCGTTTAACGTTAGTTAGTTGAAAAACAACAAGGATAAATGATGCATCGCATGTTATGTTATGTGTGAATCGCATGTTATGTTATGCATGAAAAGGAACGCACCCATAATCACATAAAACGGCTATAATGAGCATCACTCCGTGTCGAAAACGTATACAAGTTTCTCTTAGCGACGATCGGCAAAAAGAAAATGTCGTCTGCCCCGCAAACCGAGATATATTGCCGATTCAGTTCAGGTTACAGGTTAGGAAAGCCATGATATCACGGCAATCATTGTCGCGACACTCGCGGCCATCGTGATGCATCACATGAGGCTTGTTTTCTGTTCCTGCACTAGACTGCACTGGAACGTTCCTTCTTGCTTTCGCTAACTTTGAAACATCTATCTATTTCATTTTAAGTGTACACTTATTTAGAGAGTTCAGGAACAGAAAACAAACGGATGGTTGCATGCGGGCTGATATAGTGTAGAGTCCCTAGAAGTAGAGAGTCTGGACATCTGCCCCTAAAATGTCGGTGATGAATATGTCAGTGTATGTACATATATGCATACATATGTATACCTTATGTGTGTGTATGTTTACCATTGTGTGCACATAAACGTGTTGTATGTTATCGCATTGGCTAAAGAGGATTAAATAAGGATCCGTATTGGTGCTGCCATTTTAGGTGCAGTCCAATCACGTGGAACCCCGAAATGTCCAGACTCTCCACTTCTAGGGACTCTAATATAGTGTAGTAACGAGCGCCACTCGTTACTCGTGTCGAAAAAATGTACTGGACAAGATTCGCTTGGCGACGATAATAATAATGACGTATCTTAAAAATGTAAATCGTAAATCAAGATACATTGGCGATCTGTTTCCTTCGACATTGTTTCTTTGCTTCGTCATCCTTGACATCAGTTTTACATCGATGTTTTTGCTTAACGATACTGTCTTTTGACTTCAATCCACTTGAAGTTCTAGCCTTCTGAAGATTATTATTGCAGGGTTTTGTGTAAACTATATTGGCAATCTGTTCCATTCGATGTCGTGTCATTGTTACTTCGTTGTCATTTACATTCGTTGCACGCCGATGTTTTTGCTTTGTCGCTTGCAAGGCGTTCATAACGCATTTTTGAAACATTTTTCTGTCTGGGCTCTCAAAATTTTTATTTGCACGAACAGCTCCTAAAATTAGTTTCATTATAAGAACATTTATACAGAACATTCTAGACTTCGCGAAACATCCGTCAATAATGGATTCCTAAGATCATTTCAAGACAAAAATCCTAATATTAAAATGTCGGCGCTACAATAGTTTTTAAATGAAAAAGATTTAAAGTTGACAAATCAAAATATCTGAAATTTGCTCGCTCAGGTGTGCTACATCGTTCCGTGAAGCTGTATGCAAAATCTATACAGGGTGTCAGGTAACTACCGCCCGTGGTTTCGTTGATTGATAGATCAAGTAAAACTGAGCAGAAAAATCCTTTACCATTTTTTAATATTTGCCATAGTTAACGAAAAAAAAATTAATAAAGTCTGTGAATAAGCGCGTATCACCGCGCGCAAGGACGGCCCACCAGTCGCTGAAACGTAAGCAGCTGAGGCAGCCTTCTCCCTCCTTGCCGCGCCGCTCGCAGGCCGCAGCTACTGCTGCTTTTCCATCCTCACCGCACCGCACCGCGCCAACAGCCGCGGCTGCCTACGTCTCGGCGACCGGCGGGCGGTCCTTGCGCGTAGTGATACGCGCTTATTTGCAGACTTTATTAATTTTTATTTCGTTAACTATGGCAAATATTAAAAAATGGTAAAGGACTTTTCTGCTCAGTTTTACTTGATCTATCAATCCACGAAACCACGGGCGGTAGTTACCTGACACCGTGTATATATGAAAAATAAGATTTATACTTAAGAACACCTTCACTGCTGTAATATTATGTCATATTTAAGCACACTTATTTCGAACAGTTTAATTTACTAACTTTAATGCTCATTTCCACCAATGTAAATTAATTTAGATCTTAGTTTAACTTACTTTTTATTTCTTTTCAATTTTTAAAACTAAAAAAAGATAAAGAGTAAGTTAAACTGAGATCAAAGTTAATCTGTGTTGGTAGAAATAGGCATAAACTTTTTTTATATAAAAACTATGGCATCCTCGACCTTCTGATTTTAAAATTTTTGTCTTAAAATTATTTCAGGAGTGTGTTATTAATGGGTATGGTTACGCAAAGTTTGGGACATGATAACAAATATAAAATCATTTATATATAAAAAATATTTGAAGAATATAATATAAAAATGTTACTAACAAGAAGTAGGCAAGAATTAGAAAATCTGTTCAAAAAAGTTCTACAAACAGTTTTAAAGATGTTTATTAATTAGGTGAATCATTATGAGTTTATGGTCTCTTGTTTACTAATAAAATATTAATAATTATTTAAGATCAAATTGCACACTATATAAAAAGATATAAAAATTATAAGTAATTATTGACTTTAGGGAAAGTAGCTCGGATGATATTGAATCTTGATATATGTTGTCAGGGTCAAGAAAAGTTCCAAAAAAGGTAAAAAACGTATGATGAAAACAAAAATTGTTGGAAATAAAAGCAAAAAATGATGTTGGAAAGAATACATACTGCTGTAAAAAAAGATGGTAAAATGCTGAATAAAAATTGTTGAAAGAGAAAAATATTTATTACGAACTGATGGTTTCTATCTTATTTCAGTAAGATCTAGTCTCTAAGTTTTTATAAAAATATTCCCACACAGCAAAATTGTACAGCCCGATTGTTGCAAAGAACTTTTAGAAAGATTTAAATCTTTCACACCTCATGTGCAACACTTCTAAAGAGATTTTGCAAAATGTCAAATAAAATGTTGCAAGAGAAATGTTTCTGAAATCTATCACAAATATATATAATACATTTTTTTTATTATATATTCCAGAAATATTTTCATTTATTATATTATTCAAATTGTAAATAAAAATTAAAACGTATAATAAAAACAGTAGTTATATTTTATATATAATTTTAAATGCATTTCATTTATAATTTTTATTTCAACTTTTTGATACGCATATTTTCTACATATAAGTAATCCTTTAAATATAATACATTTAAATATTATTGTTGAAATACTTTAAAACGTAACTGAAGTTTTTCTTAAATACTACTAATTGTGAATATAATTAATTTAAATAATATCTTTGAAGTAAATTTAATATACATTAAAAGTCTGTACGTCAGGTTAAAACGTTGTTTGATAATAAACAAGAATTTTAAATAATTATTCAATGATTTGAACATGATGCTTTCTTTCTACTTGAATTATTATATTATTTATATATTACAGAATAAAATATTAAAACATTGAAGAAGAAAAAGAAAAGAAAGTCAATGGAAAAACAAATGAAAAATAAATGACAATAAAGAAAACAAAAAAGCGACGGCGTCATACAGACCCATATAGCACAAAATTTGCAACAATATTTCTGCAGCCTTCTGTGCAGTATGGAGAATAAAAATGTGAATCTATTAGCCTAGGTTACAACAAAGTAAACGAGAAAGCAATGTAAGTAAAGCAAAATACATAAAAGAATAAAAGGCACTAGGAAAATTAATGTGAAATAAATATACTCACGAAATATCGTGTGCATCAATTTTGTATCAAAAAGTTGACGTTTATTTTTATTGCCCCACCAAGTAAAATGTGTAGTAACTTCCGGAGTCATCGCTTCATTTATAATAAAAGTAATCGTTTCTCGCAAGTTAAATCCTCCAATATGTATAAAGTAATCAACCTAAAAATTATACGTATACAAATATTGAAACTTGATATTACAATGATAGTACAATTATAATGAAAAATTATACAAGTTATTACGATATCATCTAACTCTTTCGGCGGAAGTTCTTCGAAGCGTTCAAATTCTTCTATCGTATGTAATGGTAACATATTTGATTTGTTAGGAATATTTCCTTTGTTTATCACTTTCTTCTTTAGAAGTTTTTCAATTGTAACGAGACGTTCGTAAATGCGCCTATAAATGAACAAAATATAATTCATTAATGTAGCAAACATTATAATATAGTAAATATTATATCATTGCGTAATGTACGTACTGTAATTTTGGATCGTAGTACTCCTTTATATGTCTACATAAACAGAAATGATTTAAACTTTAAATAATGAATATCAACGTTTGAAAAAAAAGATTAATATATGTGAAAGCAAAAAATGCTATACAGGGTGCGGCATAATTAGGTGAACGATCATGGCGCCATTTTGTATTTCTTGGACATTACTCAGTCGTATTTGATCTTTTGTAAAGACGTGTACAATTTGTATATAATGCAATTAAAACGAAATAAAACTTTCAACAGTAAAATAAATAAATAAAAGTTAAGTGTCAACGTACTCCAATAAATTGTCCATTTTTGATGACTGCAGTGCTGTTGGTTGCTTTTCCATTAGAGGCTTCTTTTTTAATATTATGTCTGATACAATTTTTGGTTTTGTATTATCAACTTGCGTAGTCGTATTAGTTTCTGTGCTACATGGAGTGGTGGCAGAATGCAGAGTTGTTGAGATAGTTTTTCCAATTTCAGATGTCGATGCAATATTTAAATATGATTCATTATTAGATGCAGTGACTGTTGGTGAATTAAGAGGTTGAACTGTAAGCTGAGGTGTGTAATTTATTTGAGGTTGAACTACTGAAGTCTAAGGTGTGTAATGTGTTTGAGGTTCATAATTAACGGATGAATATGTATTGTGAATTCCAGTTAAATATCGTTGATTATCGTTTTGTTCACGCAAAACTGAAAAATTTGGAACTGCATACTCCGATGCTTGGAGCAATTTTATAAAACTGTTGTCATTCTGTTGAGATGAGTACTGTGTAGCAGGTACTTTGTTCACAAATTGGTTAATTTCCGATGTCATATATTGTGTGTAAGAGTTACGAGTATAGGAAGTTGAGTGCAAGGGAGTAAACTCGCCTTGTGAATGCATAATATTCTGTGATAGGTTCTGTGTTTGCATGTTGTGTGATTGTTGCACGTAAATATCAGGTAACTTTCTGTCACATTTAGCAGGTAACTTTTGTTCGCATTCAAGTTTGTTATGATTGTTCATTGTGTCCTGCAAACTGGATGTCGGAGTCTTCGATTCATAACTTCAGAGTTCAGTTCTGATATCTTCGATTTCTGTATTAATTATAGTCGATTTCTTAGTTTTATTTAGACTATCATCGTCGTCGGATGTCCTTTTATATCGCTTTGGCTTCTGAATGTTTCTCTTTGGTCGGTTGACGTCAGTTGCCATTGATGTCTTTTATCAAAAAATAAAAATAAAAAAACAGACAAAAATATAAATAATAAATAAAATATTGTACATATAGGGGGGAATGATTCTAAATTTTAAAAAATATACAATATATTTAAAATAAATTGAAACAAAACTTACAAAATAGTAGCTACAATAAATACGCAATCATGACATAAATTAAAGGTATTGTCTTCTAACTGATTGTCTTCATTATGTTTGTTTTGCAATAAAGGCATCAAATAGCATTTTTTATATATCTCAGATACATGAATAAGCGATCATTCTGCAGAAATCAATGAACATTTAAAAAATTCAAAAAGTTCTGAAGACAAACCTACATCATAAAATGATTCGATCTTTGAGAGTTTTCGAATAACCAGGAAGTGATTCAAATTTTCCATTACAATGTTAATAACTACACAAATCGATGAATCACGCAACATACAGCAATTATTACGTTTCGCAATACTAAGATATAATGCATCATTTTCAATCGAGCGATATTGTGTACAGTTTGAAAAAAATTCTTCAGGAACAGGACCTTTTGTGTGCGGTTGAAGGCATCTATAAGACGATTCTTTGGAAGTGCAAATGCGTATATAAGAATTTTCTTGTTCCATTATTCTAAGTGCAATTTGCTGCAGTGGCTGATTTGGTTTCCTGCAAAGTTTACTTATGAGGCGCATATTGTTCTCATAAGGAAATGCTGAAAAACAATTAAGTGGGCCCAAATTTTTCGCATCATTACATATATGAAGTACATATATGAAGTCCATGTATGTTATACGATAAAAAAAAACGACCCATACAATTGTTCGCACATCTTGACAAATTTTTGTAAAGCGAGCTCCGCATATCTTAAATGCAGATCACTTCTAGTCGGCAGTACTAGACATCGAATTGCTGAGTGTAACATCAAAAAATGAAAATAAAGATCTTCAGGAAGAACATCTTTAAGAACAACAAGCCCAGTATATAGAAGGAATTGACGGAATTCCGTTGCTTTAAATCTTTTGTAAAATGCAATAGACCTTGCGACGAGACGACGAGCAAATTCACGAGGGCAAAACTGTGACAAATTGTTTAAAGATGCAGAAATTTGTAATATTTGACGGGCACATAATTTACTGGACTTTGTAAATACACCATCTACCCATGCCGATATGCACTTTTTAACGACACCCAAACAAATCAAATGCATGTATTCGAAAGAGACCTGGCTAACTGCTCCCACGGGAAGTTTGGATAGTGCACTTAGTCCTTCTTTATGATGATCTTGATCTACGAGCCTAGAATATTCGTCATCAGTTCTACAACGCATTGGATCGAATGGAAAAACTGTTCGTTTTTCTATTGTCACTCCTGTTATGTAGCATTTTGAACATGGATTAAAAGCCACGTGTCCTTTATGATTTAGAATAAAAGCGCGAGCAGGCGCATCGGCTATGAATGCACGTAAACGAATCGGTAACTTAATGCCTTCATAATCAATACTACCGTCACGTATAATTTTAGTCACCTCATTTACAAAAGTTTTAAAAAAATCACAGGCATTTGTGGGTTTTCCTGGTCCACGGTAAATTCCAATTACTTCAGGTTCAGTATTACAAATATTTACAATTCTGATCTGAATTGGCCATATTTGAGAATTTCCCGATTTATCCAAAGCACCACCATCAGTATTAAAATCTATTTCTAATATATTTGGAATCAAAACAGACTGAATTTTTTTAAGACTTTTAATTACTCCTTTTTCAAACCCAAAATGAACGTATTCGCCGGGTTCGACAGTGGACAATTCTATTCGAATTCTGGGGGTTTTTAAAAGCGTTCGCGAATCTTTCGGAAAATAAAAAAAATAAGAATGCATTTTCAATATTTTCAGAATCTTACTTCTTGTCGTATGTGATACGTTATTGTCAAGAAAGCATTGACGAAGTAGTTGCAAAAATGAGTGCCTACTGTCCTCATCAG
The DNA here is from genome assembly GCF_016802725.1 of Solenopsis invicta. NCBI lineage: Eukaryota > Metazoa > Arthropoda > Insecta > Hymenoptera > Formicidae > Solenopsis > Solenopsis invicta. Next base: position 7,957,782 of record NC_052668.1, read on the forward strand.
TATTGTCAGTAGAAAAACCATCAGTTATTTCTTTATGAGCGACAAAGCTGTCACTTGATGCAGAGAGCTGTGACTCATTGCTGTTGCATACAGAAGATGCGAGTGATTGAAGAACTAAATTAGTGTCAGCCGATTCAAAAATTGTATTCTTTAAATTCTTTGACACATTATTAGGTATATTAAACGAATTAGATAGTTGAGAATCTTCCGCGACAGAATTGTGTGCAATAATCAGATTACTATCTATGTAATCGTGAAGAGAGGAAGAAGATTGATTACTATTCTGCATTTCAGATTGTATTTTGCGTATACCTAACTGTAGTAATATTCTTCTACGTTGCCGGTACAGCAACTGATTAACAGGCTTACGACCATAAGATACTTTATATTTTGATAGAAATTTCATGTTTCTTGAGGTACTCAAAATAAAGATTCCATTCTGTATTTATATATGATATTTTATATTTTTTAAAAAGAATTCGTTTTATATGAAACCAAATGTCAGAAGTATATATAATAAAAGTCACCATATATTAAATGTTGAATATTTTAAAGAAAATAAAGACAACAAAATGTAATGCATATATATTCATGTTAGATTTATAAATAAAACGTTACTAACATTCATTGAAACTCACATTAGTTTGATCCAATCTAAGAATCCTTTGTAAATTATATCAAATACCACAATTCACCAGTTATGTACCTGAAATCAGTAATATTACAAAAAAAATCAATATAACAGTACAAATGTGATAAAAATGTACAATTTAAGTTTCAATTAAGGACCCGGAAAAAAATATTTTATATATAAAATATGTCCATACATAAATATATATGATCATATATATATTTATATATAAATAAATATATAATTATGTATATTTATATATAAATGAATATATAATTATATATAATTACATATAATATAGTTATATACAATTATATATGATTATATATAATTATGTATAATTATATTTAATTATATACATATGGGCATATTTTATATATAATTATACATAATTATATGTATGATTATATATAAAAAATTTTTTCCTGGGGAGCCCTCTTGTTTCCAAGATATCCCTCAATAAATGATACAAATAAAAAGACGATTAATATATCTGATTGACAAGACATTGACCATTTTTCATGTATCGCTACCCAGCCAGAAATGATAATGTAATTGACGTTGATTTGATATCAATTCAATGATTTCAACTTTAAATTAACGTTAATTGATTTGATTTTAACATTAAATTTTTGTCGATTTTATTATCATGTTTGATTAGATTGATTTCCTCTTAATACAGGTAGTTGCTCATAGCAATTTTGAGTCTGTGCCAATTTTACTTCGACCGGTACACATTTTATTATGTGAATTACCTCTCCGGTTAAGAAAGCCAGGCCCTCTCATAAAATGATAGGCAAAAATGTCGGGTGATTGTATTGCTATGGCCAAGGCGTTCTGCATCATTCGTAATTCAAGGTTATGACTGAACATTATTTTGGCGCGCAGTTCATTAAACTTGAGGAAAGTATATATAAATAATACAAGCATAAACAATACAAGCACGAAGACCTAGCTGCAACCGTAGAAGGCATTTTTGTTCAATTTGTATTGATACAGCAACGATCAAAATATCTCTCTCTACTACTTTAAATATATATTTCATTATATTCGTTAATTTTCAATAAAAAATAATTCATTAAAAAAATAATTAGATTTAGACAGGTATAAAATTACTTCTATTACGGCTGCAGGTGATGCATATTCTGATTTAACGTATACTGAAATGGAAATGGAAAAAGCAAGAAATGGTTAAGAACGTTACAAAACTGAAAAAAACTCAATGCACGTGAGAATAATCCGTTTTTCATGAAAGCTATGGAAAAGTACATGTCATGTGAATTATATAAAAACGATACGGCGGATGCTCGTATGCATAATACTCATAATTCCAAAGCAAGGTCAGATACATAATTTAAACGTGTATATATATATATATATATATATATATATATTACCTTTTCAAAAAAAAGAAGCGCCTATGTGTGTTGCGCGCAACTTATATTGAAATTGTGTAATCTAATAAAAATGATATACGTTTATTAAAAAAAAATGTGTAAAAGCTTTTAAAGTGCACTTATTATAAAGAGAATATACTTTTTCTACAAAATTAAAGTAGTATTTGTATTTTCTTTGAAAAACTTCTATTCTAACCCAACTGGTAGTATCTTCAACTTTTATATAAATCCCACGTGGTACTATCTCTGTATTGTCATTGAAAAATCTTTGTTTTTTAAAAATTCAAGTGATAGCATTTTTAATTCTCATTGAAAAATGTTATTCTAACCCAAGTAGTATTTCCTTAAATATTATGTAATTTAATTCAACCTAAACGCATTTTTCCAAAAAATTTTTTAAACAATCAAAGTGTACTATTTTTGTATTTCCATTGAAAAATCTTTCAATTTTAACCCAAGTAGTTGTATTTAATTTTAATAAGTTTCAATGGAATATATAACATTTAATTTAAAAGATTAAAGAGGAAACGGTACAAAATAAGAAAATTGTATTGAAATAAAAAATTTTTGATGTATAAAAACATGGCGCTGCTAGATAGAACAAGCAGAAAAGACATAAGAAAAAATGCAATAAATGTAACACTTGTAAGATATGCGTTATAAAAGAAATTTGCGAAATAAGTTTTAGTTTTTTTAACTTTTAAGTAATTCTAATCGTAAGTTAAACTTAAGATACCACTTGAATTTTATTTAAAAAAATAAAGATTCTTAAAATATAAATTATTTAGGTTAAATTAGAAAATGCTTGATTTCTGCTGCCAGCGTGACGGCAGACCTTGTCAGCACGGGATGCTCGATTTGTGCTAGTAGTCTGCCGTCAGATTGTGTTGAGCATGTCCCCATACAGCACAAAAAATTCCAGCAACATTGCAGCAACGTTGCAATGTTGCAGATTGCAATGCAATATTACGGAGACATTGCAGCAACATAAATTAACAATATGCCTGCAACATCGCATGGCATATGTCAGTAATATTCCGGAAACATTGCAATATCATAATTTTTTAATAAAGAGCCAAAGCAGAATATTCGCGTATAATAATATATGTATAATACTCATAATTCCAAAGCAAGGTCAGATACATAATTTAAACGTGTGTATGTATATATATATATATATATATATATATTACCTTTTCAAAAAAAAGGTAAAAAAAAGCGACTATGTGTGTTTTGCGCAACTTATATTGAAATTGTGTAATCTAATAAAAATGATATACGTTTATTAAAAAAAAATGTGTGAAATCTTTTAAAGTGCGCTTATTATAAAGAGAATATACTTTTTCTACAAAATTAAAGTAGTATTTGTATTTTCTTTGAAAAACTTCTATTCTAACCCAACTGGTAGTATCTTCAACTTTTATATAAATCCCACGTGGCACTATCTCTGTATTGTCATTGAAAAATCTTTGTATTTTAAAAATTCAAGTGATAGCGTTTTTAATTCTCATTGAAAAATTTTATTCTAACCCAAGTAGTATTTCCTTAAATATTATGTAATTTAATTCAACCTAAACGCATTTTTCCAAAAAATTTTTTAAACAATCAAAGTATACTATTTTTGTATTTCCATTGAAAAATCTTTCAATTTTAACCCAAGTGGTTGTATTTAATTTTAATAAGTTTCAATGGAATATATAACATTTAATTTAAAAGATTAAAGAGGAAACGGTACAAAATAAAAAAATTTTATTAAAATAAAAATTAGTAAATAAAATAAAACAAATAGTAATCGGGAATTAGGCTAATAAGAGTCAGCGCGGGTAAAAGTACGCAATCGTATTAATATTATACAAATTATTTATTCATCTTTGAATTACGAAAATGAACAAACGTTTTGACTCGCTTTGGAGTCATCTTCGCCGTATTAAAAATCTTTTAAAGTGCGCCTATTATGAAGAGAATATACTTTTTCTACAAAATCCATGGTAGTATTTGTATTTTTTTGAAAAATATTCCTATTCTAACCCAACTGGTAGTATCTTTAATTTTTATACAAAACCCACGTAGTACTATCTCTTCTCTGTATTGTCGTGAAAAATCTTCCTATTGCAAAAATTCAAGTGATAGCATCTTTAATTCTCATTAAAAAATTTTATTTCAACTCAAATGGTATTTAAACATTTAATTTCAAAAAATTAAAGAGGAAACAATACAAAATGAGAAAATTTTATTGAAATAAAAAATTTTTAATGTACAAAAACATGGCGCTGCTAGATAGAAAAAGCAATGAGAAGAATTGAATAATTTCTATTCAATTCTTCTCATTGCTTTTTCTATCTACTACAGGGTAGTAGAAGAAGATAGTAGCAAAACCTAATTGCTACTATCTTCTTCTACTACTCTGTATTGTTATTGACAAATCTTCCAATCCAAGTATTTAATTGAAAATAAATAACATATTAAAATTTTGTAATCTATTTTAACCTAAATAATTTATATGTTAACAGAAATGAGAACATTTTATTGAAATAAAGAGTTTTTTCATCTTTATTTTTTTAAGATCCAAGTGGTGGTATCTTAATTTGACTTACGATGTTACTTAAATGTTAATGAAACTAAAATTTATTTCATAAATTGCTTTTATAATGCATATTTTACAAGTGTTACATTTATTGCATTCTTTCTTATGCCTTTTCTGCTTTTTCTATCTAGCAGAGCCATGTTTTTGTACATTAAAAATTTTTTATTTCAATAAAATTTTTTCATTTTGTATTGTTTCCTCTTTAATTCTTTGAAATTAAATGTTGAAATACCATTTGAGTTGAAATAAAATTTTTCAATGAGAATTAAAGATGTTATCACTTGAATTTTTGCAATAGGAAGATTTTTCAATGCAAAGAAGAGATAGTACCACGTGGGTTTTGTATAAAAATTAAAGATACTACCAGTTGGGTTAGAATAGGAACATTTTTCAAAAAAATACAAATACTACCATGGATTTTGTAGAAAAAGTATATTCTCTTCATAATAGGCGCACTTTAAAAGATTTCATGCATTTTTTTGAATAAACGTATATCATGTTTATTAGATTGCACAATTTCAAGATATTTATTTTAAGTAAATACCACTTAGGTTGGAATAAGAGATTTTGTACAAAATATTAATTAATACATATTATTTGGGTTGAAAAAATAAATATTTTTAGGTGCGCGCACACACATAGGCGCCTTGTTTTACCTTTTCTTTCAAAAAGTAAATACCACTTAAGTATATATATATATATATATATATATATATATATATATATATACGATTAAATTATGTATCTGACCTTGCTTTAGAATTATGAGTATTATGCATACGAGCATCCTACCGTATCGTTTTTATATAATTCACATGACATGTACTCTTCCATAGCTTTCATGAAAAACGGATTGTTCAAAGTTGACAATTGTTATATTATATTTTTTTCAATATCGGCATCGTGTTCTTGTAATGATATTTTATTATCTATTTGCAGCGCAATGTCTGTCTCCTCCACTGACGGACTATTTAAATATTTCTGATCATAATTTATTTTGTAGCTCAATGTTCAATACAATCCTTATGTCTGCAATAAATTATAATAAAATATATAAATTCACAATAAAAAAGAATAAAACAAAGCTACTCAGAGATTTTTACCAAGATTATTGTTAATAATGACTAACGAATAAAGATCAGGTTAAAGAACCTGTCACGACGGATATGATGATGATGACAAGATGACAAGAAATACTACACCACATACACCACAAGTCGCATACGGCTGACTGATGTATGCCAGCGCTACTCGTGTCGAAAATATGAAAGGGAGAATTCCTGAGGGCGACGACGACGTTTCTTAAATGAAATGTAGAATATTTAGACTTTGCGTCGCGATATCTCAGCTCGTAGGGCACGGAGAGAAAAAATAGAAACACCTTTATTATACAAGTCGGGGCCAAGCTATCGTTTGAGACTACTCAGAACTTGATCGGTTCAGCCATTACTGAAATCTGATAATCTTGCGTGCTTGGAACTCGCTGACTCGCGTAAAAGAGGGTCGGTCTGCGACTTGATTCTCCTACATAGGCGCGAGTCACGACCGCGCCTCTAGATATTAATTTAACTCATCCATAATTATTCATTCGCATTTAGCAAACTAAGGTCGGGCGACGTTACTAAATTTTCCGCTGAATCTCTACATTCCCTAACAATACAACAGTCCATATATCGACTGTAAGTCGACTCATCCAAGTCAGGCTTTCAAAGTTGACTGCAAATCGACTTTGCATAGACGTCTGCAGACATCCTTCAAATGTTGACTCTAAAACGTCTAGAAAATGCATGCGGTCTCGTGGTGCTGTGTGCATCATAGTATTGTTAAGAAACATAAATATTTATATCAATAGACGAAATAAGTACATATATGAAGAAACCTCGATCTACAGCCCAATGAACAAACAATATTTTTTAATTGTTTTTTTAATAAAAATTTTTTCATATTTAATTTAATTATTGTATTATATTGATATATATTTTCTAATTACATTCTTATTTAAACAAATAACAGAAAAGTTATTCCAAATGCTATTTTGCATTTGCGGAATTAGTAAAAAAAAATAAATTATAATTTTGTATTTGTTTATATAAATATTGTGCTTTAATTATACATATTTCATTTTTTTGATAACGTATATTGACCTGATCTACCAGTTATATACACATATCATCATAAAGTGTTCACAGGTCATCATGAGGGATCAGTTCGCAGCGATCACGGAGGTCAAGCAACGTTCACCGGAGTCACGACTTGAATGGGTGACCGCTTGGAAATTTCCGAAAAAATATTCCCGAGATTTTTTTTGCGAAAAATGTTTTTTAAAATGTTACACAAATATTGTTTTGTTCATTGGAATTATGTGATGTAATAATATTTATGTGAATATTTTGGAAAAATGGGATGTTTCAATGCAATATTTCCAAAAGCGGACATCTTAATGTTGCTGCAATCTTCCAGCAATGTTGCAGCAATGTTTCGCAATCAAAATGCAATATTACAATGTTTCAATGAAATCATTCTGCAATGTTCCTGCAATCTCTCTGTGCTGTATGGGAAGGTTTCGTGGTACGTATTATGTAAATTTTATTGATAGACAATGTGAATGTAATTATCAAATGCGTTCCTTATCACGCATGATGTGTATGAAGCATCTAGCTTTATTATTGTTCACTGAATATTAAACGAGGATAAATACCCTAATAGCACAGGAACGTGGACGGGATCCGATAGCGCACGGTGCGATAGCCCACCAACCAATCATCTTGACTTATCTAACCCAAGCAACGGAAAAACTCTAGGCATCTAGCCGCTGCGAGTGCTATGCCTAGAGTTTTTGTGTGCTTTCGGTCCCGTGTGCTATCGGGATCCGCCCGAGATGACGTCCACAGGACGTCCCGTGGACTATCAAATGAGCGCCTCATTCTTGCCCATGGTCATCCTGTGGACATTCCATCCGGAGTCCTAATCCGGAGTTCCATTCGCAATCCTTAAGATATACATACGCATTTTAGGACCGTTTAAGGATATTTAAGGAATATCCGCATAAATATATTATATTATTACACCACATAATTCCAATGAGCAAAACAATATTTTAATAACATTTTAAAAAACGAATTTTTTTTGCAAAAAAAATCGGGAATTTTTTCTTGGAAATTCCTAAACGGTCACCCATCCAAGTCGCGACTCCGGTGAACGTTGCTTGACCTCCATGATCGCTGCGAACTGGATCCCTCGTAATGATTTGTGAACACTTTATGCTAATATGTGTACATAACTAAGAGATTAAGTAAACATATATTATCGAAAAAATGAACTATGTATAATTAAACCATATTATTTATATAAATATATATAAAATTATAGTTTTTTACTGATTTTTACAAATGCGTATTAGCATCTGTAATAACTTTTCTGTTATTATTTGTTTAAATAAGAATGCAACTAGAAAATATGTCAATATAATACATAATTAAATTAAGTATGAAAAATTTTTTATTAAAAAAACATTTAAAAAATATTGTCTGCTCATTGGCAGGGCGCGGATATTCGTGCATGATTCCATGTCGCGCATGAAAAACCGCTACGGCCTACTTCATGTAAACATAAACATAAACAAAAAACGAAAAAATTTTCTGCATTAATTCGCAATTACGTAAAAACACATTTTTTCAAAATGCCAAAATTTTTACACGAAAAATTGGCAATGTCAATTAAAAATGGGATGGGATCCGATAGCGCACGATGCGATAGCCCATCAACTAATTTTGACTTATCTAACCCAATCAACGAAAAAACTCTAGGCATCGGCCACTGTGGGTAGTGGTATGCTATCGGTCTCATGTGCTAGCGGCGGGATCCGCCCCGGTTCGGTTGCACATTTCAGGTGTTGATGCAACTTTTGTGTTTGGCTAGTCAAATAATGCAGTCCCTCAATGATGTCGCATGTTCGTCTGGGCTCAATACATCTCACAAGTGCATATTAGATGTACACAAAGTGGACTTGAGAAAATAGTCGGAGCCAGTTTGTGTGCCACCGGTAAGGTGCGCCTCACAAGGGCACCACACATAACCCGGGTCACCGATTTTGATGAAACTTTACAGTTATGTAGTATTAGTATAGAAATACTAAATGCTAAACGGAGACGATGCACTACTCAACCGTTGACGTGAAATCGTTGTTTGAATTTCACCATATAGCTTTAATACCGTAACATTGAAGGAGTTTGGCAAGTAGCAGCGTGGTGTGGCGGACAGCGCGAGCGCCTATAGTTTTGCAGGTCGCGGCCGTCGCGGGTTCGAGTCCACAATTTTTTTTTTTTTTTTTTTACCCAGTACTCTTATTGTTACAATATACATATATATATATAATAAAATATATAATAAATAATACACAGATATAGATATAATAATACGCAAAAAATCTTCTCTGCATTCGAACTTTTGTTAGTTTACTTTATATACATTTAAATATATATATATATATATATATATATATATATATATATATATATATACACACACATAGATTTATATGGATGGCGAGATATTTATATGATATATTTGATTGTGAGAGTTAATATGCATATTTATTTATGTGTAAGTACAAAAACAATTACAAATGAATTTATTCGTCATCTTGCTCTGTAATTTTGCACACTTTCGGGTCATAATAATTACAAAAACAAGTAATAAAATTCACAGCTAGTTTTAAGAATGTCATTTATGTCTTTTATGTCTTTTATGCATTATTGAAAAAAAAATGTGCTTGCGAAAAAATTGGATTTATAAAATGTTCGTGGTGTAAATCAGTTTTATGTTTTACTTGTTTTTATGATTATTATCACCCGAAAGTGTGCAAAATTACAGAGCAAGACGACGAATAAATTCATTTGTAATTGTTTTTGTACTTACACATAAATAAATATGCATATTAACTCTCACAATCAAATATATCATATAAATATCTCGCCATCCATATAAATCTATGTGTATATATATATATATATATATATATATATATATATATATATATATATATAAATGTATATAAAGTAAACTAACAAAAGTTCGAATGCAGAGAAGATTTTTTGCGTATTATTATATCTATATCTGTGTATTATTTATTATATATTTTATTATATATATATATATATATATATATATGTATATTGTAACAATAAGAGTACTGGGTAAAAAAAAAAAAAAAAATTGTGGACTCGAACCCGCGACGGCCGCGACCTGCAAAACTATAGGCGCTCGCGCTGTTCGCCACACCACGCTGCTACTTGCCAAACTCCTTCAATGTTACGGTATTAAAGCTATATGGTGAAATTCAAACAACGATTTCACGTCAACGGTTGAGTAGTGCATCGTCTCCGTTTAGCATTTAGTATTTCTATACTAATACTACATAACTGTAAAGTTTCATCAAAATCGGTGACCCGGGTTATGTGTGGTGCCCTTGTCAGCCAAAATCGCTATTAGATGACTGTATGTAAAATTATCAATGTCGTCTGGCAAAGAGAAATAAGAGGAATATTGACACAAGTTATATATTTGTTATACGGTAATCGCATTCGCTGCGTACAGTATAGTATATATTGCGCCATATAGTAACAAATCAATATACATGGTATATAAAGCACATGAAGTACACAAATTTTTCAATTAATCTCAGACGACTTTAAGACATGTATTTTCTTTCTCTTACAAACCTATAAAAAAAAACAGTAAAGAAAACCTAGACTCTTATTTGATGATATAATAAGAGATTATCATGAAGGCACCTAAACACAAATACATCATGCGTTAAATGTGGAAAAACATAAACAATTTTTTAAATGAAAACACCAGACAATTTGATTTTATACCTAGGCATATATATTAATATAATTCGCGTCACTTTCTCCAAAGAGGTAACTATACCTGTTCTCAATCTACTTGTTTCTCTCATGAAGCTCGTATAAAACATATTCTAATATATTCCTCTTTTCACATCATCGCTCATTATTATACAAATACACGGCAATTCTAGCCAATACGACTATCGAAAAGACATCACGGATTCTAACACTGTATAATCGTACATTGTACACCCAAGGACTTTGATTCTGTCCATGGGAAAATTTTCCCATGAACAAAACTGAGAAGTCGCTATCTTTCTATATACTTACAGTTCATAATTAACGTAACGACCAATAAGCTCTAGTCGTTTCATTAATCATGAACTGCAAGTATGTAGAAAATAGTGACTTCTCAATTTGGAAAATTTCCTCATGGACAGAATCAAAATCTTTGGGTGTACATACATATTTTGTTTTTTTTTTCCTACACAAATCGGTTGTCAATATGTGCGGATGTGCGCGTTTCTATTAGATGATTAGTGCTTTTCAACGATTCTAATTACTTTATGATTAACACGTTCGCTATAATATACTCTCCACAAAGAACATGGTTGTCGGAACTTTCAATATGTGGAACACATACGAGGGCTGTCTGGAAAGTGAACCTATGAATACATCTTTATAACTAAGTGTGTTATTGTAAAAAACAAGTATTCACAATGGAAGGGAAACATTCATGAGTGCCCCTAAAGCCCATATCAGATTAAGCATTGAAAATTGAAGATTAAAGATTGAGCTTTGGCCAATCAAAATAAAAGGAGTTAAAATTTTCTTGTTTTGATTGGTCAAATTTCAATCTTTAATCTTCAATCTCAATCTTCAATGCGTAGTCTGATACGGGCTTAACAAGCTGCAATGTCCAACTCATTGTTTTACCTTATATTCTTTACATGCTTTACATCATGATTCAGCTAACCTTCAGTTTATAATAATCAGTTATTATTTAATAACTGATAATAAGTAGTTGTGTAAACATTCAAACTCGTGAACGCCGCATTTTATAATAATCGAAAGAAATTCCCCCGTCAGCCAAACATGAACTAACAGATTATTCGGAGAGTCTGCTATCAATTTCTGTTGCTAGAAAGGCAACAGATTTCACACAGACTCTGCAATATCTGCGGTGTCAGCAAAATGCTGTCAGAAATAGGACAGAAACTGTTGGCATTTAATTCCAGCAGAAATCGAGCAAATAGTGTTGACAGTACTGTCAGATTGGCGGTAGAAATCAAGCACAACGTGTGCAACACAATCTGACGGCAGACTGGCAGCAGAAATCGAGCAGCGCGTGCTGACAAGACCTGGCGCCAGATTGGCGGTAACAAACGAGCAAGATCGACGCGACAGTTACTTTTCATGAATTTAAGGGCCTATTCAAACAAACTTGCATAATTGCATGCATAAATAATATCCATAAAGAAAGTGATTGATCCATTTTCTTTTGCATTTGCTTAATTATTGGACCAATCAATTTCTTTATGTATATGTTCTGTCTGTTTCTGTTTGCATTTTATACGCTGCAATTTCTATTTGCACCTGTCCGCGATTACGTACAGGAATCTGGACACAATACATCCGTATCTATCCGCATGTATTGTGTCCAGATTTCTGCATCTGCCTGCATATATAAATAATTAAAGCCCATTCCTGGCCATGGTCTGGCTAACAAAAATAGTCAAAAAAATTGAAATTGGAAATAGGACCAAAACACAAAAAAATATTATTGACGTAAAAACAACTTTTCAAAACTCAATTTTGCAATCAATTGGTATAAATAAATTATTAAAAATTTACTCTAAAAAAGAACTGATTGCGCCAATCGATTCTACAGGAAAAATTACTAAAGAAACGTTGCAAAAATAAATTTTGCAACTAATTTGTTTATAACAATTAAAAAAACGTTATGCATGTTTCTTGATTCATTTTTCCCGTAAAATTGGTTGGAGTAATCAGTTTTCCTCTACAATCAATTTTTAGTAATTTGTTTATAACAATTAGTTGCACAATTGATTTTTGCAAGCGTACTTTTTACGCCCATATTTTTTTATGCTCTAGTACTATTTCCAATTGTTTTTTTAACTATATTACTTTGAGCAGGAACAGGTTTTAATTATTTATATAATTTATACAGTTTATATAGTTTATTTTAAAAATATTTAAAGCTAAATAATTAAAGGGCTACTGAGAATATTCGCGCGATACTCAACATAATAAATTTCTTCCTGTTAAATCAGCTTTACTTCAAATATAACTTTTTATTAACGATATCATAAGTGTATGATTAACTTAGTGTTAGCGTATCAGATTATTGTCCTAAAACCTTAGGTTCGAAGGCCGCCGGCTCCCAATGCGTTTTCAAAAATTGTAAAATAATACGTATTTGTAATTAGTAAAATAAAATATATGCAAATTAACTCATAATAAAAATAAGAATAAAATGCAAAAAAACTGAAAAAAAATTTTATAATAAAAATTTTTGAATAAAAATGCTTGATTTCTGCTGCCAGCGTGACAGCAGATCTTGTCAGCACGGGGTGCTCGATTTATGCTAGCAATCTGCCATCAGATTGTGTTGCGCATGTCATGTTCGAATTCTGCCACCTATCTGGCGTCATGTGCTGGCAGCACGGCGTGCTCGCCTGGTGCTGTCATTCTGCTGACATAGAATATCAACAGGTGCTGTCAACAGAACGTAAGCAGAATTTGAGATCAGTTGAGTTCAGTCTGCCACCCACGTCTGGATCGAATCTGCCGCCAGCCTGGCGACACAGTACTAACATTTTGTTGACTGGGTCATTCTATTGACTGCTGACAGAAAATTAGAAAAATCATTAAATGCAAGTCGTTTACGACAACTTGTAATTAATCAGAAACAATCTTGAAATGTTTAAGAAGATAATTACGATGAAAAATATTTGAGGACGAAGAAGATGTAAAACAAAATGCAACGAAGCAGCTGTTGGTCATTCCTAGATCGCAAATGTTCATGCATGATCCCGTGTCGCGCGCGAAAAACCGCTGCGTGCGAGTGAATCGTGTGCTCACTGCATTTCTCTCGAGAAGACCCAATGCTTGCCAATTTAATAGAATCAGAATCTGTTAATAAATTGAATCCGGTAAACACATCAAACATTTTTGTCATTTTTAATTGACATTGCCAATTTTTCGTAGAAAAATTTCGGCATTTTGAAGAAATGTGTTTTTATGTAATCTCGAATTAATGCAGAAAATTTTTTCTTGTTTAGTTTATGTTTATATTCACATGAAATAAGCCGCAGCGGTTCTTCGCGCGCGACACGGAATTATTTGCACAAACATCCGCGCTCTAGTTATTCCGAAGGCTGACTTTATATAAGTGCTTCCACAAGTGGTCTAGAATCGCTAGGAAAAAGTTGTGGTTTCTAATCGCTAGGAAAAAGTTGTGGTTTCTAATGAGTAGTACTTTGAAAAAGACATCGATATTGATCAAGGTTAACTCTTTCTCTTACTACAGTACAAGGTCGGATATTTTCCGGACAGACCTCATATGTATTGAATTTATATTGTTATCTGATAATAATTTTTATGAGAACTGGAAGAGTCGCGTCATATTCAACGAGAAATCTAATTAGAATCTATTTTGTTTGCAAGATGGTTAACCATTGTAATTTAAACATATTTATACAATTTATGTAAATTCTACTTTTCAGAGGCGGTTTGTTTCTGTTAGATATTTCAATATAGAAATGAAGAATAAAAATATCATAGTTTTGCTCTGCAACTTCTTTTGCCAATTTTTTTTACTGTTAGAAAAACCTAATAAAAAAGTTGTAGAGAAAAGCCATGGCGTTTAGATATTTAGCACTGTTATACACTATAGTGTCAAATGTAATAAACATAAAATATTAAGCAAGAATCTGATTTCTTTCCAAAAACCATGTTATACAAATATCTTAATATTTTGAATATACATATATACAAGGTATTCAAAAATTCACATATCAAATCATTTAAAATAGTTCTTATTTCAAATAGTTTTTGAAATATAATAAAGGTTTAATCTCCTCTCCCTGGCTCTTTGTGGCACTTTTTTTCTAGTGAATATAATTTTGTGACACCTTTTATAAGGGTTTTTGGGGTTGCTGATTACAAATCCAATGTAAAAAGTATAAAAATCAAAATAGTGGATCCAATATGACAGAATTTTCAAAATCAATTTTTGCTTGAAATGTGTTACTCGAGAGCTTGGAGGTTCCTGACTAGGAATCTAATGTTAAAAATACAAAATTAAATATGGTGGATACAATATGGTGGATGGAATTTTTAAAATCAACCAAATTCTGTCTGGTAGATAAGAATATTTTTGGCCAGATTAAAAAACATATTGGAAAGTCAATGATAGAGTCTGTCTTATGTTACGAATGTGAAGTTTTGGTCTTTAAATTCAGGCACCAGGAGGTGCATTAATGCGGTAAAGATGAACGATCTCAGACGTAATACAGGTTTGTCGAGGCTTAGCAGGGTAACAAACAAAAAGGTTCGCAACAAAATGGAGGCAGAAGAAATAATAATAGAAAGGATTAAAAAACAACAACTATGCTGATTCAGACACCTTCCACATATGCCGGAAGATCGATGGCCCCAAAGACTATATAAATGGACACCTTCCGGGACGAGAAAGCATGGAAGGTCTTAACAATCATGGAACGAAGGGATAGGCAATGTTATGAAAGGCTGAAGACTATTGGAGCAAGATGCACAGGACAGGATAGTGTGGTAATTAGGACCAACCCGGCAGGTTGTATAAGAACTCGTTATACATATATATATATATATATATATATATATATATATATATATATATATATAAACACACACACACACACACACACACACACGCGCGCGCGCGCGCGCGCACGCACATCACGTACTGTGCCTATTATGCAATATCTCTCATTCTACAAGTGATGCCAGATCCGTCCGTGTAACGTTCCATCTACTCTCTATATCGATGAACACTACACATCTGTACTTAGTCCGAGAGCTACTAGTTGGTTGTGTAAGCTTGTGTCTTCTAGTGTCAATTAGTATTAATCATGGCAGCTATAAAAAATGTTAAAATGCAGTTTCTATTGCTACTAAAAATAAAAAGTTCTAAAGCATGAGCATGGCATTGAAAAGTCCTAATATAAAATAATTTTAATTCTATTTAAAACTGTGTACATATTAATATAAACACTTTGTTCCAATTGAATCGATGTTACACTTTATGCATGTTGTATATGTATTTGTTAAGATGTGTTAAATAATTGGAAAACACAGCATTAGTGATTACATGATAGGCTATTTAAATGTAACCGTTTAATCTCAAATTAATCAACTTTATTATATCTCAAAATTACTTTTTGAAATAAAAATCAACAAATACTATTTTTTTATATTTCGGGAACTTTCTTGCTATAGTATTTTGATCTGCAAATTTTTGAACACCTTGTATATAATAAGTAACCATTGGCTGTAACATTCTCTATAAATCTTACTCGCTACGCATTTAATATTCATTTCCCCAGAAATACCGGTTTGCATGTACTGCTTGAATCATCACTATTGGTGTCTCCTTGTACTGATGATAAATGTGATACAATTGTACACTATCATCAGAAAGAATAGAACAAATGATCTAATGTGTGTGCGTGTGTGTGTGCGCGCGCGCACACACACACACACACGCGCACACATCAAATTTTTAAAATGAGTTAAAGAAGCATATACATCTAAATAAGTTACAACAAAACTCTTTTAACTTTGCGAATTTTTTGTGAAAAAACCAGAATTGGGAATGTTAATATAACTTTTTAATTAAGTTGATGGCTTATAAAATTAATTCATTTACATTAAAAGTTACATAAACAAAAAACTATCTCAATTAAAAATTACATTAAGATTGTATTAAATTAAAAATTAATTTTGAAAAGCACTATTCATATTAAATTACAAATTCGTAATTTTTAAAGTTAAGTTACAAAGCAGTTGTAATTAAGTAATTAAACAAAATATTTTGTTGATAAATTAAGTTTATATTTATATGAAGTAACAAAGTAATATTGCTTATTATATGAGAATGTTTTTTTATCATTTTTTCTTTTACATAAATTTTTAACTTAGAAAAAAAGTTAATAAATCTAAGTTAATGTATTTCATAAATAACTATTTAAAGATAAAATTTTCATCACTAAAAATTAACTAACAAGAAAAAATACGGAAGTGTCGCTCTCCGATTTTGACGAGTCTTTAATATATTGTAGTATGGATTAAAACAAGAGACACATTTTTTTATACGTGCATATTCTCACTTTTAGGGGGTAAGAAATCCCTTTGAAGAAAATCGATATTTTTCTTCAAATATTGTCGAAGCTATAAGAGAAAAAAAAAAAAAAAACGTTTTGAATAGAAGTTGAATGGCTTGAAGACTATTTTGAACATTGATAAAATTTACTGTTATAAAGTACTCTTCAAAGCATTCAACTTTGGCTGCGTTCCGATATACACCGCTAGCACTGAAAATTTAAATGTAATTTTTCCAAACAAGAACTGTTTATGCCAAGCACTACATATGTCCCAACCTTATATTTATGCTATTTTGCTTTCTGATGAATTTAACGGGAGCAACAATAATCACCGTAAACGCCACTTTTTAAGGGTCCTGATTCCTAAGCCAAAAACTTTGTGTTGATAGTAGCAACGTACTGTCGCGGACAAAATTTAAACCTAATAAACGTGAAACGTGACAGATTGACTATGAAATTTTGTCTTACATACCATTTCGTTGCGTTTTATTGTGAAAATGTAACTTGTCTTGTATTTACCAATTTATAAAAATGGGCCGCAAGCGAAGTTTCTGTAAATTTTATACATAAAAGCCAATTTTTCACTCCTTTGAACAGCTGTTCGTGTTTTCTTGTCTCAATAGGTTCCATTTTATGTATTTTTTACGACTATTTACCGTTTATTAGGCGGAAAAAGGATAGTCAAGGCTCACTTTTAGAAGTATTTTAAAGCGATCTCGTTATTGTTTTATCCAAATTTTATTTATTTACAAAAGTTATTGCGGAAACTTTTACATGTGATTTCTCACTTATGACGTCACGACTTTAATATGGCTGCGATAAGTAGTCATCAAGAGCCTTAAAAAATAATTTAAAACTTGAAGAGCGACGCCACTTTATATTATTTTTTTAAATAAAATTTAAATGTCAAATAAAAAAAAGTATGATCTTACAATGAAATAAATATGATTTTTCTACTTCTTTGTTTTTCCACAATTTGCAAAGTTAAAACTAAATGCTCTCGTTTAGACTAAATGTAAATATCTTCTGAATATATTGCCAAAAACAATAAAGTTTTGTGTTTTTGTTGAAGTGTGGATAACAATATTTAATGGTATCAAAATCTAATAAATAAAACCCAACTGTTTTAAGCAATATTATTTTTTAAAATGGTAACATAGATCCTGGGTCATAAATCTTCTAATAATAGTGTATATATGTTGTGTATGTGTGTGTATACACTTCGTAATTTCCGAATACAATTTCTCTAATCAATTATGAAAAAAACTTAATAAATACCAATAATATTCTCTTCTTTCATTACTTAAAATAAGTAAATAAGTAATTCTTATGGCAACGTCGACCACCACTAAAGCATTAAAAATCATCCATCCAAGTCTATGTTTTGGCATTTTACGTCCTTAATTATTATTCGTAAAATGTAGTAAGGCTAGAAGTTGTAAATTATTTCTCCGGTTTCTTCCGCGAAATAAAAGATGACTTAGTCTTTCCAATCTTTCTTGATCTCGAATGCCCATTCCCACTTGAGATGTTCGTGCTTGTCATCGTCTGTGAAGAGAGAGCTGACGCTGTAGGAGCCCCGCGCAACAACACCGGCTGGCGCGTCCTCAGCTGGAGTGATATAAGATTGAATCTCCGTTTTAGGAGGATACGAGCCTACCATATGCATCATTTTGTCAACTGTAACAAAAGAATAGGTAGAGAATTCTATTATACGCTACAAGACCAAATTATTTGTATATTTCATTTACCCGTCACTCCTAATTTACATTAGAAGCATTAACACACAAGAAATCGAGTTTATTATAATCAATTGAAAATGATATTGTAAATATGAAATGGCAAATAAAAACTTTACCAGGTACACCAAGGCGATAAGTCTTTTGAATGTATTTTAATCCATGCACGATCTCACGTTGTACAATAAAATCGATTCTGATTCTGTAGCTCACACCCTCTTTTATGACAAACGTCTGTTTCTTCAATTGCGACAAATCGCCGGTCAGGTCCAGTTCCATGTCTGGTCGATCGGTAACGCATAGTGCCAATTTCTTTACTATTACCTTTCTAGGATCATTAGGCTCTACAAAAATTATAAACTTATTTAGAAAAAATGTTTGTGTTACTTCAGTTCCTGCTGTATATCACAGAGATTGTTTTCTTTTCCTACATTTTAAATAGAATTGCATTAAGATTATTTGTCAATGATAAAAAAAGAAAGAAAAAATTTTCTTTATTATTATAAAAAATAACTTTGTATATATTTATAAATAAAATGTACAAATTGCACATAACAATCATCCACTATTCTTAAACATCAAATTCAATTATCATACAGGAAAACAATGAATCAAACAATGATATAATAATACAAAATTGTTTATTCTCAGAAACAACTTTGACCTACATTTACTAAGGTCTGTTAACTCGATGTAAACTATTTACTAAATAAATATAGTAACCATACATTTTTTATTTAAAGGGCAGTGTCCTCTATTTCAGATAGCTGTCCTTTAGATTTGTTTATTTTCCCAGACTCAATTTTGTCTTTTATTTTAATGGAAATTTTTTTAAATTAGCGTCTAATGTTTAAGATCTACTGATAAATTTTTATAAAAACAATTTTAATTGTAGAACTTTGATTGTCTTTCAAACTCAAATGCTCCTACTAAAAGAATGTTCTCAATAATAAATAATATTTGGAGTAATGAAAAAAACTCAACATAAAGTTGACACTCTTAAAACCTATAATTATACAAAATACAATTATAAAATAAACTGTTTCAAATTTTATAACTTTTTAACCCTTAAATACACAAATGAGTCAGAAACCCCATATGAAGTTTTGAACACTTGCTGTGTGAAGACCGAATGAGACAGGAGGTTCAAACCAGAGGTTTAAAAAAGTTTGAAATCTCTTTCGATTGATATGGTTGATCAACTTTTTTGGTTAACTAGAATTCGAACGGTACGGCAGTAAAGTTTTGTTGGGGTTTGTAGAACTACCATTATGTATGAGTGAAATTTTTTGTGATTAATCTTATATAAAAAACCTGGATAGAACACTTTCCAACAGGTCCGTTCGCATTAGTTACGAGCATATACTCCGTCTAAAGTTAAAATACTATATAGTGCTGTAAAAAAGGTAGCTTTTGCGCAGAGTTCGAAATATATCATGAAACACATCAATTTTCAATTTTAAATATCTTGAGTTAATAAAAAATACCTCATACGCCTTGTTATATAATTATACTTTTTAATAGAAAAGACAATGACAATTTTTTTTAAGTATAACTCTTTAGCTTTAAAACTCCGTATTGTAAAATCCTTAAAAGTTTTTTGTTGCAAAGATATACTTTTTTTTTAAAGAAAAAGTGGATTTTTGACGAATTTTTCGATTTGACGATTTAATTTTTAATGGTTTCTCTTTTATAATTTCAAAATAAATCATTTATCGGCAATGTCGATTGTAGTCACATTTCTGAGATTCTAAACTTTTATTTGGAAAAAATAAGTTGAAAAATATTGATTAGAACCAAAGTTATAGCTTCTCAAAGTTGAAAGTCTCCCAAATCAAAATGTATTTACGTATTTTAGGGGATTTATGTGTTTAAGGATTAAACAATAATCATAATCTTTTAAAGCAAATACATTTTTCTCAGAAATACATTTAAAAGACTCATTTTTGTTAAAAAAAAAAAAAAATATATATATATACATTTGTTAAAAATGTATAAATTATAAATACATATAGATTATTTACCTATATAATTATATATTTAATTAAAATTGTTCAAAATAAATTTGTTTTCATTTTTTATTATCTCAAACCTGATCCCAATTTAAATCAAGGATTTGTTCCAACACATTCGAACCAGTTTAAAATTATCAGAAAATTGCGCAGTATCTTGTTTTGATATACTAAACAAAAAAATTTCGAAATATATCAATTTCTAACAACCATAAAATGGAATTTATGGATTTGAAAACATCTAGAAAAAAAGCCTTAAAATTTTCAGATATCTTGTTTATTTTCTCAAAAAATATGGTCACCAAATATATAAATAGTGAATGCTTTTAATATCCTGCATTTGCCCACCTACTATGATACCGCCAGACTTCGCTTCTCCTAGAAGCGTCTCCTTATATTTGCGCAGACTTTCGTCTTCCTTGTCTGCCTCCAGGATTTGCTCAATGGACTTTTCCGGTGGAGGTTTATAGCTGGACTCCACGTCCGGCTCCTCGTCCAATACATCTACATGATCACTCGTAGGGTCAGACATGGCTACGTTCAAAGCAGAACAAAAAAAAAAATTTGTGTTGAGAAAGAAAAAAAGATTAATAAAGAAAAAAAGATTAATAAAGAAAAAAAAGGATGAGTTAATTGTTTATTATCGCGCGATATAATAAACTGTTAGTGAAAACTTGGAATTTGGAAATTCGACAATGGTTCCGTCTCAATGATCACACAACAAATAACGAGGCGGAAAAGCGCGCGCATACCATGTATCGGCGAAATATTTTTAGAAAGTTGAGAGATCGGGCAACCGTATGTAACGACAGAAACCAGCGGGAGGTCTTTCGCCTACATCTTCCACACTTAGGACGAGACTAGGGTAACCAACTCTTAATAAGTCAATTTCGGGATATTGACTTCAGAAAATCGAGACACAACATTAAAAAATGAGTTTTTTATTAGTGCATTAGATCAAATCATTAAATTCCATGTAATATTAATGTTAGTACATATCCGTTTTACATTATTATACATACTTAGATATATTTTAAAATATTAACATTTGTTGAATAGATAAATAAAATGTTTATTTTTTTGTTAATAAAATCATATACAGGGTGATTCAGAATAACCTTATGTCCTTGAAGACATATTCCTGAGGTTATTCTGAAACAACTTTTCTTTTGGCAAAAATTTGTCCAAAGCGTAGTTTTTAAATAATAAAAAGAAATAGTTATCCAATAACCGGGCGCGTATAGCAGTGAGGCAAGGCCGGCGCAACTCACCGTTCGATACGGGCAATTGCAGTGATAAGCTGACAGCTAAAACACTACTTTCCCTCCCTCCCCCGCCCCTCTCTCTTTCTCTCTCCCGCTCTTTCAAAGCCTCTATCCCATTCTCATTCTTTTCTTATTTATTTATCAATTCATACACTAACACTGAAATAATGCTAGAATTAAAAACAATATTTAATTATTTGACGTTGTGCTTTTAATAATTCTGTGTAAAAAATATTTTTTTTTTAGTCAAAAATAGCATATTTAAAATGCGTGATTAAAAAATAAAAATGCAGAGTGAAAGAGAAAGAGAGAGAGAGAGAGAGACAAGTTCGATCAAATTTGAACGTGTATACTCACCTATCATTCTACACAGCAATCAGCCTTTATCTTCACGAAGACAAAATATCCATATTAAACTCGAGATTTTTCTCTTTTCTTCTTAAATCACATCATTTGTCGCATACACTGCAATCATTTTTTTGATCAAAAAATACTAATGCATTACTTTATACAAATCACTATCGTCAATTACTATTAGTCACTATTAATCACGCGTGAGAATTACTCAAAAAATGAAACACGTGCATGTGACCGTGATCTCAAAGATTTCAAGGTCATTCCGGTTTTTGACGCATGAAAGACTGAGTTTGATATGAGATAAGAGACAGTCGCTCAAGAAACGTGAGCCGTAAACGTGCCGCGAGTGCAACGTTTGGCTCGTCCGGGATGACCGTGAGTTCATGGTCACAAGCGCAACAGTATTTTTAATTTTTAATTATTGCCGTCTGACTTTTAGAACGTTAATTACACAGTGATACCACAAACAATAAAACGAATCGACTGCTCGCTCGTAAAGAAAAGAAGATATAACCTAACCTCTGTTGTAAACACGTGTCGTGTGTTCGTTGTGTAAACACGTGTTCCTTTTTTTGAGTAATTCTCACGCGTGATTAGTAGTGACTAATAGTGATTGACGATAGTGATTTGTATAAAGTGATGCGTTAATAATTTTCAATAAAAAAAAAAAATGATTACAGTGAATGTGACAAGTGATGTGATTTAAGAAGAAAACAAGAAAATCTTAAGTTTAATATGGATATTCTGTCTTTGTGAAAATAAAGCTGATTGCTGTACAAGATGATAAGTGAGTATACACGTTCAAATTTAATTGAACTCGTCCCTCTCTCTCTCTCTCTCTTTCTCTTTCACTCTGCATTTTAATTTTTTAATCACGCATTTTAAATATGCTATTTTTGACTTAAAAAGAATATTTTTTTACTCGTACAAAATTATTAAAAGACGTCAAATAATTAAATATTGTTTTTAATTCTAGCATTCCCAAGGAGAAAAGGCAAAAAGATATCAAAATAACGTCAAAATATGATCAAATTTTAGTTCGTCACTATGACATCAAATTGCATAAATTTTTGATACCTTTTTGACGTCAAAATTATGTCATCGTGACATAATTTTCACGTTCTTTTGATTGTATACGAAAATATTGGCATAACGGAGATGTCAAATAATTTATTTTTTATGTCATGTTTCGTTGTTTATGATATATCAGTTTATTATTGAGGACTCCTGAAGAAGCTGTGAAGCGTTGGTTGAATACTTCTGGTCAACGTAAATGAGATAATTTAGGTTATCCTTACATTTTTTATTTAGCTTTTTCTTTTAAAGTTCCCACATTTCCACGTTTTATATAATTATACTTTATTATAAATTCTTTTGTTTCGATTAATTCGATTTAAAATTATACATTTTGTGTTCTTAATTCATTTTTCTATTAATATCATTTTCCTCTGCTTATTTTCCAAGTTGAAGTCATATTAAATTACTGCATAGAAATTACTGAATAGAAAAGCTAACCTACATTATATCTCTGTAACCTATCTGTAATTGCATTCTTATAAAAATGTTATTTGTTACTACAGATAATAAACTGATATATCATAAACAACGAAACATGACACATAAAATAAATTTTTTGACGTCTCCGTTATGCCAATATTTTCGTATACAATCAAAAGAACGTGAAAATTGTCACGATGACATAATTTTGACGTAAAAAAGGTATCAAAAATTTATGCAATTTGATGTCATAGTGACGAACTAATTTTGATCATATTTTGACGTCATTTTGATACCTTTTTGCCTTTTCTGTTCTCCTTGGGTTATTTTAGTGTCAGTGCATGAATTGATAAATAAATAAGAAAAAAATGATAATGAAAATGGGTTAGAGGTTTTGAGAGAGTGGGAGAGAGAGAGAGCGAGAGAGAGAGAGAGAGAGAGAGAAAGAGAGAGAGAGGAGGGCGAAAGGGAGGGAAAGCAGTGTTCGAGCTGTCAGCTGATCATTGCGATCGCCTCTCGTAATCGCCCATAACAAACAGTGAATTGTACCGGCCCTGTCTCACCGCTATATGCGCCCGGTTAGTGGATAACTATTTCTTTTTATAATTTAAAAACTAAGTTTTGGACAAATTTTTGCCAAATAAAAAGTTGTTTCAGAATAACCTCAGGAATATGTCTCTTCAAGGACATAAGGTTATTCTGAATCACCCTGTATATTACGAAATATACCAGAACATAAAATTACATAAAATATTTTAAAACTTAAAATTACATTTAATGTAAGCAATATCAATGGAATATAAAATTATGTGAAATACTAGACTGTAAGGAACTGTTATAATCAATTAGACATTGTAGGATAATTACTGGTCATTAATGTTCGCTGTGTTTTTATAAAAGCTATATTTCAATTTTACAAGTAGAAATTTGTACAGATATGTACTCTCTACATAATTTTGAGAAGTACGTTACATATTAATTTTTTAACTTTACTAATCTAATCTAAAGGCTTAAATATAAATTTTAAACAATATACAATAATAGAGAAGAGGATATTATGACTACTGTCGACAATATGGCTACCCCTATTATTTCCGTTATTAGGTGACGTATTCTAACAATTGCTTATGGAGTTATTCGCTTAATAGCCCGCCGTTTTTTAGTGATGCTAATATGCCAATACATAATGACTGACAATTGTTATAAAGCATTTGTACTTTTAAGTACTTCTAAACTTTTTTAGTTTAGAGTACCTTAAAGGTTAAAAGGTACTCTTTTAAGACTCCTGAGTACTCGCCGCGGCCATATTGAAGTCGTGATGTCAGAAACGAGAAATTGCGTTAAATGACACGTAATTTTGTCCGACGTGCCATTTGTAAATAAAGTCAATTTGGACAAAATAGACTAATCAGATGGCTTTAAAACACTTCTAAATATCGGTCACGACTATCCTTTTTCCTCCTAACAATCAGTAAATAGTCGTAAATAGTCGTAAAAAGCATGTAAAGTGAAGCTATTGAAAAATACACGGTCACGTAATTTTGTCCAATGTGCCATTTCTAAATAAAGCCAATTTGGATAAAACAGACTAATCGGATGGCTTTAAAACACTTCTAAATATTGGTTACAACTATCCTTTTTTCGCCTAACAGTAAGTAAATAGTCATAAAAAGCACGTAAAGTGACGCCTATTTAGACAGAAAAATACATGGATAGCTATTGAAAGGAGTGAAAAATGTACTTTTATGTATAAAATTCAAAGAAACTTTACTCGCGGTCCATTTTTACGAATTTGATAAATCAGATTTCAGTCATATTTTGAAACAAATCATATTTTCACAATGAAACACATAATAACAAAATGACATGCACGACAACATCTCATCGTCAATCTGTCACGTTTCACTCTATTAGTTCTAATTTTGTCCGCGACGGAATGTCGCTACCGTCAACGCGGAGTTCTCGGCTGAGGAGTCAGGAGCCTTAACCTTTACTTACATACACTTTCTCAATATTCTTAAACTTGAGTGTATTATCACAAGAAGGTACATACACTCAAGTATTTTTTTTATTTAACTTTTTATTCGGCCGTATATATTTCGAGTTATATAAAGTTAAAACAGTAACGTAGAATTTTGTTAATATTGTTTTTTAAGCAAAATTTTTATATCAAAATATTTCTTCAATAAATCGATTGTCATTCTAAAGATCGGTGTTTAGAAACATTAGAAACATCATTTTATGCTTGCTGTTTAATGTTAAACAGGGATAAAATATTTTTAATGAAATTTTTAATGGTATTCTAAAGCTTGTGAACACAGAAAAATTCTAAATCAGGAAAATTCTAAATAATGGAAAATTAAAAATATATTACAGATATGTTTTTTGGATCAATAATGTAACAACACAATGATAATAAGAAAACCTTCTTCGGTCGCAGCTAGATCTTAGTGCCTATATTTACTCATATGATTTTATATGCTTCTCCAAATTCAACCAGAATGTGCGCCAAATTTTTTCCGGTCGTAACACAGCATATCAAATAAGAATTAGTAATATCATAATTTTTATTAAATTAATTAATTAAATATAATAATTGATGCTGATTTGCATCTCTATACCCATTTCCCCCTGAAAAACTCATTGCGAAAAATAATACCCCACCCAAGGTTCGAACCTGGCACCTCCGGAATCTCAGGTCCCGACGTCTTATCACCGAAAAAGTATATAAAATCACACAAATAAATAGGTACTAAGATCGAGCTGCGACCGAAGGAGGCTTCCTTATTATCATTGTGTTGTAAAAATATATTATTTTGTAACGAGGTACTGTTTCTTTTAAACTAAACTAATTTTTTAAAATTATTTTTATAAATAGCCATATTACCACTTTTTTTCTTTCACCAATTGCACCGACAAATGCACGCTCGCAGAGCACGATAATATTTCTATTTCTTGTAGCTATATTGTTTTATACCTTTCATGTAATTGCAATAAAATAACTAGAAAATATAATTAGAAAGAAGAGAGAAAAAAGGAAAAAAAAAATTTGTTCCTTGCACTGTCATTTTTGAAGATTAAAATAAAATAAGTTTAAAAATTAAAACAAATACAAAAGGTTAGGGCTCTTGTAAATAACAATTTAAAATAGGAAAACGAGCTTAAGAACCTTGCTGGATGTTGTACGCCAAAACAAAATAAGTTTAATTAGATACGTTTATAGATGTTAACATTGAAAAAAAAAATTGTCAATTAAATTTTTCAATTTTATTGAATTTCTTCTAATTATGTTTAAATATTTAGATATTTAACTCAAATACAAGTTAAAAATTTAGTTTTTTTTCTCTTTCATTAAATTTAGTCAAGTTAATAACATTTTCTCACTGGAGAAGAAAGAAACAGATAGAATAAGAATTACAAAAAACAAACCTAAAGCCTTTATTATGACGCTGAAACTAACGGCCACTTCCAGCGGAGGGGGTCAATCATGTAATTTCACGTAGAACTTTTCACGTTTTACTTTTCATTTTTTCATTTTTCACTCATAGAGAGTTCACGTGACTCTTTTCACGTACAGCGGTTATGTATGGATAATGCGCGGAAGTTTATTAGTTTGCGTTCCAAAATTCACTTTTAAAGACTCTGTCATCGCAACTATCAAACGCTCGTGAAAAAGGTTTCTACCTGCTTTTATAGTATAACTTTTAATGTAAAAATTTAATTATATAAAAAAAGAAATTGTAAAAAAATATATTCATAAATAACAATATTTTTTATATTGCATAAACTTAATTTACAAATATAAAATATTTTTTTCATTTATTTTTGACGATCCATATATTATAACAACTATTTTATTATGTAGTAATCTAATTCTAAAAATTACATTGTGATTTAATACAAACATTGTTTTTCAAAATTAGCTTTAATTTAGTTTTTTATTTATGCAAATTTTAAAGTAAATTAAATTTATTAGTCATTAAATTTTACTATATTTAATTAAAAAATGAATAATTTAGAATAGGGACCTTCCTCAAAACTGAATTCTCCGCACACACATGTATTTTTCAAATTTATAAGTTATAAACACTTACATGATTGATTAATATTCTATTTCACAAGATACACCTTTCTTTTAATTCCCTAAATTTTCACCTTTTCGTCATCACGGTTGATGGCGAAAAAGTTCATATTTCCGCTCATGAGTGAGTTACATACATGATCCCGTGGAATCGTACATGATCGTGCAGTTCACGTGAAACTTTTCACTTTTCATGTTTCCACCTAGGGAAAATGTTATATGATCGACTCCCAGATACGAAAAGCCAGGGGGGAAAACAGGGCGGCGGAGCCCCAGACAAAAAATTGCTTTTTAAGACGTGTTTCTACAGAAAATTCAATGAAAATAATACATGCAATGTAAGTTAGGACAGAAACTTTTTTCTGAACCTTTACCACCATGCGTGTGACTTCTACATCATCTGGCCGCTAATTGTTAATAATAATTTTTTAATAAACAATAAATGCACAATACTAAAAAATTCAAATTGTTTCGGTTTTCTCATGTCCCAGCCTACATTTTAGAATTTTTTCAAAATCTCTACCACTATGCGTGTGACTTCTACACGATGTGGCCGCTAATTATTAATAATAATTTAGTAATCAACAATGAGTGCGCAATACTGAAAAATTCAAATTGTTTCGGTTTTCTCATGGCCCACCCTACATTTTAGAATTTTTTCAAAATCTCTACCACCATGCTTGTGACTTCTACACGATGTGACCGCTAATTGTTAATAATTTTTAAATAAACAATGAGTGCGCGATACTACAAAATACAATGTTTTCTATTTCCTCACATCCCACCCTACAGTTTAGAATTTTTTTCTG
The DNA here is from genome assembly GCF_016802725.1 of Solenopsis invicta. Classification (NCBI taxonomy): domain Eukaryota; kingdom Metazoa; phylum Arthropoda; class Insecta; order Hymenoptera; family Formicidae; genus Solenopsis; species Solenopsis invicta. The sequence goes on from NC_052668.1 coordinate 7,986,389, forward strand.
AACCTTTACCACCATGCGTGTGACTTCTACACCATCTGACCGCTAATTGTTAATAATAATTTTTTACTAAACAATGAATGCGCAATACTGAAAAATTCAAACGGTATCGGTTTTCTCATGTCCCACCCTACATTTTAAAATGTTTTCTGAACCTCTACCACCATGCGTATGACTTCTACACGATCTGGCCGCTAATTGTTAATAATAATTTTTTAATGAACAATGAATGTGCGACACTAAAAAAATTCAAATTCTTTCGGTTTTTTCATGTCCCACCCTACATTTTAGAATTTTTTCAGAATCTCTACCACCACGCGTGTGACTTCTACATGTTGTGGCCGCTAATTGTTAACCCTTAAACACACCGATCCTGTAAAATACGGAAACACATTTTTGGGTCTGGGGGACTTTTTCAACTTTGAGAAGCTATAACCCTGATTACAATCAATATTTTTTTACAATTTTTGTTTTAAACGAAAGTTCAAAATCTCAGTGACTGCACAATCGGCATTGGCAAAAAAATAATTTATTGTGAAGTTATAAAAGCAAAACCATTAAGCAAAATTGAGAAATTGGTCAAAAATCCACTTTTCCTTCAAAAAATCATATCTTCGCAACAAAAAACATTTAAGGACTTTCAAATACGGCGTTTTAAAGCTAAAGAGTCACTTTCAAAATAAAATTTGGCAGTCATTCCTTTTAAAAAGTATAATTATGTAACATAGAGAATATGAGGTATTTTTGGGCATCTAAAAATCCACTTAAAAAAAAAATCATATCTTTGCAACAAAAAACTTTGAAGAACTTTACAATACGGCGTTTTAAAACTAATGATTCATCATACTTTCAAAAAAAAATTATATCATTGTCATTTCTATTAACAAATGTACTTATGTAACGAGGCAAATATGAGGTATTTTTGATTAAATCATGTCTAAAATTGAAAATTGACGTGTTTCATGATATATTTCAAAAAAACTCCCTTTTCTACAGCATTTTATAGTATTTCAACTTTAGACAGAGTATATGCGAGTAACATCCACAAACCGTCCTGTTCGAACGTATTTTGTCCAGCTTTTTGTGTAAAATACAAAAAAAGTTTCGCTTACACACTATATGGGTCGCATTGACCGTAACAAAACTTTGCTGCCGTGCCCTTCAAATTCTAGTTGACCCAAAAAGTTGATCAACCATATCAATCGAAAGAGATTTCAAACTTTTTTTACATCTTGGTTCGAACCTCCTATCTCATTCAGTCATCACATAGCAAGCGTTCAAAACTTCATATGGGGTTTCTCAGACCCACTCAGACGTGTTTAAGGGTTAATAATAATTTATTAATCAACAATGAGTGCGCGATACTAAAAAATTCAAATTGTTTCGATTTTCTCATGTCCCACCCTACATTTTAGAATTTTTTCAGAATCTCTACCACCATGCGTGTAACTTCTACACGATGTGGCCGCTAATTGTTAATAATAATTTACTACATTAATCAACAATAAGTGCGCGATACTGAAAAATTCAACTGTTTCTGTTCTTATGTCCCATCCTACATTTGAAAATTTTTTCTGAAGCTCTATTACCATGCGTGTGACTTGTATACGATGTATCCGTTAATTGTTAGTAATAATTTTTTAATAAACAATGAGTAAGCGATACTGGAAAATTCAATATGTTTCGGTTTCCTTATGTCCCAACTTACATTGCATGTATTATTCTCTTTGAATTTTCTATAAAAACACATCTTAAAAAGCAATTTATTGTCTGGGACCTCGCCGCACCGCTATTCGCCCCTGGCTTTTCGGATCTGGCCGCTGGAAGTGGCCGCTAGCTTCAGCATCATGCCTTTATTTATGCATTAAAGATTGAGGATTGTGTATTGGAGATTAAAATTACACCAATCAGAACATAACAAATTAAAATTAAAAAATTATCTGATTAGTCACATTCTAATAATCAATTTACAATTCTCAATCTTCAGTGTGTAGATATGAGGTTTAGATTTATTTTTTAAAGCTAGACTTTTCGTATGTTTCATCTTTCTTTTTATTCTTTACTGAGAAAAAAATTGTTAAAATTAACTTAATATAAACTTGAAATTAATAGTGCAAAAAGTTCAAAAGAACAAATTTTACAAGATGTAAAAAGTCCAGTTAGATGAAAAATTCTGGAAATTCGCTCATAACCTTAAATATCATTGGCTTTCTCATTGAGAGCCACTAGAGGCCCTGGTAGTGATCGGACGTGTCTTAACCTAGTGTCTGACGTAATTACTTTATTAGTAAGCGAAAAGAGCTCGAGCAGAGTCGAGATAGGACTGAGTAGTGATCGGACAGAGTAGAGTTCGGGCAAGTGAGGGTAAATATATCGTGTGAAAGGATCGGGAAAACCGACAAAAAGATTAACTCTCCCGTTACGGGGGAGCGGTTGCAATATGAATGAAATTCTAAAGCACAAGAAAACATCAACAACTATAAAGAAAACTAAAAGAAAAATAGATAAAGAAAATAGGAATCCAAACTCTCAAATAGAGGTAAAGTCAAGTTCTGATGTTATAAAAGCTACGGAAAAAAATTTGGATAAAATAACAGCTATGGCGATGGAAGGAATAACAAATAAGTGGCAAGTCGTTTGTAATAAAAGAAACCTAGAAACAAAACACGCAGTCAAAGAGAAGAAGTTGATTAAAGAATCATGCAACAGTAAAGGAGAGAATTTACAATCAAAAACAGAGGAAGAAGAAGAAGTGATGGAAGTCGTGACTCAAATGCTAGCAGTAAATAATGAAACGGAGAGGTTACAAGAGGATGTTTAAAGAAAGAAAAAAGCTAATAGTAGCAAGAATGTCTTGAGGGAAAAGGAAAAATATGAAAATATTAAAGGCATGCTACGACAAGTAGACCAAAACAAGGCTTCAGGTAATGATAGAGAAGAAAGCAACAGATTCGATAAAGAGCATAGTGGTTCTGTAAAAATCATTGTTCGTCTCAGTAAAGATAAGTAGAATACAAAAAAGGTAAGAATTTCTTAATCCTCAAACTTGTTATGAAATTAGGAGTGAGTCCTAAAAACGTCCATATGGTTAACCACTTCTGCATTGGTTAAATTCGATAATTACAAAGAGGTTAATTTATGTTTAGATTCTATAGAAAAAGTCACGAGCAGAACGGTGTAGGATTAACCGCTGCTACAGACCGCAGAAGTATGTCATGCCGTAGGGTGATCACCGACTGGGATGACTCCATTACTAAATTATGAGAAGCCTTTGACGATACAAGTAACATTCGTATTGAAAGAATGTATAGAAAAAGATGGATCAAGAAAGAAAAAAAATTGATGGATGAGGCTACTGAAAACATCTTAATTATTCTTAAAGGAAGCAAATTGAAACATGAAATTAAGTTATGGAGCGGCCGGTTTGGATTCAGGGTCAGACCCTTTATCACCTCAGTCAAGCAATGCTTTAACCCTTAAACATGTAAGTGGGTCTAAGAGACCCCATATAAAGTTTTGAACGCTTGCTATGTGAAAACGGAATGAGATAGGAGGTTCGGACCAAGACGTAAAAAAAGTTTGAAATCTTCTTTTTCAATTGATATAGTTGATCAACTTTTTTGGTCAACTAGAATTCAAACGGCACGGCAGCAAAGTTTTGTTAGGGTCAATGCAACCCATATAGTGTGTAAGTGAAACTATTTTGTGAGCATTTTACATAAAAAAAACTGGACAAAATACGTTCGAACAGGTCGATTTGCAGATGTCACTCGCATATACTCTGTCTAAAGTTGGAATACTATAAAATGTTGTAGAAAAAAGAATTTTTCCGAAAAACACCGTATTGTAAAGTTCTTTAAAGTTTTTTGTTGCAAAAATATGATTTTTTTTAAAGTGGATTTTTAGATGCCCAAAAATACCTCATATTCTCCATGTTACATAATTATACTTTTTAAAAGAAATGACTTTGCCAAATTTTATTTTGAAAGTGTGACTCTTTAGCTTTAAAACGCCGTATTTGAAAGTCCTTAAACGTTTGTTTTTGCGAAGATATGATTTTTTGAAGGAAAGTGGATTTTTGACCAATTTCTCATTTTTGCTTAATGGTTTTGCTTTTATAACTTCACAATAAATTATTTGTCGGCAATGCCGATTATGCAGTCACACTCCTGAGATTTTGAACTTTTGTTAAAAAAAAAAAAATCGTAGAAAAATATTGATTGTAATCAAAATTATAGCTCAAAGTTGAAAAAGTCTCCCAGACCCAAAAATGTGTTTCTGTATTTTACAGGATCGGTGTGTTTAAGGGTTAAATGTTGCAGGTATGGTCACATTAAGGCTGCCTGTAAGAGTGAAAAGTTATGCATTATTTGCACGGAAAAGGCACATGGAATATGCAATAAAATTCCTAAATGTAGAAATTGCGGTGGAAATCACAGATCCACATTCAAAAAGTGCAGAATGAGCATAACAAATACGTGCACATAACAATAGCATCTCATAATGTTTCATATGGAGTAGCAGCGAGAATTCTAAAAGGAAAAAAAGACGTTTCTAGTCAACATTATATTGTACTAGATATGAAAAGCCTGAAAATTAGCCTAGATTACCGTCTATAGGTAAAAAAAGCCCGCATATTAATGTAGAAAATAATTCAACGCAGAGGAAAAAAGAAATAGGGAGCAATTCAAATAATGGTGAAGGGATAGTAAGAAAGTGGAGTACAACTACAAGAATCGTGGGAAGAACTCACTCGTCAGAAAGAAAGGAAAATAAGGAAATCAGACAAAAAGACAATTATTAGAAGCAATTCAACACGAAAGAAGAAGAAATCCAAAAAGAAAAGTATGGCATTGCATTTCAAGGAAGTAACCATAGATCTTTTTCATCAGCAAGAAAATCTATCACTCGAGATAGTGCAGCAGAGCCAGAAGGGGCTTTAAATATTTTACCAGCGCATATCGGATTAAGACCGATGCCAGACCCAAGGGGAACCTCGGCGACGAAGGAATTAATGACAGATCTTACTGCCAGGTTACTATTTCTCATAGAAAATAATCAAGATCTCAGAAATGTTCCTCTCGCCATGATGAATAGTAAGTATAAAGGCAAATTAAACGTAAGATATATGAACAGCAATGATAAAGATGAATTAAAAGGGCAAATATTCAGAAGGAGGAGAGAACGAGATAATGAAGCAACTACAAGGAAAAATCAAGAATCAAAGAAATCAAAAGAAACTATTGGCAAGAAAAGAAAGAGAGCGAATAAAACTCGCTCTTCATTTAATAAGGAAAAAAAGAAGAGCAAGTAAAAAGGAGGAAAAAAAAATTAAAATTAAGGTACGTCTCTTTGAAACTTTTCACTACAATATTAACAATATTAACAATAAATATAAAAATTTTAGTTTGGAACTGCAGAGGATTTAAAAATAAAAACACCGAACTAATTAAAAAAAGTAAAAAGTACGACATTTTGGTTTTAATTGAAACAAACTACCACAACATTAATGAGATGTATTTTTCAGATAATAAAACTTACTTTAAAGAAAGCAGGGGCAATAGTGAAGGTGCTGCCATTATTGTCAAAAACTACATTGAATTTGATGTCATAACCGCATAGAATACCGGAGATTATTTGGATATTACAAGTATCAGAACAAAGAACCTGAATATAAATATAAATTTGGTAGCAGCCTATCGCCGTTCTACTGAGAGAATTACAAAAAGAAATTGGGAAGAACTACTCGAATATGACCATAAAGGATTGGAATCAATAGTAGCTGGAGATTTCAACGCTCATAATACGGTTTGGAATTGCCACAATACAGATGTTCATGAAGAAAATTTATTTGAAGTAATGAACAATAATGAGTTCATCTACTGCAACCAAGAGACACAATCAAAGTTTGTTGATGTAAGACAAAATCCGTCAAATATTGATCTTATTTTCAGTACAAGTCAATTAGCTGATGAGATTGAAGATTCAGACCCCCATTCTGGGGGTCAGACCACTTTCCAATAAGAGAGATCAATTCTTCTATTCAAAGATATAAAAAGATCTCAAATAGAATCTCGAACAAAAAGACGGTCTGGCATAAGTTTAGTGTGATGGTCGTAAATAAATTCATAAACGAGACAAGCAATGAAGAAATCATTCTTATCAGGAACCAAAAAACAGAAGACAAGTACAATCTATTCATAAAAATTATAAAGGAAAGCATAAAGAAAATTTCAGAAAAAAAATAAAAAGAACGTAGAAGAGGCAGTAATTATGAATAAAAAAGACAGAAGAGGACAACCAAAGAGGTGGTAGGATCAAGATTGTGAAGATGCAGTCAAACAAAAAAAACTAGCTATGAAGAACTTTTTAAAGGATAAAACAAGACACAATTACTTCAAATTGAAAGAGAAACAAGCGCAAACAATCGAAAAAAAGAGAGAACTTCAACAACTTTTGCGCCTCAATAAATTCACAAATATCAAGTATGTATGGAATACCTTGAGGATATTCAAGAACGTGCAAAGGAAAATTAACTGGAATAAATGGATATATAAAAATAAAGAAAAAATAAAAAAAATAGACAAACTTGCCCCCCCCCCCCCGAGTCTTTTTTGAGTGGAAAATACCAGAGGAAATGGACGTGCAGGAAAACGGAGAATTGGACAAACCCTTTATAAAAACCCTTTATAAAAAAAAATTAATTAGAGCTCTGAACATGATTATAAAAAATTCGGCTCCCGGAAGAGACAGGATAGAGTACTATGCTTTGAAGAACCTTCCTTCGGAGAGGTTGGATTTGTTACTAGAAATATTCAATGAAGTATGGAGAACTGGCAAAATACCAAAGGACTGGAAGAAATATCAAGTGCTATTCATGATATTCAGATAAACAAGGCAAGGAAAAGGTGAGGCCAATCGCTTTATCATCCTGTGTTGGTAAGGTAATGGAAAGAATGATCAATAATAGATTAGTATGGTAAGCAGAAAATATGCAGAAACTAGCCAAAAATCAAAACGGGTTTAAAAGGGGCAGGTCGTATATGGAAAATCTTAATAAATTGACCGTAAGTATCAGAATAAGTATGTACAACAATGAGTATACGAGTACATTATCAGCGTTCTTAGATGTATCTTCAGCGTACGATAATGTCAAAAATAATATATTAATAAATTACAACAGTTAGAATGCCCAAAGAGAATTAGGTACTTTATAGGCGCGTAGTTAGCTTATAGAGAAACTGAGTTCATTATTAATGATAGAGAAATTATGTTAAGACACCTACAAATAGGTCTTCCTCAGGGAGCGGTGTTAAGCCCGATTCTATGTTTTATATACAAATAACATAACGAAAAATTTAGGAGCAAAAATGAGCACAATACAATTTGCGGATGATATCGCGGTGTATATTACGGACATTGATTGACGAAACAATAAAACTTTATTAGAACAGACAGTAAATAAAATAGGAAATAGACTGGTAGATTTAAGACTAAATTTAGAACTGAAAAAAAGTCTTGGTGAAGTTCTTTAAAAGTGGACAGATAGATAATAACATGCATATTAATATAAAAGAATCTAAAGTGACAAATTCAAAAGAGACTAAATTTTTAGGAATCTGACTGGATAATTCATTAAATCATCCTAAACAAGTAAATGAGATAAAAGGAAAAATCAGTAAAACTAACTCAATCATGACATACTTAAATAAAAAATCAAAAGGTATAGAAGTGAATACGGCTCTGATGTTATATAAAAGTATAATCAGATCAGTATCAGAATATAGTATATTCGTTTGGTAAAGTCTCCTTTCTTGATAAAGTCATTTATGGATTATACAATTCTCAACAAATAATGATAAACATGCATTTGCAACATTTTTCTAATAAATTGTATTGATGTAAATTGTATTAATCAATATTTTCATTTTAAATTGCCGCGTTTTGACTTATAACTTTAACCAACCGTTCGACACTCTTATAACGACATAACTAATAACATCCAGTCGACTGCTTGATATCGTCAAGTGAACACGTGTTGTGTGATCGTAACGTAAACACGTGTTTCTTTGTGTAATTTTAACGCATCAAATGATTATAGTGATCAGAGTAGTGATTAATAGTGGATGTTTACGATAACTAATCGGATCTCGGATTGAATGGTACTCAACCTAGGTATAGAAAATTTCCCTAGACTAATCGGATTGACAATCGCTGTCTTAAATGTAATCCGATTGATGGCGAAAGCGTGGAGACGCAGAAGCATGCTTGAAAAGTAAATCTCTTTATTTTTTAAAATAATAACACAAAAGATCCAAGATAAAGTTAAAAAGAATGATTTAAATTTAAATTTATTGCATTATTTTTTGTCTAAACACCAGATTTTGTTTAAATTTTTGTTCGTAAAAATTAATTAATCTATTTTAAAGTTCGTGGTTATATCGGAAACAAATCAAAATTAATTAAACAATTATTAATTGTTAGATATAAATTAAAGCGTATCATATAATATTTCAAGCATATTACATGAAATTCCTGTTACTCTTACAAAAGATACACGGGCTGGAAATTGTAATCTTATATTACAACAACTACAGAAAAATACTACAATAACCACACACAAATATTACAATAAACTTGTGTGGTTTTTTCGTACTACGAAAGGATCACAGGAAAATATTACAATAATTACAGAGATTACAATTTCTAGCCCGTGCTTCTTTTTCGTAAGGGTAAACTTAGTAAAAATAACTTTGAAATCATTCAACTACATTAATCAATATTAATTCAACTACACATTAATCAATATTAATTTATATGTTAAAAATCAATGTTTTTGAAAATGTCCTTTTTATTCTTTTGCAGATCGTAAATAAACTTTAATTCTATGAATAAATAAAAATTACTGGAAAATGGATTTATACGAAGAGGGCATTATTGAACAATATCAATTTATGCTAACTTAAAATTTGTAAAATCTGTTTGTCAGTGTTAGTTGCTTATTAAAAGTAACAATATAGAAACAGAATATACATAAATAAAATTCAAATAAATGTAAGCATATATGACTTTTATTGTAATCAAAGATACATATCAGTCATCCATAACAAAAATAAAAACTTTATGTAAATTTTAACATAATCTTTGGATTTTAACATGACATGAATCGTAATATGTTAAACTTATAATAAACTCAGAATTGATGACATAAACATGAATTTTTGGAAACTTTTTTGTATTTCTCTGCATTAGATCTGAGTCATATAAATAAATATTTTTGCTGTTAATAAATTGATTTTACTATAGCACACAAAATTTAAAAAAATTCAAAATTATGTCACCAATTCTGAATTTATTTTGGGAAATACAAAGAATTCTTTCTCTGACTTTTCAAAAAATAAACTTTTTTTGAATCTCAAAATAAACTTAGAATTGACATAGACTTTAATTTTTTTTAAATTCTTTTTAAATTCTCTGTGCTGCCTGACTTGTCATATAAGTAATTATTTTTTTTCTAGTTTTTGCTGATCAAAACTTTATTATTATAAAGTAGTATAATTTGTTGCATATTACGATTCATGTCATGTTAAAATCTAAGATTATGTTGTAAATCAAAGATTATGTTAAAATTTACAAAAAGAGAGATATTTTGACCATTACCGTATCAATGCAAATTGAACAAGAATGCCTTCAATGGTCGTAGCTAGATCTTCATGCTATTGTTTGTGATTTTATCATGAAAAAATTTTTATTTTTATTATGGATGACAGATATGTACATTTTAATACAATAAAAGTCATGTTTGCATACAATTATTTGAATTTTATTTATGTATATTCTGTTTTTATATTATTATTATCTAATGAACAACTAAAGAATAGCAGATTTTACAAATTTTAAGTTAGCACAAATTGATGTTGTTCAATAGTGTCCTCTTCATGTAAATTCATTTTCCAGTAATTTTTATTTATTCTTGGAGTTGAAGTTTATCTACAATCTGGAAAAGAATAAAAAGAACATTTTCAAAAACATTATTGATTTTTAACTTATAAATTAACCCTTAAACACATAAGTGGGTCTGGGAGACCTTCCCGAAAAAACTTTACTTTTGTGCCATTTTATTTTAGTTAAGCAATGAAGTTAGTCAATTGTAGCAATTCATAGAGGAGACTTCAAACTTTTTTTCCACTTAGCCCAAATCTTTTTTCTCAATCCGTGTTCACATAGTAAGCGATCGAAAATCTAGGGAAATTTTCAATGTGTTTAAAGGTTAATATTGATTAATCTGTAATGTAGTTAAATAATTTCAAAGTTATTTTTACTAAGTTTATAATAAACAGGAATTCTATATGAATTCTATATGCTTGAAATATTATATGCTTTAATTTGTACCGAACAATTAATGAGTGTTTTATTAATTTTGATTTGTTTCCGATATAACCACAAACTTTAGAATAGATTAATTAATTTTTACAAACAGAAATTTAAACAAAATTCAGTGTTTAGACAAAAAATATTACAATAAATCTAAATTCAAATCATTCTTTTTAATTTTATATTTGATTTTTTGTTATTATTTAAAAAAATAAAGAGACTTACTTTTCAAGCATGCTTCTACATCTCCACGCTTTCGTCATCAATCGGATTACATTTGAGACAGCGATCGTCAATCCGATTAGCCTAGGGAAATTTTTTATACCTACGTTGAGTACCATTGTTCAATCCAATCCGAGATTCGATTAGTTATCGTAAACACCCAGTAATAAATAAAGTCAATCGATCGGTTCGTCGCGTAGTTCCGCGTTTATCAATCAAGTGCAGGGGGTCGATCATGAAACTTTTTCTCTAGGGCGGAAACGTGAAAAGTGAAAATTTTTACCATTGAAATTAATGGAGAAATTTTTCACTTTTCACGTTTCCGCCTTAGGGAAAAAGTTTCATGATCGACCCCCATAGTAAATAGTGTAAATGTGGTAAAATGTGAAACAACTTCAAGGGATAGATCTGGATAAAAGATAAATTTAAATTGAACTGTCGCATTGTGGAAACAATAAGCTGATCGCCGTGTGCGTGAGTAAACGTGCCTAAACTTGTTCAAAGCGCCCCCCCCCCCGTCTCTCTCTCTTTCCTTTCTTCCTTTTTTGTGCGTTTTAAAAGTGCTACTTTTAACTTGCAAATAATATTTAAGTAATCTAATTTGCATTAAATTTTATTATTCGCGGGCGTACATTCATTATAATAATGTAAACTTACTTAAAGATTTCACGATCATCCCGATATTTGACGGCCGGATGACAGAGATCGAAATTTGACAAGTTAAATGTAGCATAATTAAAGTAACAGAGAGAGAGAGAGAGAGAGAGAGAGAGAGAGAGAGAGAGAAAAAGTTTAAATATGAATGTGCTGTCCGTGTATTTTGTCAGTCATTTGAGTGCAGGAGGCGCCTCACGGAAACACCCGCGTGTAACCGTGAGTCATGCCGCCCCTGTCTACCATTTGTATCCGACCCGTCATACACTAATTAATTCTTCTTGTAACTTGAAAACTAAGCTCCGGACAAATTTTTGCAAAAGGAAAAATTGTCTCTAAATTCGATTACAAATATGCCAGTTTCGGGACCAATGTGTTATTTTGAATCACCCTGTAGAAGGAAAGAATAATAGATGTAATAACATTGTGATATTGTCGGACTCTCAATCTGTGTTAAAAGCGTTAAATAATAATATATTAAATGTATATCAGAATAGGTATATTATAGAAATTAAAAAAATATGTTTCAGACTTAAACGGGAACTTGATAAAAATGTAATATTTATATGGATACCAGCGCACATAGAGATTCTGGGTAATGCAGATGATTTAGCAAAACAAGCGTTGAAGGAGTCTCCTGATAATAGTATAGAAATCCCGTTGGGTGATTGTAAAAGGGTTTTCAAAATCAAGACATAGAATATGACCTGAGAGAATATAATAAAAGACGCACAATACAAAGACAAAGAATATTTTAAATATTTTTATACTAAGGAAAAAAAGAAGCCACGGTTTGATGGTTTAAATCGCGACCGATATTTTGTCACATACAATAAAATAAAAGCAAATCATTACAATGTAAATTATAGAGAGCGCTAAGTGTGAATATGGCAACGAGTGTGAAAGTTTGGAACACATACTGTGGCAGTGTAGTAAATACGATAATGAGAGAGCTAGGCTAGATGACGCACTTAGGAGGAAAGGTATTACTGAGGAAATGGACTTAAATCTAGCAATTAAATACAAAAATTGGACCATACTGAATTGTATATACATTAAGAAGATTGGCAAAATAATATAAAAGGACCACAAACAGGAGTAGAGAACCTGTGCTATATCGTCGCAACGGTAGATGGAAGGCATTAGCTTTTCCATCCAGAGAAAAACTTCAAAAAAAAAAAAAAATGGCTTTCTCATTTCAATTATGCTCTAATGACATGTATTTCTCACGTCTAAAACGAAATACATATATTCTTGAAAGGAAACGGAAAACGCAAAGAAACAAAAAAGATGTAATCTACAAATTGAATAAATCTTGCAGTTTTTGTACTTTCTGACAACACTATCTCATTGTTTTGCTGTAAAACTCAAGATCTGTTCTCTGTATTTGTGATAGACACATAACATTGTATCTTCCAGACTTGAAATAAAGCACATGTACAATTACATAGTCAATGTCAGAGAAAGAAAAAGGTTAAAAAATAATAAAAGTTCAGTTGCAAAGAATAAAGAACATTGTACTCACTTTGTTACAAAGACTTTAAATATTACCATTAAACAAGTTTAATAACATCCATAGTTATAAGTGATGTAAAATGTTGTATAAATGATAATTAAATTCAGTTTTATAGTATTAAATTGGATTTAAATAGTGTTTACATATATTTAGATATAATTATAAAAACCAGAATTATTAAATCCAATTAATTAACGACATATAAATTCAGTTAAATATTTGAAGGTGCAGTCAGATGCAAGACAAGAAATGAATCGGGGAAACATCCATGGGAAAACAAAATTAACTGGAGTTATGTTTGCTTTTTTGTGCTTCTTTTTTTTCTCTCTCCCTCATTTTCTCTAAACTTTTCGCCAGATTTATGTTTGCAGAAACGAAAATTCTCCCAATATCAATGCGATCTTTGACACCAAGAAGTGCCACTAATCGTGGCGCATTTTTGTGCAGTTGTAACACCGAAATCTAAAACTCTGTCCGAAACCGACTCCTATCTCCACACGATCTTTCTTCCGTGCTATTTGCTATCACTGGACCTGAGAAACATTAAAGACTGAGGCAATGATTCTAATAGATTCTAAGTTCGTCAAAACCAGAGAGAGGAGTGTTCTTTCCGAAAAACGAACTTTAGTGACGAAACTTTGCTTCACCGATAGAAGACAGGAAACGAGATTCGCGCCTCGCTTCGAGCACCGCGCCCATCGTCAATTCAATACAGCCAAACACTTACCATTAACTCTTTCTTAACTCGAATAGACAGGTGTCTCGTCGACAGTAATGAACAGTGCCACCGGCATTCGCTCGTATTCCATAGAACTTATAGTAATGGAAGAGGAACAAAGAGGAATAACCTACTCTATGGAGATAAGAAATAACAGGAGGAAGTGTAAAGGGTTTCGCACATGAAATGCATAACATAACATTAGAACAGCATAAGACCGATGAACCAATAGGCATCCAGCATAAAGTCGCCATATTGATGTACATAAGATTCCCATTGGTTCAGAGGCCTTATGCTACGCTTATGCTCTGTTATGTATTTCATGTGCGAGGCCCTTAAAGGGTCTCCCACATAAAATGCATAATGGGTGCTTTCCAGCTACGACACAAATCGACACTGTGTAACACAGTGTCCATTAGTGTAAGAGAGAAAATTTTAGTTGTTTCACTCACACTAATGGACACTGTGTTACACAGTGTCGACTTGTGTCGTAGCTGGAAAGCACCTAATATAACATAAGCACAACATGAGACCGATGGACCAATGAGCATCCAGCATAAAGTCTCCATATTAATTTATATAAGATTTCCATTGGTCTAGAGCTTTATGATACGCTTATGCTTTGTTATGCATTTCATGTGCGAGGCCCTTATGCCTGTTCTACAATAGCAGTAAAAAAAGAAAAAGGTTTAAAATAAAAACGAAAATCAAAGATAAGAAAGGAAGAAAGGAAAAAAAGACGGTAGGAAGAAAATTAAATTAGAATGTAAGATATGATAAAAAGAAAAAAGACCAGAGAGAGCAAATTATAAAAATAAATTTTTTTACAAAATTTGCAATGTTACATAGCGTGTAACATATAAAAATCTTATAGAAATCCAATTTACTACATTTGAAAGCGTAAATCTTTAATTTGCGTACTTGTTGAGCGTTGTACAATTTTTATTCACCGAGTTATTCAATAATAAAGCAAAAAAGAACATGTTTGTTTCAGTGTTGAATAACTTGTCAAAAAAAATGGCACAACGCTCAGCAAGTTGTTATTTTAACACTTAAAAACAAATAAAGTTTTCTGAAAATTGTAACTAATCAATTTTACCTATATTAACTATATTTTTAGTAATATCGTTTTAACATTAAATATCCACAAAAATCTATCGCAGAAATAACTGTGCATTGTTTCAGTTATATTACTACTCACATAGAACTAAAACCTCCAATGGACGTCTAATGGACGTCTGCCGTGGAAGTTCGGACCTTCCAGTGGACGTCCCATGGATATCCAATGGACGGCCACTAGGCATCCACAGTTCCGCATTGGGCACGTCCATTGGACGTCCATTAGACGTTAACAACGGATGTCCATTAGACGTTACGTGGATTATTAATAAAGGGTTCATAGAGCCTTAGTGGATGACAAACCTAGTAAAGGCTTTATAGAGTCTCAGCAGACGTTATTTAGATTATTAATGGACGTGTACCGTGGAGGTTCAGACCTTCAGTGGACGTCTCATGGACGGTAAAAAAAATTTTTTTTAAACAAATTTTATTATTTTTATAGCTTAATCTGTATTTGCTGTTTCACATATAACATTTTAATTCACTAATTACAATTACGTATTATTTTACAAATTTTTGAAACGCATCGGTGCCGGCGGGATTCGAACCTAAGATCTTCGGAACGATAACCTAGTATCTTAACACTGAGCTAAACGTACACTTGTGAGATTGTTAATAAAAAGTTATATTTGAAGTAAAGCTGATTTGAACAAGAAGAAACTGGCGTCTTGGGTATCGCGCGAACACTCTTATTAACCTTTTGTTTATTTAGCTTTAGATATTTTTAATATAAATTATATAAATAATTAAAACCTGTTTCTGCTCATGGCCAAATCAGTCAAAAAACAACAATTAGAAATAGTATCGAAGCATGAAAAAACATTAATGACGTAAAAAGCCCGTTGCCAAAGTTAATTTTGCAATTAATTATTATAAACAAATTGTTAAAACTGACTGTAGAGGAGAACTGATTGCCCAATCGATTCACCGAGAAAAATTACTAAAAAAATATATATGGCGCTTTTTTAATTGTCATAGTTGTTATAATTGTTATAAACAAATTAGTTGCATAATTGTTTTGATAAAGAGATAATAATCAAATTCCGTAAAAAGAGCGCATGATGTATTGTCGTGAGCTAAAAGTTGCAACATATTTTCTTCGATTGTTTTTGAAATGTAGACTTGCTCATCAAACGGCGAACGTCATTGGTTCTTACCTGTGGATCCAACCAATTAAGCATCAAACCATCTATCATAATAAAAAATGTGTTGCTACCTTTTAGCTCACGACTATACGTAATATAACATTTTATCCTTGTTTAACTTCTGGTGATCAACAAGGATAACGTCATGTGCATTATACGCTTTACGGAATCTATCTGACTTCTATGATAAAAGTAAAATCTGATGAAGCTATAGAAATTTTATGGACTTCTAATGGACGTCCATCTGACTTCCATGATGGAAGTAAAATCCTATGAAGCTATAAAGGTTTAATGGACTTCTAATGGACGTCCATCTGACTTCTATGATGGAAATAAAATCCCATGGAGCTATGGAGGTTGGATGGATGTCTAATGGAGATCTATCTGACTTCCATGATGGAAGTAAAATCCCATGGAGCTATGGAAGTTGAATGGATGTCTAATGGATGTCCATCTGACTGCTATGATGAAAATAAAATCCCATGGAGCTATGGAGGTTGGATGGATGTCTAATGGAGATCTATTTGACTTCCATGATGGAAGTAAAATTCCATGGAACTATGGAGGTTTCATGGATTTCTAATGGACGTCCATCTAACTTCCATGATGGAAGTAAAATTCCATGGAGCTATGGAGGTTTCATGGACTTCTAATGGTCCATCTGACTTCCATCATGGAGATAGACGTCCCATGGAGCTATGGAAGGGCGACGGACATCCACTGGAGATCAATTTCTATGTGGGTATAATATTTTGATAATGTTTTTATAATATTACATTAACATTACAGAAATATTGCTTATATATTTTTCTTGAAATTTCCTGCACTCAATGTTGCTGCAATATTGCTATAGTATTCCAATATTGCGATAATATTACAAAAATGTTTTGTAGTAATATTGCTGTAATATTACATCAATATTACTGCAATATTTCTGCATTTGCGCATTACTACAGTAAAATTTCTGGGATATGTTTGTAATATTCTAGCAATATTGTAATCCCAGGCAAAAAGAATTAAAAATGTTTTTTAAATAAAAAAAATTTTTTTTTCTATAAAACTAAGCACTATGCTAGAATTATATCAATACACATTATATACTAATATTATTGCAACATCACTGCAATATTGTAATGTGATATATCATATTGCAATATTGCTGCAATATTAAAATCGGATATATCGTATTGTAATATTTTGGAAATATTATTGCAATTAATTTAGAGAAAAGTGAGCTCAAGAGCCACGCAGGATGTCGGGTGCAAATAAATAATAAAATTCTTCAATGTCAGGCAAACGTTTCGACCTTTAATGACGGTCTTCCTCAGTGATAATACAATTCTATAAAACAACAATCGTACTAATTAAGATATAAATTTATCACAATAAAAAATTAAAGAACAGAAATAAGAAATGAAAACAAGTTACCGAATAGATAGAGATTGTGCAAAACCGCGGTGTATGTACATCTTACTATAGCGTCTTAGAATAAAAATATTATGGCCTAGTTTACACCGAGCACTTGATACGCGTACTAACTCGTAACTTTCTATTAAATTGTCTTAATTTCGACAATACGTGTAAATGTGTATGTGATATCTATATTTAATTAATCATCTTGATTCATATTGTACCAGCTTAATATAATGTTCATTAAATTTATTGCCAAAATTAAGATAATTGAATAGAAAGTTACTAAATATTACGCGTATCAAATATTCGGTGTAAACAAAGGTTATGAAAGATCTCACAGAGATTGTGCCGAGACAAGAGTTTTGTGAAACCACATAGTTGGTTGCTAACAAATAAATAAATAAATAAATAAATAAGAGAAAGATATTAAAATGATGACTTTAAAACTTGTGGCAAACAACCATAAAAATTAATTAATTGAAAAAGATAAATAAAGGGAAAATCAATAAAAAATTAAATAAATAAATAAAAAAGAATAAAAATGGAAGCTGTACAAGTCATTAGATATAAAATTGTAAAAAAAAACACTTATATAAATTAATGTAAATTCAACAAAAAGGGGAAAAAAGGGAAATAAGCCGAAGCGAAAATTATATACAAAATACCTCTAAGCACCAAAACTCGTGTCACAGCCTTGAGATGGGATGTTACATCTCGGTGAGAATAGACACGAATAATAAGGACCGAAGCGAGATAGCCTTGGTGGCCTAAACGGAAGGAATAGAAGAAGGAGGGGAGATGAACCTAAGAAGGGGGAAGAAGCTCGAGGATAGAATGATCCACATCCGAGAGAAGTTCCGTGTCGCTTTGTTTATTCAGTCTGTGCATTTGATTTTTGATGTGTAGCATCTCAGATATGGATCTTTTGACTAAGATGGTTCCTTGTCTAAAATTTCCACGTTCTCCCAATCGAATTCGTGATTTTCTCCAATGCGGTGTAGCGAAATAACTGAAGGAGAACTGGCCTTTCTAATGTCTACTTTATGTTCGCTAACTCTTATTTTTAATTGACGTTTTGTCTGTCCCACGTAAGAAGAATCGCAGTCTTTACAGTTAATTTTATAAACTACGTCATTACAAGAAATACGCTCTATATGGTCTTTGCCAGTAGTTATAAATTTGTTCAGTTTGGAAGGGATTTATTTGCACCCGACATCTTGCGTGGCTCTTGAGCTCACTTTTCTCTAAATTAATTCACTTATAAGAGCCTTAGCTTTTATTTTATTTTGTTTTGTTTATTATTGCAATATTGCAATGTGATATATCATGATGCAATATTGCTGCAATATTACAATATAACAATATTGTTGTAATATTACTGCGATATTGTAATATTGTTTCAATATTGTTGCAATATTACATGCTGTGTGGGATGTTACAATTTGACAGCTTTCGATGCTATATTTGTCTAACAAATAACAAAAAAAAATCAATTAATAATTTCTTTTACATTTTCTGCATAAAGTTTATACTGCAAACACTAATGCATTAATGCATATACTTTAATTCTGGAATAGGAATTTTAATTTAATAAAAGTAACACGAACAAAAAGTTATTATAAAATTATTACATTTAATCGACAAAACAGGACAAACTTCAGGATCACTTTAACTATGAAAATCGAGAAAAAGATACGTATGACTTTTCCAGTCAGTTTAGCTCACCCTACTTGAATATGATTACATGGCTATTTGTTATGGGACACACTGTATATTTATATGTGATTGTCTTTACATATACAGCATTCTTTATCCGAAAAACGTCTTAGAAACGTTTCTAAGTGTTTTTAGAAGGTCTCTTGAATAAAATGTGCAGTGTGAAACGTATGTCAGGATCTTAAATATTCATGAAGAATAAAAATAAATCTTTTACTCTTCCATTTCTTTATTGCGTATTTTAATAATAACAAATATTCTTCTACATAACTTTGCAAGGATCTTTTAATTAATTATCAGAAGCGTTTATCGTATGCTGACTATTATTAATTAAATATCAAAGGCGTTTCCCACATAGCACAAAAGGTTTCTATAAAATTTCCCCATGGACAGAATCAAAGTCCTTGGGTGTACCAGCTTAGTATATTATTCTTTAAATTTATTGCCGAAATTAAGATAATTTAATAGAAAATTAATAGTTAGTACGTGTATCAAGTACTCGGTGTAAACTAGGCCAGTAACGATGTAAACTAGGTCATTGTAAAACAGGCATTAAGGCCGCGACATAGGCTTTTGCATAGCTGCATTACCGTATGCATAAAGAAGTTGATTGGTCCGTTAGCATATGCATAAGGAAATAGACCAATCAATTTTTTTAGAAATTCCCATTGGTCCAAAAGTTTATGCTCTGTTATGCATTTCATAACCGAAGCACTTTATGTGATTGTTTATTAAGGGCCTCGCACATAAAATGCATAACTAGGGGTTGATTATCCGTTTGTTTTCTATTCTTGTACTCCCTGAATTAGAGTGCACTTAAAATGAAATAGATATATATTTGATAGTTAGTGAAAGCAAGAAGGAACGTTCCAATGCAGTCTAGTGCAGGGGGTCTATCATGTAACATTTTCCCTAGGGCGGAAACGTGAAAAGTGAAAAGTTTCACGTGAACTGCACGATCATGTACGATTCCACGGAATCATGTAACTCACTCATGAGCGGAAATATGAACTTTTTCACGTGAACTTTTTCGCCATCAGCCGTGATGGCGAAAAGGTGAAAATTTAGGGAATTAATAAATTGTATGTATTTTGAAATAAAAATGAAAGTGTGGTAACAGTTTGAAGAGGTATTATTGAAAAGGTTAACCTTTTTGGTATTTCATTGCGTTGATAGGATAAAGTAATATATACATAAATAAAAATAATGCTTTTGTGATGTAATTAGGTTTGATATTTATATTTGACAAATTGATATTTTGCTAATTATATAGAATGAGGTTTCATCAAATGCAAATTTAGATAAAAATATACTTTAAACGCGTTTTGATACACAATGATATAAGAAAGGTGTGTCTTGTGAAATAGAATATTAATCAATCATGTAAGTGTTTATAACTTATAAATTTGGAAAATATATGTGTGAGCGGAGAATTCAGTTTTGATCAAGGTCCATATTCTAAATTATTCAATATTTTTTAATTAAACAAAGTTAAATTTAATAACTAATAAAATTAATTTACTTTAAAATTTGTACACATAAAAAACTAATTAAAATTAATTTAAAAAAACAATGTTTGAATTAAATTACAATGTAATTTTGAGTATTAGATTACTACATAAGAAAATAGTTGTTACAATATATGGATCATTAAAAATAAATGTAATATATATTATATTTGTAAATTAAGTTTATGCAATATAACTAAGGAATATTACTATTTATTTATGAATATTTTTTTACCATTTTTTTTATATAATAAAATTTTTACAGTAAAAGTTATACTGTAAAAGCAGGTAGAAACCTTTTTCACGATCGCTTGATAGTTGCAATAACAGAGCCTCTAATGGTGAATTTCGGAACGCAAACTAAACTTCCGCGAATTATTCATACATAATCGCTGTGCGTGAAAAGATTCACGTGAATTCTCTATGAGTGAAAAATGAAAAATGAAAAGTGAAAAGTGAAACGTGAAAAGTGAAAAGTGAAACGTGAATAGTTCCACGTGAAATTACATGATTGACCCCCAGGAATAGAAAACAAGCCTTATGTAACATTTCCCCTAGAGCGGAAACGTGAAAAGTGAAAAGTTTCATGTAAACAGAGAGGAACCTGGGGGTCTATCATGTAACATTTCCCCTAGGGCGGAAACGTGAAAAGTGAAAAGTTTCACGTGAACTGCACGATCATGTACGATTCCACGGAATCATGTAACTCACTCATGAGCGGAAATATGAACTTTTTCACGTGAACTTTTTCGCCATCAGCCGTGATGGCGAAAAGGTGAAAATTTAAGGAATTAATAAATTGTATGTATTTTGAAATAAGAATGAAAGTGTGGTAACAGTTTGAAGAGGTATTATTGAAGAGGTTAACCTTTTTGGTATTGCATTGCGTTGATAGGATAAAGTAATACATACATAAATAAAAATAATGCTTTTGTGATGTAATTAGATTTGATATTTATATTTGACAAATTGATATTTTGATAATTATATAGAATGAGGTTTCATCAAATGCAAATTTAGATAAAAATATACTTTAAACGCGTTTTGATACACAATGATATAAGAAAGGTGCGTCTTGTGAAATAGAATATTAATCAATCATGTAAGTGTTTATAACTTATTAATTTGGAAAATACATGTGTGAGCGGAGAATTCAGTTTTGATCAAGGTCGTATTCTAAATTATTCAATATTTTTTAATTAAACAAAGTTAAATTTAATGACTAATGAAATTAATTTACTTTAAAATTTGCACACATAAAAAACTAATTAAAATTAATTTTGAAAAACAATGTTTGAATTAAATTACAATGTAATTTTGAGTATTAGATTACTACATAATAAAATAGTTGTTACAATATATGGATCATTAAAAATAAATGTAATATATATTATATTTGTAAATTAAGTTTATGCAATATAACTAAGAAATATTGCTATTTATTTATGAATATTTTTTTTACAATTTTTTTTATATAATAAAATTTTTACAGTAGAAGTTATACTGTAAAAGCAGGTAGAAACTTTTTTCACGATCGCTTGATAGTTGCAATGATAGAGACTCTAATGGTGAATTTCGGATCCTAAACTAAACTTCCGCGCATTATTCATACATAATCGCTATGTGTGAAAAGATTCACGTGAACTCTCTATGAGTGAAAAATGAAAAATGAAAAGTGAAAAGTGAAACGTGAAAAGTGAAAAGTGAAACGTGAAAAGTTCCACGTGAAATTACATGATTGACCCCTTGGGGGTCGATCATAAAACTTTTTCCCTAAGGCGGAAACGTGAAAAGTGAAAAATTTTTCCATTAACTTCAATGGTAAAGATTTTGGGTGCTTTCCAGCTACGACACAAGTCGACACTGTGTAACACAGTGTCCATTAGTGTGAGTGAAACAACTAAAATTTTCTCTCTTACACTAATGGACACTGTGTTACACAGTGTCGATTTGTGTCGTAGCTGGAAAGCACTGTTTTACTTTTCACGTTTCGACCCTAGGAAAAAGGTTTCATGATTGACCCCCCTGATATTTTCCGCGTAACGCGTAATGCGTAACCAATCAAAAGCGTTCTACGTCTTTTGTTGAGCCTTTTTATAAAGTTGATTGGTTACGCAATACGCGTTACGCGAAGAATAGCAATTCATGGGACTTTAGCCTGAGAGGTGCCACGGCGGCCTTTTTTCTATAAAGGGCCTTGCACATAAAATGCATAACGTAACATAAGCACAACATAAGACCGACGGACCAATGAAAATGTCATGTAAATCAATATAGCGACTTTATGCTGGATGCTCATTGGTACATTGGTCTTATGTTGTGCTTATGTTATGTTATGCATTTCATGTGCGAGGTCTTAAGCCCGTATCAGACTACGCATTGAAAATTGAAGATTGAAGATTAAAGATTAAGCTTTGGCCAATCAAAATAAAAGGAGTTAAAATTTCCTTGTTTTGATTGGTCAAATTGCAATCTTTAATCTTCAATCTCAATCTTCAATGCGTAGTCTGATACGGGCTTTATACGATTTGTTTCAAAGTTCATTAAACCACATTACACCGAGAAGATAAAGGTTGGTTTATGCAGGTCGTAAAGAACTTCGCACATGAAATGCATAACATAACGTAAGCACAACATAAGACCAATGGGCCAATGAGCATCCAGCATAAAGTCGCCATATTGATTTACATAACATTTTCATTGGTTCATCGGTCTTATGTTGTGTTATGTATTTTGGGTGCTTTTCAACAAGAGACACAGGCGACACTGTGTAACACAGTGTCTACATTGGTGCTTTCCAACTATGACACAGAGAGACACAGAGCGACATTGCAAAACACAGCTCAATCTTATAGCGTTTTTCATTGGGAAAACTAGTGCGCACTGAATGTGCGCTTGCTGCAGGTAATTGGGCGTTTCCGTTGGCACCGTCATCGCGCGAACCGAAACGTCCAATTGCCAGCGGTGAGTGCACACTCAGTGCGCACTAGATTTCCCAATGAAAAACGCTATTAAGTTTGGCCGTGTCAGCCATCAATAGTGCCAACACATCGGGCAAATAAATTATTTTTTCAAGTGTGGTACTGGTACATTTTAGTCATGTTCAGTCATGTTTTGTCGCCTTAACATACAAAATTAAAATTATAGTTTAAACCTTTCGTTTCTTTACATGCTACATCTTTAAATTAGCACAATGGACTTATATTTTTACTAAAAATGTTTTCGTGTTCGAAAATAACGTACCGGACCCAGAATTCTTAGATAGTAATCAATATTCATTATTTTTATTTAAAGAATTGTATAAGCCTAAGAAACAATGCATTCGTTGATTATTCATTATTCATACGTATTTTATCAGATTAATTTGCAAGTTTATTCTTTTGTCGGCATTGTAAAGAAGTTATTCCTACATTGGATAATGTAAAATTTCTTCTTTAACGGGTCTGGATTTCCTACGGATAGATTTCTGATTCAATTCGAATCTGTGTTTTTTTACTAAATCAGTCATTTACGCACTCTAGTGACCGTGTTTGGTAACTTATCTGTTCCATTTAGACTACACAACTGTGTTACACTGTCCGTTTGTTTTCTGTTCCTGAACTCCCTAAATTAGTGTGCACTTAAAATGATATAGATATATATTTGATAGTTAGCGAAAGCAAGAAAGAACGTTCCAGTGCAGTCTAGTGCAGGAATAAAAAACAAGCCTTGTGTCTTTCTGTGTGACACTGTGTCACACTGTGGCACTCTTGTTGGAAAGCACCCTCTTGGCTGCGTTCAGATTCCCCACCCGAATGCACCCAGGCACCTAAAGAGCAGAGTTGCCGCTGATGCGCCGATTTGCAGCACACCGCTGCCAGAAAGAACAGCACTCGCTAGCACCCGTTGGCACTTTCTCCCCACTTATCGGCCTGCGTCGAGCAGCCGAGGCGCGGAGTGGGACTTCTTCTGTCTCTTTCTCTCTCGAGCGGTCTCTCTTCTTCTCGACCTATCCTCTTCTGACTCAAACGTTCTCTTTCTCTCGTATTACAGGCACAGCTCTTGGCTCATGCTAAGTCGAGAAGGAGAGAGACCGCTCAAGAGAGAGAGAGAGAGACAGAAGGAGTCCCCACTCGGCGCCTCGGCTGCTCGACGCAGGCCAATAAGTGGGGAGAAAGTGCTAATGGGTGCTAGCGAGTGCTGTTCTTTCTGGCAGCGGTGTGCTGCAAATCGGCGCATCAGCGGCAACTCTGCTAAAGAGCGTTCAGATTCCTTTAGAGTGCCCCTACCGGACATTAGGTGGGTCGTTCACTTTATCACTCTGTCTATCCCGAGAGAGTGGAAAAACCACATGGGTCCTTGAGCCGGGTGAAACGGGTGGGTGACGTAAAGGTGCGTTCCAAAATGTATCGTTATAAAAATTTCTATATATTTGTGATAAAGCTCGTATATTTAAAATAAATTTAAAATAAAAAAAAATTTAATTTAAAATATTATAATAAATAAAAATTAAAATGTATCAATATAATAAAGAAAAACGTTAATAACCAAGAAAAGTTTAAACGTTTTGTTTATTATTCTGTTTATGTAATTACAGATTAATAAATATTAATCTTTTATTCTATTAATGTAAGGTTTCTTGATCTACAGTCTCACAAAACCGTTATATAAATATTTATATTTGAGATTAGTATGTTAAAGATTTTTAGTATTATTAAATATTTTCTGATGCTAATAAAATATACTGTTTGTTTTCTGTTCCTGAACTCCCTGAATTAGTGTGCACTTAAAGTGAAATAGATATATATTTGAAAGTTAGTAAAAACAAGAAGGAACGTTCCAGTGCAGTCTAGTGCAGGAATAGAAAACAAGCCTATACATATAATAGATGATATGCGCAATATATATCTTCATCTAATTTGTTAAAATAAAAATTTATTTTTATTGTTCAAATTGATTCGTCCTATTCTACTAACATTTAATTTTCATCTACTTTAGTTATATTGATAAAAATATTCATAGTAAAATATTTATGTATTATCTTTATCGTTTATCTTAATTTATTATGTAATTTATTCTGAATCTGAGATATTTATGTTACTATTTCTCAGTGTTATTTGCTAAACACACCCAATGTTTGAGAGTGCGTTCAGATTCCATAAACCACTAGGGAGCTTTTCATTAGCTCCGTCCATTTACCCAGTCACCCAGAGATCACTCACCGGGTGGAGAATCTGAACGCAGCTTTATGTGCGAGACCTTTTAAGGCTATGTCCTTGTTTACACCGAGCACTTGATACGCGTACTAACTAGTAATTTTCTATTAAATTGTCTTAATTTCGGCAATAAATTTAAAAAATAGTATATTAAGTTGGTACAATATGAATCAAGATCATTAAATATATGTATTATGTATACACGCATTGTCGACAGTAAAATAAATTAATAGAAAGTTACGAGTTAGTACGCGTATCAAGTGCTCGGTGTAAACTAGGCCTATAACACACACCTTCCATAACCGTAAAGCGTCGTCTACAATACAGTCGTTACGATGTTACGACGTTGCGACGGACCAATCAAAGAAGAAAATATATCATTTTTTCTTCTATGATTGGTCCGTCGCAGAGTCGTAACATCGTAACGACTGTATTGTAGACGACGCTTAACCATAAGACGTACCGTAAGAATTAGCCAATCACAGTCGAGAATTCAGTTTCTTATTTCTTAATTCTCGACTGTGATTGGCTAATTCTTACGGTACGTCTTATGGTTACGCTTATGAAAGGTGTGTGTTAAGGGCCTCGCACATAAAATGCATAACATAACATAAGCACAACATAAGACCGATAGACCAATGAGCATCCAGTATAAAGTCGCCATATTGAGTTACATAACATTTTCATTGGTCCGTCGGTCTTATGTTGTGCTTATGTTATGTTATGCATTTCATGTGCGAGGCCCTTTATAGCCTTTACGGCCTGCATAGACCAACTTTAATAGAAAGGAGTGTCCGAATTGCAGAACATTGCAGAGATTTCTTAAAATTGTAAAAGGATTTGGCGTTTATTAACATCAACAAAGAAAGAGGAAGGGAAACTGATAAAGACACGCGCGATTTCACATCGCAATTATACGAGACATTATGGTAAAATATTCCTCGCGAATATAGTGGACAGGCACGATTAAATCTGGAACTCGCTATTCGAGAATAAAAAATGACCCTTATGGATTTCTTCGGTTGCGCCTGTTTGGCTTTCGGCCCACCGTTAGCCATGTTCACATTTACTATCGCTGCTGAGCCTATCAGGATAATCATATTAATCGCCAGCGCTTTCTTCTGGCTCATCTCCCTGTTGCTGTCGTCGGTGCTTTGGTATGCTGTCGTTCCGCTGCAAGAGTATCTTGCATTTGGCTTGATCTTTTCTGTACTGTTCCAGGAAAGTTTTAGGTAATTCCTACGCTATAATTCTTGAATTAGTTTGAATACATTTCCCCTACATATACTTGTATGAGTCAATTTATCCACATACTATTTCCAAAATTTATTATAACTGCAATGGAGAACTTGCATATACATAATTTTTTTCACATAGTGTCGTTGCTTTTTAACATACCTAGCTCAATGTTACACAAAATTGTTTATGCTTTCAGAACAAAGTGTTTACTGTTTTTAGTTGCATTATCAGTGCACAGTATTTTATACGTTGATTTGAAGGAAATCAACAATCTTTTAAGAAAGCATTTTGATCTTGGGTTTTAAAAATTTGATTTATTTTTAAGTGTTTAAATCTTAAAAAAAGCTTAAAGAAAGCTTAAAAAAAGATTAAAGATAAAGAAACTTTTTTACTCTGACATTTGACATTTTTATTTTTAAGCTTCAAAATAGATCATGTCATCCAAGTTGCTGCTAAAGAATGAAAAACTTAATTTTCAATTTAATTATGGGTGTGTTCCATTTTACACGTAATACATGCATCTTTTATTCTTGTTCAACTAATATTAAACAAGAATATATGATGCATTATGTGCATTATGCATGAAATAGAATGTACCTTTTATTTTCAAGAATTTTATTTGAAATTGAAAGTCACAGTGTGCAGTATGATATGAATTGAAACATATGAAATATTATTTAAGCGCTAAAATCTTGCTATGACCGTCTTGGCCCATCTTATATTTAATTTGTTGTATACAAATTGTAGTCTTGAATCTATATCATATTGTGTCTTAAAAATATTATTTTAAACGAGACAAATTCTGAGACAAAATTTTGAGATTTTTACATAAAAATATATCTATATATAATTATTAATAAAATTTTGAAAAGTGGTTGATATAAAAAATTATTGGACAAATAAGAGAAAAAAAAGAGATAAAGTAAGTTAAAAAATGATATCAGAAATATACCTGAAATTGCCGATGTGACAGAATCAGTAGAGATATTAAATGGATACAAATAATTGTTGAAATAACAAAAACACAAGAAATTAGGATTAAAAAGATTTGAAAGTAAAAAGAGGGGAAGAGGATATTCTTACTAGGAAAAGGAATAACAAATTCCAGGAATTAAGTGAAAAATAATAAGTTAAGAATAGGGAGATGTGCTTCTGAAAGAAATAGAGTGTTGTCATAGAGTATCACTAATTTTTTAGGTATGTTGTTTTCTTGTTTACCATCTTGGATGTCAATCTTTTATTACAGTTCTTATTTTGTTCTAAAATTTGAATGTTATTCCACTTGAAATTGATATGATAATAAAAAATATGGATAAATATTGATTCATCTTTGTGGATATAAAATTTACCTAAATAATACTAAAATCAGATTATAAAATATCTTAATGATAATCTCAAGACCTGATTTTGGACTTTGTGTTGTATAAGTATTGATTTTTTTTTTTATCTCCAAGGTACCTATTATATTGGGTGCTGCGAAAAGCCGAGAGAGGATTGGAAAAAGTCACAACGACGCACGTGGCTGACAGCAGACATGTGTTCGCATATGTTTGCGGTTTGGGTTTTGGCTTCATGAGTGGTGCCTTCGCCTTGGTCAACGTCTTAGCCGACGCGGTTGGACCCGGTACCATGGGACTTCGACAGGGCACCGAATTCTTTTTCATAATATCAGCTGCCACCACTCTGTGTTTCATTCTTCTACACACATTTTGGGGTGTCATTTTCTTCTCAGCCCTAGACAGGAAGAATTGGGGACAGATCATCTGGGTGGTGGGATCGCACTTAATCGTCTCATGTATGACCTTGCTTAATCGTTATCAGGCATATGTGGCCAGTTTACTTTCTGTTTACGCAGTGCTGGTAATAACGACTACACTTGCGTTCAGAATCGCTGGTGGACAAAGGCAGTCTTTTAGTCTCTGTTTCCAGAGAAGCTGAGAGCTTACAAAAGTTACTTAACATTCATAGTTAAGAGATCCACTTCTGGCGTCATAACAACAAACATTTTTTTCCCTTTAGATGCTATTTTAAGAAAGTTATTACTTTATTGTACAAGGTGTCCCAAATTTAAATATTAAAACTTTGGGAGCGTATGAGGAATTGATAAACTAAGAAACGGAGATCGTGCTCGTTTTTGCTTTGTTTTGAAGAAAATTGTAAAAAAGATTAAAAAATGTTTTTGTTCTTTACTTTTTATTTATTTATTTACTTACACTGAATCTATATTTGACAATTCCTTAGGTTAATTTTTCTTGTAAATACAGCTTTATCCAACCACATTTTTGAGGGAGATGAATTATCATGTAATTAATTTTATATTAAGCAAATGTTATCACAATTCCATAGCTCCAGATGTTATATTGATTTAAGAAATAAAGATCTGAATTAAAAATTCTTGTTTTTGGGATAAAATTTATGCTATAGACATGTATTAATACTTTAAGAAAGAAATTTCCAAATTTATAAATGTAATACATACGAAAATTATTGTATTTAACCATTCTGGCGAAAATATAAAATTTTTTGAAGCGTCATACAAGCGTCTTATGCTTCAGTGTTCCAATCGACGCTTTATAAACAATTCAATTACGCTTTCAGCATGCTTTCCATATACTTTTTTAAGTTCTAATGTACCAATGTTATGCTTTACACTTGTTTCACGTTTTATTTTTGCCAGGGCGATAAAACATGACGTTAAGATCCCATTATACTTGTTCTATATTTGTTTTTTTTAAATATTTACTACACAAAAATTTTTTAAATAGTTTTTTTTATAGAAATATCCTCTAAATATTTTAATTAAATTTATTTTAATTTTTTCTTAACATAAATAAAATAAAAAACTTCTTTAATTTTCGATTTTCTCTAAAATAAAGTAAAAGCAAGTAAATCTCTAAAGGATTTTTTTTAGTAATTGATTTCCCACACATTAAAATTCAGAAAATTGTACAGTATGCATAGAAAAATGTGGTTAATGAGTAGGAAATCTTTTTTCCTTGAATTAAGTAGGATATGTAGAATGTATATGCAATATTAATAAATTTTGTACATTGCAAAATATATTTCATTGAATTCAGCAAAACATAACATATATACTATTGCTGAAAAGTTTCAACAGTCCTAAAATTTTCTTGCATTTCACAAAAAGTTTAAGTATTGAAAAAGACTTCACATATTTCCTCTTTTTTCCAAAAACTTTTTTAAAGGTATAAGTATTCATTACAACATTTTATAAGGAATGAATTTTTACACAAAAAATATTTGATAGGGGAGAAGAGGGTAATATGGCACCCATTTTCATTTTACTTTGCTTATAATTAATATTTTCTATTGAAATTTGAACGATTACATTCATTAGAGTGTTGTTTGACAGATTCTAGATTAAAAGTAATGAAATATTTATTATTTAGGATGTAATTTATAAAAATTTAATGCACTGCATAATCCGTCGAAGAAAAAAAGTGGTTAATATGATTATCCATAAAATAATTTTAAAAAATTGGTTTAGTTTGAAAGAAAGACAGTACCTTGTTACAAAATTACATATTTTTAATTTTCCATTGTTTAGAATTTTCCTAATTAAAAATTTTTCTACTTTCAGAAGCTTTAGAAATACCATTAGAAATTTCATTAAAAATATCATTTTATTCCTGTTTAACATTAAACAACAAACATAAAACGATGTCTCTAATGTTTCTAAACACTGCTTTTTAGAATGACAATCGATATAAGCAAAGCATAAGCAATTGTTAGAAAAACGTCACCTAATAATAATAGGGGTAGCCATATTGTTGACAGTAGCCATAATATCCTCTTCTCTTTTGTTGCGAGAAATTTATCATTAAAAAAAAAAACCATTTTAAAGCTTAGAAAAACTACTTTAAAATGATTTTTTTTATTAATTTTGTTTGATAACTTTTTAAATTACAACACTTAAGAGTAAAAAATATTGAAAAAATTTTTTATTTTATATAATTTAGAAGCAAAATATACAGATGAAACTGAAAGAAAGCTTTATCTTTCCTCTTTAAAATAAATTTTTGCATTTTAAGTAAATTATGCTCTTATATTATTTACTCTACAATTATTTTTACTGAGATACTTTTTGTGAGATACAAGAAAATGTATGTTAAAATTTTTAGAGCGGCAATATATAAATGTATCCATTGACTAAATTGATCGAAAAATTAATTTCACTTTATGATCACATAATGTTTTAAAATTAACATATGTTGTATTTTTCGATGTGAATGCTATGCAATTATTTTTTTTGTAAAAGACATTAATACGGGACATTTTGATTTAGCTGTTAGTTTCTTAAATCTATCAAATTTTATATTTAGGTATATAAAATGAAACAGGAATAATCCCTAATTATCCAGATGAAAATGTTCATGATGTGAACATTATTCTTTATAACTTAAGAATTCGTTATTGCAGCTGTCTTAAATTGATGTCAGAAGCGAGAAATTATGAGTTTTTTTACAAGAGTATTTATTTGTATAAATAAGAATCTTGTTTAGGATCATAATGAATATACAATAATCATCACAAGTTATAAAGTCATAATAAAATCTAGTTTTGGAAATATAGATTATACATTAAATTATGCTATATTATTTACTCTAATGCAAGATAACGAAGAAAGAAAGTTTTATAGAACAATTGAAAGACCAATATCGAGCAAGGAAAAGTATACGTTTTTAATTAAAATTTATTTCCGTTTAATTATTAAATAAGCTGAATGTTTTGACTTACATAGTCTTTCTCAGCAGTATTAATAACTTACAACATTGAGAATAATTAAATTTGGACGCGTACATTTAAATAAATTTAAATATATAAATAAATAGATATAGCGATTGTCTCAAAGTCATAAAAGGGTTACATCAAAACTTACATGTTAACAGAAAAAAATTATAAAAGTAGTCTGCAAACTTTAAGTGATGAATGCTGAATTGTTAATGTTTAAAACGGAATACATGACTGATTCTTGTTACTCCACGAGAATAGTTTGAGTCCTACATAAAAAAGTTAATAAATCGTCAAGTAATGATATATAAATGTTTGTCTGAGGAAGAAAAATATCACTTGTTATGTAAAACGAGTTTCATAAGTCAAAAATTAGAATGCATTGCAAAAAAATTTTTTTTATACTTACTGTGATCTCAAAAATAATTGAGGTGTGCTCAATTGGTACGTTAACAAATATCGCAACTGTTATATGCTTGAGTAATCGTTAAAATAAATCTCATCTATATGTTATAGTTATTAGTAAATATCTCTATTCCCTGCTATCCGCTTATGTGTCCTTGGCAAGTTTATTAAAAATAGCAAAATATACACTCCGTTCAACAATCGGTATCTTTGTTTGAATTAAGCCCGTTAAATAATTCCCTGATGTAAATCATTTCAGAGATCAATCTCTTGATACTTGAGTTTAAAGGAGTGTCCCAGTTGAGCACAGACCCGATTGGACATCACCAATCATAGCGACCGATGCCTAGAGTATTTTTGTTGGTTGGGTTAGATTAGATTACGTGATTGGTGGTGTCCGATCGGGTCTATGCGCAACTGGGACTCACTCGAGTTCAACATCCAAAATTGTGACATCCCAATGAAAAAAATGGTTAATTTTATGATATATCTAAAGATCACCGAAAGTTTGGGGAGTATTCATGTGTTCTTTTAATATTGTTTTTAATTTTTTTTGGTTTTCCATAAACGAAGCTTTGTAATCTAAGTAACAGATTTTATATACATATAACGTTAAAAGTTCGTTTGATCTTTGTGTCAAGGATGCTAGCGAGTCCCTTTTTTCACTTTTTGTTCCTTTTTTTTTGTAAATGGTCACTTTTGTCTTTTCTTTCA
Organism: Solenopsis invicta; assembly: GCF_016802725.1. Classification (NCBI taxonomy): domain Eukaryota; kingdom Metazoa; phylum Arthropoda; class Insecta; order Hymenoptera; family Formicidae; genus Solenopsis; species Solenopsis invicta. Next base: position 8,019,076 of record NC_052668.1, read on the forward strand.
AATTTGATCACTTTTTCCCTTTTTTACCATTTATAAGCTGAAATCTCTATAATATTCAACAGCATTATAAAGTAGTTGCTGAACTTCTACTGTCAAAATCTATTTTAAAATTTGAGACAGCTAAACATTTTTGATTTCTTCAACCTCATAAGTTGAAGAAACCTGAAACTAATTCTAGTATCGCAAAAATCAATCGAGTCGTTCCACTAGATTCATGAGGCTCATCTTAGTTGAATGGCTTATTCTTCAGCTTGAAGATGTGTCAGCTCTTGCTGAACACAAGTGAATAGATCATTACTGGGAAAAAATTTTTGGTATAAAATGCTTGATGGCAGAACCGAAATTTTCATTAGTAACGAAAATTGTGAAAGCTAGTTTGAGTCTCGTCTATGGCAGTGCTGATGTAAAGAGGCGTTTTAGTGATTCTGGTAACCAATTGACAGAATAAAGAGCCTTATTGTCAATAAAGACACGCAACGCCAGAATGATAATTCTAAGGATGGTTTGAAAAAATATAATAAGCCCGAACGAGTTCTTATCACGAAACAATTTATTACAATGAGACGTCTAGCACACAGTAGGTACAAATTTATTTAGAAGAACAAAAAAATGAAAATTGAAAAATAAAAAGAAAAGAAGAAAAAGGAAGAAAAGAAAATGCTGGAACAGCTTATGAAAGACCAGATAAAAAAGAGAAATGACATTTCTGTACTTGAGGCTTAATATAAAGAAGTGAAACAAGAAAATGAAGATATAAAGGCTAGAGAAAAACTTATAGTGGAAGAGGGAATTAATAGGCTTAAAAGTACTTTAAAGGAACAAGACTTTCAAAAATTTCAAATTGTTCACGGATTGCTTGAAGGGGCTCGGGCGATAAAATCAAATTTAGATAATTCTCAGGTTGAGCCACTACATAAAAGAAGTGTAAAACTACTCTTATAATTGTTTATATTATATTAGTTTTTTTTTAAAGAAGTCAATTTGGGAGTGATACTGTAACTAATAATGATATGCATGTACTTGATAATTCTGGCTAGTGAAAACTTAAATGTTTATTTTCATAATATATAATAAGAGTTATTTTATTGTGTTACATCATGGTTCATCAAATTTTATTTTGTTTTCTGAGATGAAATATACCAAGGAATTGTATTCTAGAATATGTACTTGATTTTTGTGTCTAGTACATAAAATACATATTAGATTGTATTTATTCTTAAGGTATTTTAAGCAAAGACTTTGTACTAAATATGATAATAAAAAATAAATTATGTATGAAGATTTTTCTTCTCATAGAAATAAATATGTGTTTAAATTGTTTTTAATTTCTTGTACGTATTGAATTTAATCAAAATAATAATTAAACGATACTACCATGTATTTTATTTATCGTTTCTTTTGTCATTTTTTTGTGACAAATGCCACTTTTCCCTTTTTTTCCTCTTGGACATCGCTAGCACCCCTGTTATGTACTTTGATAAAGCCAAATTTATTTGAAACCGTAGCTTACAATAATTTTATTTTTGTTTACCGCTTGTTACTGTTGCAAAGACAATTTTTATATATGGAATAACTGTATATCTTTCGCCTTCGTGAACTCTAGTTTTGTTATTCATCTTTGTCAAGTTATTTACATTTAATTTTATTTTGGTATTAAAAAATTTTTTAAATCTAACAAGGAAAGGGACTGAAGTGTCCCCTTCTAATTTTGACAAGCTTTTAATATGTTGTAGTACAGATTAAAATAAGGGACACGTATTTTTTTATACGTGCCCATACTTGTTTTTTGAGAGTGTAACTCCTTTGAAAAAAATCGGTTTTCTTTTAAAGCCTATATTATCGTCGAAATTATAAGATAGAAAAAATGTTCTAATTAAAAGTTGAATGGCTTGAAGAATATAATGGTAACAAAAAACATTTTTTTTTTAATTTTTTACACTTCTCTACTTACCTTTTTTTTAAACATTTTAATTTTTTTATAAGCAAAATAAAGCTTATTTTATTACGAATTCAATGATGTATGATAAAGTAATGTTCCAATATTTCCATTTTACAAAAATAATTAAAAACGTCTCTATACGCGTACTTACCCATTCGTGCGCTCGCTTCTTTACAGAACAATGAATTTGTCTCATACGGCGTTGATTACGCTAGAAAGCATTGAAGAGAGATCGCGGTACAGTACAATGAATGTTGAAATAAAAGTTTTATAATAATAATAACAACAATAATGACAATAATAATAATAATAATAGTAGTAGTAGCAGTAGTAGTAGCAGTAGCAGTAGCAGTAGCAGTAAAATAAGTGACTTTCTTAAATTGCTAAAATTAGTCTAATTTTTTAATGATATGTCACAGTATGTACGAAATACTATAACCAATAAAAAATAAGTTATGAATAAAGAAATTATTGTTTATTCATAACTTGTTTTTAATCACGAAGGATAGAAGTTATTTGTGTCCACAATGTACGTAAACAAAATAACGTCAGCAAATTTCCGCATAGATTAACCCATTAATATCCATGATTCGACCAGTCCAGCAAAGGTAGTTAAAAACTAAGAATTGGAAATAGGACCGAAACATAAAAAAAACATAATTGACATAAGAAGCACTTTACAAAAATCTATTTTGTAACTAATTGTCATAAACAAATTATTAAAAATTGACTATAGAGGAAAATATATTGCGGTAATCGATTCTACGGGAAAAATTATTGAAGAAACATATATTACTTTATGTGCATGGATTATTCATCTTTTATGCAAAAAGAATAAGAAATTATATAAATAATTAAAACTGGTCCTGTTCATGCCCAGTAAAGATAGTTACAAAATAACAATTGGAAATAGGACAGGAACATGAAAAAAATATTATTGACGTAAAAACGATATTACAGAAATCAATTTTGTAATTCATTGTTATAAACAAATTATTAATAGTTGATTGTAGAGGAAAACTGATTGCGCCAATCGATTCTACGGGAAAAATTACTATCGAAATACATATGACTCTTAATGGTTATGTACAATTGTCATAAGTTTTATAAACAAATTAGTTGTACTATAAGTGTAAAGATTAAAAAAAAATTTTTTTTCACCGTTATAAAATACTTTTCAACTTTTAATTAGAACATTTTTTTCTATTTCTTATAGTTTCGACGATATACATTTCGAAAGGGCAGGGGAGGGGGGGGGGGAAGAAAGAACCGATTTTCTTTAAAGGGAGATTTTCACCCTCTAAAAGTGAGTATGGACACCTAAAACAATACGTGTCTCTTGTTTCAATCTGTACCACAACATATTAAAGGTTTGTCAAAATCGGAAGAAAACACATCCGTTCCTTTCCTTGCGAGGATAATGTTACACTAAAGATGGCTTGAAGCAACAGAACGAAACGTCCAATATGTGATTATACAATTAATTTGAGATTACTATTCATTGCGCACTGTTTACCGCGCTTGACTCGTATTCGCTGTGTTTCTTTTTGTTATATTGACATTTTCACGAGTCTCAATTCTTTATTTATTTAATATGAATTGGAGAAACATTCATTTAACGTTTATTGAACATTAATTTAATATTTACATAATATTACTCAGGTGACATGATTTGAAGAAATATATTTTGTTATGTATTTAGTATTAATTTAGTTTCTTTATTTAATATTAATTCAGGCTTAATTCTTCAACGATTAGCTAGCACACAATACTAATAAGAAGACAATTAAAAAAAGTTTTTTAAATATTTATTTTTCATTAAATATACGTTGTACAGGTTCATTATAAAAATAATATTTGTTTCATATTAATTACATATTTATTTTACAAGAATTCTTTATTTAAGATAAAAATTTAGAAAAAATATGCATTTAACGTTTATTTAATATTTAATTTATATTAATTACTAATTTGAAATTATATTTTATTTCATATTAATCATGTTTAATATAATTTATAGGAATATTTATTTTATATTAATTATATTTAACAATAATCATTTAAAAAAACGTTTATTTTACATTAATTATTTAAAATAATAATTTAAATTTAAACAATAAATTTTTTAATATTTAATTTAATTGTATCATATTGACTTTCTTTCTAGTTGTGTTCTTATTTAAACGGATAACAAAAAAGTTATTCCAGATGCTATTCCGCATTTGTGAAAATCAGTAAAAAGACTATATAAAAAATATGTTTTAATTATGTATTATGTATTTGATCTTTTCGATAACATATATAAATTGATCTATTAACGGTATGCACGGTCACATAAAGTGTTTACGGATCATCACTCAAGTATCCATTACCAACATTGTTTGATTTCTATATGCAAGAACATGTATACCATGTTTTTATATATAGAAATCAAATAATGTTGGTAATGGTTTTGGCTTTAATGGATGATCGTTTAATCAGAAAATTTCTGAAAAGAAAAATCCTTGAGAAATAAACCTCTGCGAAGCTATCAAACCTAAATTTAAAAAAATTGAGTACATGGTATAATTCCAGCATAATGCCTAGCTTCATAGAGGAAGGAGAATTCTTTTTTTGCTTTAAAAGAACTCTTATTTTTATTTTATTTAATATTAATAAAGCATTTTTTACAATATTAAAATAAGTATCTTCAATATTAAAAGAGCATGTTTATTATTTTATTTTATATAATATTAAAAACATTTTTAACAATATTAAAATATTTTTTTATGTAAGAAAAGAAAACTATCCCATTAATTTCAACGTTTTTAAAAATATTTTTTTTATTACAAAAAATGTTTTTCAAAATATATAAAAATATTGCTTTGTTTATTGGATTGTTGACAACTTGTTTTTTTAACAAAACATTAGTAAAATTTTAACAAAATGTTAAATGGATAGTTGTGCGCTTGGCGTTTATTGCGTTTTGCGACTCCCTTTGTAAACGTCATGCTAGTGTCGCTGATGAATGCCCTGGCCAAGTTCGTTGACCGGCAAAGAGAATGTGCAGGTGTACGAGAGAGAGGAACGAAAAGTAGATCATGATCACGGCCATGGCCGTGGCCGACTTATCGTAATAGCCATGATACAAAGACTTGTCTTTCTATCATGGTAATAGCAATAGATATTAACGGCAGCGATCGGCGATGAATATCCATTGCGAATTTATATATAACTTCAGATATGTAGATCATACTGTAAACAAATTTTTGAAAATTTAGTAAATTTACATACAATAGATGTAAAAATTACACGAGTCTCGTAAATATATAAACAATTACGTAATTTTATAAAAATTATGTAATTCCACAAAAGTATTTGCTTTTATTAAGTAAATATATCTTATTTTATACGGAAAATTACGTACATAACAGAATATTTTTAATATCGTTTGTAATTATCAAAATCTTTCAAAGATTACATAATACACAACAATATTCCAAATATCGCTGTAAAATATAATGCGATCAGCGCATTCACCGTGCATGTGTGAAAACTTTATCTCGCTTAACATCACTATGTGCGGGCATAGTAATTATTCTAATATTTACAACAGGTGTGATAGAGAGACTATTTAAATGTATAATAATATAATTGCAAAACGTATTGTTATCTTATCATTTCTATACATGTAACTTTCATACATGTTTACTTCTGTAATCTGTTTAATTACAAATTAAGCAATTACAAATCAAGCTTAATTACAAATTACGAAATTAATCTTATCCTCATATATTTTGCAAATTTACAAATGCGTGACAATTTAGAACTACAAGTATTTAGTAACTTTTAATCTAGTATAGTGAATAATTTTGAGAAAATTTTTTTACAGTATACAACACAGAATATTCTAGCAATGTTTCTTTGTAAACAAATATATATACTACTGAGCACTATTGCACTACTGTACCACTATACTACTGCACTACGACGCTGCAACATTACTACACTACTGTGATGCAGTAATGTTCCATAGTGTTAGTAGTGCTCAGTAGTATTTTTCTACAAGGGTTGTAGCAATTTTGCAACATTTCTGCAATATTACTAAAAACGAGTTGCCAACAAGAATCTTTATTTAATATTATTGCAAGCAAATAAATCTGAATAGGGTAAGGTGGTATAAGAGTACGCATTTAAACTTTCTCTTGACATAAAAAAAAGTTAATGATTTTGTTAATTAAAATTTGTTTATTTTCAAAGTTTAGCGATTTATTAATAAATTTTACCAATAGTGTAACAAAATAAATCATTTTTCAGAATACGAACAAAAAGATCACAAGCAACGTTTTCATACTTTTACAACTAGGCGTGTAAGAATACACAAAAGCTTTAATTAACATTTAGGCATTTCCAAACATTTTTTAGGTGGATTCTTTGGTTTTCTTTGGTTTTTGATTTGTCAACTTGAGTAAAATATATTTTTTTAGAAAGATCTTGTTCAAGTTACGAGTTATATAAAGAGCTGCTAATAAATATTTTAGATCTTGTCTTTTTGCAGTAAACATTACAGCGTGTTTTTATTGACTGCGTACTTTTATACTCTACGTAAATTGAAGTACAGAGAAATAACTTCTACTTTTTGTTTTAACTTATTAAAGCTCACGACCAGACCAGCAAAGATAGCTAAAAAAATAATAATTAGATATAGGACCAAAACGTAAAAAAATATTGACATAAAAAGCATGTTTTAAAAATTAATTTTGCAACTAATTTGTTTATAACAACTATAACAATTAAGAAAGCATCATATATGTTTCTTTAGTAATTTTTCCCATTGAATCGATCGGGGCAGTTTTTCTTTACAGTTAATTTTTAATAATTTGTCTATAATAATTAATTTGCAAAATTGACTTTAACGTGTTCTTTACGTCTATAATGTTTTTTCATACTCAGGTCCTATATCTAATTGTTCTTTGGCTACTTGTGCCAGTCCAAGAGCAGGAACGGATTTTAATTATTTATATAGTTTATTATAAAAATAAGGCTAAATAATCAAAGAGCTAGTGAGAGTTCGCGCGGTACTCAAGACGCAAGTTGCATATTCAAATCAGCTTCACTTCAAATCCTTCAAACATAACTTTTTATAAACGATATTCCAAGTGTACGATTAGCTCAGTGTTAGCGTATTAGGTTACTGTTCCAAAGATCTTAGGTTCGAATCCCGCCGATGCGTTTTCAAAGTTGTAAAATAATGCGTAATTGTATTTAGTGAATTAAAAATTTTATATGCGAAACAGTGAATACAGATTAAACTATACAAATAATAAGATCTGTTAAATACATACATATATATATATATATATATATATATATATATATATATATATATATATATTACAAAAATTAAAAAATAAACGATTGCAGGGTAAAATTTTTGGCCCAAGTTTGAAAACTACTGCAGGCGTGAGTGCTTGTGAGTGCTAAATGAGTATTTTGTATTCATAACCGAATATACATTTTTACACCTCAAATTTACACACAGGATGTTTTTACTACTCAAAAATATTCAAATTATACGTTATTACTACTTGGACATACTCGTAATAGTATACAATCCGCTTTAAGCACTCATTTTTCCGGAATAGTTCCTGTTTGAGAAAAAATGAGTGCTAAAAACGGGTCATATTCATCGAGCGAATTGCACGTTTTCACCACTCAAATTAATCGTTTTCGAGGGTTAAAAATGGACTAAAAACGGTAAAATATTTTCGTAAGTAAAAATTTGATAAAATAAACTCCCAGAGAGAGTTCATATTGCTAAACTCTTGGGAAGCTTTCAAAATTCAATAAAATAAACTTTCAGGAAGTTTATTTGCTGGAATACCTGTAAGATTTTTATATAATAGAAGAGAGTGAGCTAAATTGGTGTTTTAAATAGGATTTTTTTAATTTAAATAAATACGGTTAAGCAGATTTGCGTACCATTTATAAATGTAAAGTACTTATAAGACATAGAATATGTGATAGCAGTTTGACAGTTCTCTGTCATAATATTCATAGAATAAACACGAATATGTATTTACAGCCATCGTGCAAAAATTAAAAAAAAAAAAAGAATATCTTTGTAAATCATTATTTAATACGTGATAAAATTTTGAAAGGTAATTGATTTAAAGTAATTGATTAAGATAATTAAAAAATATAAAATTCAAAAATTAATGTTTTGAGATTATTTTTACAATTTATTATAAAATTTGTTCCATAATTTGAAAGAACTCGTAATCAAATCGGAATTGCAACCTGATCGTAGCATTGGTGATCGGCCGACCAAATGTTAAATTACTAGAAATGTTAAATTACTAAAATATTATGAATCATCTGCAGATTCGGAATAATTAAATTTTATTGATTTCAACTCTAATTATATAATAACAATTTTATTATACAACCGGGAAACGTCTATATAAATTATCACTAATTTTTTTTTAATAAAATTTTTATTTTTTACTGTCAAATTGCTTGTTTGTACTTAATACTAAAAAAATACATTAAAATTTTTTAAAATTCTATCTAAAAGTTGATAAAAATAGAAACGTTTGATTTGGGGGTCATCCGATTTGAAATCAGTGGTTCCAAATCAGACTGGAAGAAGCGTTTTTACATTTTCCATTATAATGGAACTATATTTCAAGGAAGTGAAAGATACATTAAAATGGTTTGGAGCAAAAATGAAGAGAATGAAATTATCTTTCCAACGGCATGTTCGGTTTTACGATCGGACTTTATTTGCGTCCTAGCGAGAGCAAAAATTGCTAATAGGTCCGATTTGCCCCACTCTTTCTTTGTACAAATTATATAATTGAAATTTGAAAATAACTTTATTTAACATTTTTTAACATGTTCTCAATAAGCACACAACATTTTTAAAATGTCTTTTTAATTTTTATTTTTTTTTAATTACACATTATACTTTATTGTAAAACTAATATTTGTTGTTAATTACATATTTATTTTACATTAATTCTTTAATTAAGTTAATATAAAAAAAATATGTATTTAACGTTTATTTAACATTTAGTTTATATTAATTACTTATGTGAAATAATGTTTTAAAGGATTATTTATTTTTATCATTAATTCAGTGTTAATTTAGTACTTTTTTATATTAATTACTTTTTTGAAATAACAATTTAAAAAAACGTTTATTTAATATTTATTTTACATTAATTATTTGAAATAATAATTTAAAATTAAATATTAAAACTTTTTTCATATTTATACTGTATAATTTGATTATTGTAGACTTTTTTCTAGTTGTATTCTTATTTAAACAGATAACAGAAAAGTTGCTATTTCTGATGCTATTCCGCATTTGTGAAAATTAGTAAAAAAACTAATTTGTATATGTTTATAGTTCAAATTAGAACCGAAGGTTGGCAATGTAATCGCAGGTCCTTGAGAAGGATGTAAGTACATGTTATAATCATTTGCGCAAAAATAATTGCGTTTGATTCTCAAAATTTAATTTCTTAATATTTTATTAATGGAATATTCTTTAATGTTTTAGAATATTCTAATATTCTTGACAAATATTTATAGAATGCGATAAAATGAGTGTGTTATCTGAGCTGTACTCGGTTGTTTGGATTTGATTACTCAGCAAATTCGAGCATCACGAGTTTCGCTGACAACGGTATTGTTTGTCTTTAAATCGAATGCAATTCTTTAAACCTGTTGATCAAATTGCAAGATAAGATTTCTGAGTCGCGTTTTGAATAAGTCGTCAAGAGAGACTTTTAAGATGTACATCGTCAGCAAGTTTTGAGAATTGCGTACGTGTTTTATTACACCCATAGGTGTGCATCCAAGGGGGAAGAAAAAAAATATAAATTTAAATAAATACAAAATTGCAATTTAATTTATTCGAGCGCTTTAGAGTGAAGATTGAAATGAATTGATATTTAAAGGTATGAATTCATTTCTATTCATATGAAAATGAATAAAGTATTGCATACTTTGAATTAAAAAAGATTAAAGTATATATTTTCTTAATTAACTGCGTGCATTAAAATGGATTGAAAGTAATTGATGTAATGTTCGATAACACAATAAATATGTGAAATAAATAAAGTCAAAATAACAAATCATGAATGTTATACACTTCATAGAAATATAAGTAACAAGATTTCAAATGCAAATAGCTAATTTACGATTCAAACGAATCGGATGCATGTTTTTAGCATTGTATATTGTAAAACCAGTTATTGTTTTCTTAGATGGACACATCACATATGTCATACTGCTTAAGTGCCTTTTGTAAACAGCAACAAATTATATTATGCTGTCTCCCTCTAAATGCCACATATATTTTACAACCTCTAGATGTAGCAGTGTTTGCTCCATTAAAAAAGCACTGGCAAAAGTTTGTGAAAACTTGGCGTTCAAGTTATGATGGGGTGGATATACAAAAATTTGATATTCCCGGTGCATTATCAGAAATTATTAAAAAAAAAAGACTTCAAAAACTATTCAAGCTGCTTTCAAGTGCTGCGGACTTTATCCTTTTGATCCAAACGCTGTCAAATAGGATAAATGTGTAACGCAAACGCAAATTGCATCTGATGTAATTAAAAGTGCAAATCAACATTCTGTTTTAACTTCAATAAACACAGAACTATTAGAAAAACTAGAAAAGAACATTAATGTAAACATTTTGCAACGTTTCAAGAAATTGAATTACGTATATTGACCTGATTTATCAGTTATATACACATATCAGCATAAAGTGTTCACAGGTCATCATGAGGGATCAGTTCGCAGCGATCTTGGAAGTCAAGACGTTCACCGGGGTCGCAACTTGGATGGGTGACCGCTCGGGAATTTCCGAAAAAATTCTTAAAAATAGATTTTTTTGCAAAAAATGTTTTTTAAAATATTATAAAAATATTGTGTTGCTCATTGGAATTATGTGATGTAATATAATACATGTTTATGTAGATATTTCAAAGAAACGGCGCTTTTTTTCGTATGCGATAGATCTATGAATCGTATATTATGCACATACGATCGCATCCCAAAAACACATGTGACAATATCATATACGATCGTATATGATTTCATCACATACGACTTTTACGGTAGGGAAATTAGTGAAGAAAATAATTCTTCAATAACTACATGTAACACAAGTGTAGCAGACAATTCGGGTAACCATCAAGTAATTAGTAGTCAGCCACGCAATGGTAGCAGTGATGTAAACTATACAGATCCTAACTGTGGAATAGTATTTAATGAATCTCCGGAAAATGCTTTAAAAGACATTCTCGTATGGCCTCAACTCAAAAATACTAAGAAGAAACAAGTACAAACAGAACGTTTACCTTCTGTGCTTATCTCTGAAAAATGGTTAGAAGTCATGAAAGCTAAAGAAGAAGAGAAACAAAGGCGATTAGAAAAGAAAGAAGAAGAAAAGAAGATTAGATTGCAAAAGGAGAAGAAGCAAAACAAATTAAATTAGCAGCAAAAAGAATAAAATTAGAAAAAAAAGGTAATTCTAAAATGATTTATATTAGTGTTGACATGTTAAAACTGATTTATTAATATTACTAATATTAATATTACTAATTATTTTCTTTAATTACTAATATATTTTCAACGTTTAATTATAAAAATGTTTGATAAGAGCTGAGCCAAAGTAAGCTAAACATAATTTAATATTTAATACTAAAAAGTTCAAATTATTAAAATAAAAGTTTAATTATTAATGTACTTATTAATAAAACAAAATTAATGTGTTTAGTTTATCTAATAATAAGACTTATTAAATATTTTGTTATTTTGTGATTAGTACTCCCAAATGTGATTTGCAAAGATTAAAGAAACATATAAATATATATGAAATAATATGTGAAATAATTAAAGTGCAATTTTTTTGTTTGATAAACATTAAAATATAAGATATTTTACATTTTTGTTATTTACTATGCCTTTTATTTTGAACAAAAGCTTGCTGTTATCCTACATTTTTTAGATGGCCAAAATTGGCACCCTACATAGTCACAACAGATACACAGGTGGCCAAAATAAGCAAACTACATGGCCATAACAGGTATACAGGTGGCCAAAAATAGTGTAAAAGGAAATTTTTGCAATTATTTAACTTTTTCATTATATATAAACTTTTTTTCTGAAATTTATTTGTAAAATTAAAAATTAAGATATTAAATAATGTATTTAAGTAAATACTTTCTTCTTGTAATATAATATTTTTAAAAAAATTATTTTAAAAGTTGTAAAAATGGTTATGGTGGCCACAATCGGTGTATTCACCTTAGTAGGATGGTTTCTGGTCATTAGTATTCGTGCTGTTTTGATAAAAGTTGAATTTTAGTTTTACAGGTAGCAGAAATTTTTACAGGTGTATATTCTACACATAATTTTGAGAAATGTGTTATACATTAATTTTTTAACTCTAATTTGAAAGCCTTAAATGTAAATTTTAAATGATATCATTGAATGTGTGTCGTAATGTGTGTATGAATTCTGCAAATAAAATCATGTTACATGTGAACTGCCCGGTAAAATATTTTTCATATACACTCGGTACCACAATTAAAGCATCATCAATTTTGACTTCCAAAAATAAGCAAAATTCAAACGAGTGTAACTTTGTCAAAAATAATCGTAAAAAATGTTTAAAACATTTTAAAGCTTGAAATCTTTAGTTTCGAGATTAATAATTTAACTTAGATTGAAAAGTCACCTTAGATAATTGAAAGACTTTGCCCTTTAAAATGAGCTCAGGAAGATTGTTTTACAATTTTTTTTACGAAGTTCAAATATCGACTTCAACAAAAATTAAGTGAGCGTTTAATAGTAAAATTAAAAGATTAGCTACAGTTACTTTCCAAAAAGAATGTGACAGAGATGCAAAAATGATTAATCGTGATAAAGTTTTTCCAAACGCATTTCACAGCTTTATTTTTTTACATACTTTTTATATTGACTTTGAAAATATATACTGATCTTTTACGGAATATATACGGATCTATACGGATACAAATAGAGATGCGGCAAAATTTGTTACGAATGTTGCAACTTTATGTGCAACGTGAATTAGAAATCACACACAAATGCAATTTACAGCATAATCGAAAGCGTGAATTTTTATCTTTAATTTGTGTAAAAAATTAATTAGCCTGCTTAACTCTAAACCCTGATTCACACTCCTCCAATAGATTATTATTTTCCAAATACTCTACTAATTGATTGTAAACTACACTACTCAAAAAAAATTAGGGAACACTTTCCAGACACCAAAAATTAGGCTATTTTCAAATGACTGTAACTCGGTGAAAAATCATCGTAGATAAAAAATAAAAAAAGCATTTTGAAGCTTGAAGATCGAGCTTTAACGTTCTACCAGCAGATTTTCAAAATTCTTTTAACTTTCTTGTCTTATGCAGTAAAAAAGTACACCTTGTTTTGTTCGTTAAAATTTCGTATTTTTGACACTTTGCAGATCGACCAACAAATTTTTTTCAAATAATTCAAGTAAAATTTCATAAACTACAACATTTTACCTACAAAATGCTTTTTTAAAAATTTCTCTACGATTTTTTTTGACCGAGTTACGCAACTTTGAAGCTAAACCTGCATTTTTTACAAATGATATCCGTACTCCGTGAAAAATTATCATAGACAAAAAATCAAAAAACCATTTTAAAGCTCGAAGTTTCAGCTTTAACATGCTATTAATGGTTTTCAAAAATTTTCTCAATTTCTTAGTACTATGCTCCAAAAAAGATACACTGTTTTTTCCTTAAAATAACGTATTTTTAACAGCCTGTAGCTCAATAAAAAAATTTTTCTCGACAAATCCAATACAAGTGCCATAAAGTATGACATTTTCTCTACAAAATGCTTTTTTTAAAATTTTTTCTACGATTTTTTTTGACCGAGTTACAAGACTTCGAAGATATACATTTTTTTACAGTACATTTTTCCGAAAAATGACGTCTACCGCCGACATTAGCATTACCCAATGTGCACCACGTGGAGGTTGCCAGTCGGATTTTTGCACATCGTGTGTGTGTGTGTGTGTGTGTGTGTGTATGTGTGTGTGTGTGTGTGTGTGTGTGTGTGTATGTGTCACAGCAGAGATAAGGAGCCCACAGTTCGTCACTTCTGCACTATTTAACGACTCCAAACCCTCTTTACTGTGTATGTGTGTGTGTGTGTGTGTGTGTGTGTGTGTATATCACAGCAGAGATAAGGACCCCGCAGTTTGTCACTTTTGCAGTATTTAATGACTCCAAACCCTCTCTGCTGTGTGTGTATGCGCGCGCGCGCATGAGTGTTCAATGGCGTGTATTTCGTGTGTGTTCGTTATATCAACGATATTCTACGACCACACGTTTTGCTATTAAATCGAACCTGTCGGAACTTTATTTTCATGCAGGACAACGCTCGACCTCATACGGCGAATATAACGCGACGTTTTTTTCAACGACACGCAATTAGACTGTTAAATCATCCCATCAATAGTCCGGACTTAAATCCAATCGAGCACATTTGGGATGAAATGGAACGACGATTAAGGCGTCGCAAGGAACAGCTGCGAAATTTAGAAAAATTGGGAGAAATTTTAACGGAAATTTGGCACAACATTCCGCAAGATTGTATTGCAAGATGTATAAATATGCGAGAACGCTTGCAAGCAGTAATTGATCAGAGAGGAGGAAATACACACTATTGAACTCTCATGCGCGCGAGCGCATACACACACAGCAGAGAGGGTTTGGAGTCATTAAATACTGCAGAAGTGACAAACTGCGGGGTTCTTATCACTGCTGTGACACACACACACACACACACACACACACACACACACACACACACACACACACACACACACACACACACACACACACACACACACACGATGTGCAAAAATCCGACTGGCAACCTCCACGTGGTAGACGTCATTTTTCGGAAAAATGTACTGTAAAAAATGTATATCTTCGAAGTCTTGTAACTCGGTCAAAAAAAATTGTAGAAAAAATTTAAAAAAAGCATTTTGTAGAGAAAATGTCATACTTTGAGGCACTTGCATTGAATTTGTCGAGAAAAATTTTTTTATTGAGCTACAGGCTGTTAAATATACGTTATTTTAAGGAAAAAACAGTGTATCTTTTTTGGGGTATAGTACTAAGAAATTGAGAAAATTTTTGAAAACCGTTAATAGCCTGTTAAAGCTGAAACTTCGAGCTTTAAAATGGTTTTTTGATTTTTTGTCTACGATGATTTTTCACGGAGTACGGATATCATTTGTAAAAAATGCAGGTTTAGCTTCAAAGTTGCGTAACTCGGTTAAAAAAAATCGTAGAGAAATTTTTAAAAAAGCATTTTGTAGGTAAAATGTTGTAGTTTATGAAATTTTACTGGAATTATTCGAAAAAAATTTGTTGGTCGATCTGCAAAGTGTCAAAAATACGAAATTTTAACGAACAAAACAAGGTGTGCTTTTTTACTGCATAAGACAAGGAAGTTAAAAGAATTTTGAAAATCTACTAGTAGAACGTTAAAGCTCGATCTTCAAGCTTCAAAATGCTTTTTTTATTTTTTATCTACGATGATTTTTCACCGAGTTACAGTCATTTGAAAATAGCCTAATTTTTGGTGTCTGGAAAGTGTTCCCTATTTTTTTTTGAGTAGTGTATTATTTCTAATACCTTATAAATTAGTAACTTATTATTTATTGGTCTAAATTCTTCAATTTTTTTTTCTTTTTTGTAAGTTTAGTATAAGAACCACTATTGCTTCTTTCCATTTATTATGAAAAATTTCTTCTTCTAACATTTTATTAATTATACAACATATTTTTGCACTTGCTACTATTATTTTATTATTTCCACAGTTATTCCTTTCATAGTAAATCACTTTTGCTTTCTAATTTACAAACTATTCGGTTTAATTCTTCTACATCTATTTCACTAAATATTTCAAATTTACTATCGATATACTTATTCGCTTTTAAATCCATATTATAGTTATCTTTAGTAGTCATTAATAAACTATCTACACATCCGAGCGATTATCATTACTTAACTTACGTCTCCGAAACAGTCTTACAAATGAAACAATAATATATTAACCCTTACTAGCCAGTGGAGTCTCGCGTTTGAGCAAAATTTTTTACATTGTGTACGCCTATTATACAGTATGTGCTACACGCGCCTATACCAACCTAAAAAAACTTTGTTGATAAAGGAATATGGCGCCGCAGTAACGCTTTTTAACTGTTGTTATTTTAAGTTATGTTAGTGTAAAAAATTCGCAGCGCAAGATTTACTCCAACTTGGTTGATAAAGGTGATAAAATTGGAAGTAAATAATTTTTTTATTTTTTATAATATTTTATTTTATCAATATATATGCACAGTATTTGTAGCTTTTAACTTTTTATTAATAAAATTATTTGATTTTTGTTATTATAGAAATATTGCATTATATGTATAATTATGGAGTTTTAAAAAACATAAAGATATAATTTTTATCTTTAAATACCAAATTCGTATTAAAATTCATTAAATTCATAGAATTGAAACTACATTTATTGAAAATCCCATATTATCTTCTAATTTTATATTATAATATAGGGATAGCAAGATGAGAGATGAGATCGGAAATTACGTATGCAAATGACAGACAGAGAGCTAACAAGGATAGCATATAATATGGACATGCAAACGTGTCTATTTAAGGATATCCCTAGACTGTCCACAAATGATATCCTATGGATAGTTTATAGTGGTTCTTGTTGTATTTTGTTAGTGTTCTTAGTTTACACTTTATAATTTATAATTTATGGTTTATTAATTTATATTTTACAGTTTACAGTTTATAGTTTTTAATTTATAGTTTAAGGAGGCCTATACATCTAGGAAGGTTAAAAAAATCGATTTTTTGATTATTACATATCTATAATATTTAATATTTTGAAAATGTCTGGTGAAAATTTCAAGTCAAAATTTTGAAAAATAACGAAGTTATAGCTCTGTTAGCACATTGGCGCGCCGCACCGCGCCGCGCGCCGCTGAGATATCATGGTTGAACCATGGCCTGTCCCTTCAGTTTCGTGTCTAATACCTCAATAAAAACGCATTATTGGAGTGCTGTGTTGGTGACTATACTCAGAATAGCAATAAAAGTTTTAACAATATAATTTGAAAAATAGCCTCAAAAACAATGCACAGCGGTGCTGTTACAGTAGAAATTGCTGCAGACATAGCTGCTTGCATATTCAACGATGGTATAACTTTAATGTTACGAATAATGAGCATTATGGGCATTTTTCTCGAACCGAATGCACATCAATATGCTGCGCGCGAAGATGATCGCTGCATCTCGATGAGAACAGGTACGTGGATTCCACGTTCTATCCATGTGTATTATGTAAAATTCGTGGATAGGACTTCATCGACTTGATATCCACATGAATTCTACGTGAATACTTCTATGTAGATTTTAATACATTTTATCCACGTAGAATTACTGATGAAATTTAACGGAGATTAAGATAGGTGATAGCATTGTGGATTTCATAAGAATAAATTCACATCGACTTATCCTGAAGTCCAAGAGTTCTTTCTTGAACACAGTACTGTTAAAAAACAAATATTATCGATAGACAAAATAGATTTATGAATGAAGAAACCTCGATTTGCGTCCCAATGAGCAAACAAAATTTTTTAAAAGTTTTTTAATTGTTTTCTTAATAAAAATTTTTTTATTTTTGATTGTATTATATTATATTGTATTATATTGTATTGTATTATATTATATTGACATATATTTTCTAGTTGCATTCTTATTTAAACAAATAACAGAAAAGTTATTCCAGATATTATTCCGCATTTATGAAAATCAGTAAAAAAAATTAATTTTATATATGTTTATATAAATAATATAATTAATTATATTTAATTATACATGGTTTAATTATACATAGTTCATCTTTTTTAATAATATATATTCACCTAATTTATCAATTATATACACATATTAACATAAAGTGTTCACAGATCATCACGAGGGATCTAGTTTGCAGCGATCTTGGAAGCCAAGCAGCGTCGAACGTGGTCACAACTTGGATGGGTGGCCGCTTGGGATTTTCCGAGAGAAAATTTCCGAATTTTTTTTGTAAAAAATATTTTTTTTAATGTTAAAAAAATTGTTTTGCTCATTGGAATTATGTGGTGTAATAATATAATATTTATACGGATATTTCGAAGAAATTCATAGAATTCGAAACATTGATTAGATTTCGACGTGGATTCTAGTACCGTTTTTGAGTGGATTATCCACTCGATTGGTTATGTAGATTCCACTTGGATAATCCACGTAAAAAGAACGTGGATTCTACGTACCTGTTCTCATCGGGATAGCGCAAGTTGAAGTACGCGCGCAGGAACAAACAAAAGAAGCACGAATACATCGTTGACAACAAAATTTAAATGATATGTGCATCGCATCTACTGCAGAGGACTTGTATTATGGCCCTGGAATTGACGACTCTGTGTAAGTTACAAAAATTTTATGTTTTATTAACAAAAACATACGTTGAATATTTAAACGCGTTTTTCTCAAAACAACATTTTTCAAACTGGTACCAGAAATATCTCGACAATCACTGAACCGATTTGCTTGAAATTTATACTGGCTATTCTACACATGATTATCTATTGCGTATCGGAGGGCGTTTTGTTTTTAAACTTCATAGTTTTTTAAGAGCTGGGGGGAGCGAGAAAACGAACGGATTTTGTCTTAAAAATCGCAACTTTAAGTTTAAACGCCCGCCATTTTGTCAAAAATTGATATTTTTGAAATCGGTTCCGATACGCCAAAGATATTATTACATATTTTAAGATTCTATAAACATTTTTTGTTTTAGTTGATTTTTGGCGAAGGTACACCTGGTACCGTATTTTGGGCGATTTTTTCAGGGCTGCCTCTTCACGACATCATGTCTCTGTTATTTTGCGCAATTTCTTAATAAAAAAAATCATGAAGTTTCTTCAAAATGTATATTTTTAACTAAAAAAAAGCCCCCAATTTGGTAACTCCCAACAATTTTCAAAAAAAATTTTAGAAAATTGCTATTTTTTTGGCTTCCTAGGTGTATATGTCCCATAAAGATATTTTGTAATTTTCATAATTCTAAATAATTTGAAACGTTGAAGATCATAATAGTCGCTGATAGTCAAGAAATCAAGAAAGAGAAAAGAAACATTGCTAGCGACGAAATGTCAAACATGATTCGTGATGTTATAAAACGAACGAGATGGTAGTAGAGAAGAAAGAAGAGCAGAAGGAGGGAGCACGCTTTTGCTGACAATGATGGCACGTTTCCGGAAAGCGATCCCGAGCGAATGCAAGGCTCTTATTAGACACGCTCGAAAAAACCCCCGACTTTCCGACCCAAATCGTATTAAATTGCGACTATCCAATTAATTAGGGATAGGCTTTTTTAATTGGTCACTCGCCTCGAACGGGTCGTAACGAGATACTCGCTTGTTGTTGCCGTAGGTTGATGCATCGGATCTGGTAAAATTTGACGGGATTTAATTCGATCGATAGCTATTAATATGAAAACTTAAAAGGGGGAATTTTACGTTTGTAAATATTTTTAAAAATGCAAAGCAAGGTCTCTAGAAACCGTCGGTAATTTAGTAATTTTCAATAACGTGGATCCTATTAAAGTCGATAAACATTTAATTAATAGCGGCGTCGAGGTTAATGAGCTTGGAATGCGGCAAATGAAAGCATAGCATTGAGTATATTTTTAATTATTGTTTTCAGTTTTGCAAATCAAAAGCATTCGTTTGTTCTTTCACCTCGAAAATCGTTTCGTAACTTTCATCTTTCTGTTATAGGTTTATTTAGGTAATTATTTTAGCTGCGTTCAGTATCTATTAACATTTCTAAAGCGAATCAAATTCTTCCATCTTATACTTTAAATTCAAAGAACTAGTAGAGATAATATTATATTACAAATATAAACTTAAATTTGTAACTTATATATATGTAGCTATTGATAATGTATCCAACTGAATTCATTACTAAGCACAATAAATGTCATAAATTAATATTATGAACAGTTGAGGAGAGAGAGAGAGAGAACTGTGAATATTTTCGTCGATGAATAATATGTGATATTATTTTATATGCTTTAATTTGAAAGCAGAGAGAACACGCGCTTAGTAGAGGCCAGATTCCAAATCAGGCAGAGTCCATTCAGCTAAACCCGTCTATAATTCTAATGTATATTGTTGTACATACAGCACAGAGAGATTGCAGGAACATTGCAGAATGATTTCATTGAAACATTGTAATATTGCATTTTGCGAAACATTGCTGCAACATTGCTGGAAGATTGCAGCAACATTAAGATATCCGCTTTTCGAAATATTGCATGAAACATCCCATTTTTCCAAAATATTCACATAAATATTATTACACCACATAATTCCAATGAACAAAACAATATTTGTGTAACATTTAAAAAAAACATTTTTCGCAAAAAAATCTTGTGAATCTTTTTCGGAAATTTCCAAGCGGTCACCCATCCAAGTCGCGACTCTGGTGAACGTTGCTTGACTTTTGTGATCGCTGCGAATTGATCCTTCATGATGACCTGTAACACTTTATGCTGATATGTGTATATAACTGATAGATCAGGTCAATATACATTATCGAAAAAATAAAATATGTATAATTAAAGCTCAGTATTTATATAAACAAATATAAAATTATAGTTTTTTTTTTACTAATTTTACAAATACGGAATAGCATTTGGAATAACTTTTCTGTTATTTGGTTAAATAAGATTGTAATTAAAAAATATAGATTAATATAATACAATAATTAAATTAAATATGAAAAAATTTTTATTAAAAAATATTGTTTGTTCATTGGGCTAGATCGAGGTTTCTTCATATATGGACCTATTTCATCTATTAATATAAATATTTATGTTTCTTAACAATACTATGATGCACACAGCACCACGGGACCGCATGCCTTTTTCTAGACATTTTAGAGTCAACATTTAAAGGATGTCTGTAGACATCTATGCAAAGTCGATTTGTAGACAACTTTGAAAGCCTGACTTGGATAAGTCGACTTACAGTCGATATATAGACGGTTGTATTGTTAGGGAATGTAGAGATTCAGCGGAAAATTTAGTAACGTCGCCCGACCTTAGTTTGCTAAATGCGGATGAATAATTATGGATGAGTTAAATTAATATATTATTATACGCGAATATTCTGCTTTGGCTCTTTAGTGCCACTACTTTATTAAAAAATTATGATATTGCAATGTTTCCGGAATATTACTGGCATATGCCATGCGATGTTGCAGGCATATTGTTAATTTATGTTATTGCGATGTCTCCGTAATATTGCATTGCAATCTGCAATGTTGCTGGAATTTTTTGTGCTGTATGGGAAGCCGTGTAGAAGGGTATTTGTATTAAATTACTGAAATCTAGTGCAAAACCGTCACTAGATGGCTGCTATGGCGTTCTATTACTCGTAAGAAAGGAAACACATAAATGGTATAAGAAACGGAGCATTATGAGAATTTTTACCGGTGTTCTATTATAGTAGAATAATTTTTCTGATGAATTCTCTTGAAAATGAAATCAAGTGAAAGATGTTTTGATTTACTATATGATTAAAACTTTTTTAAACTTCCAATATTTGGAACTATATAAATATAATAGATGTAATTATTATATATAAAAGGTAGAATATTTCAGACAGCACAGAAAATTGCAGTAACATTGCAGCAATATTGCAATGTTGCAGATTGCAATGCAATATTATAGAGACATTGCAGAAACATAAATTAACAATATGCCTGCAACATCTCATGGCATATGCCTGTAATATTCCAGAAACATTGCAATATCATAATTTTTTAATAAAGTAATGGCAACTCATACAGCACAAAGAGATTGCAGGAACATTGCAGAATGATTTTATTGAAACATTGTAATATTGCATATTAATTGCGAAACATTGCTGCAACATTAAGATGTCCGCTTTTTGAAATATTGCATTGAAACATCCCAACAACAATGTTATGAATTTTTTCAAAATATTTACATAAATATTATTACACCACATAATTTTAATAAACAAAACAATATCTTTGTAATATTTTAAAAAACATTTTTTGCAAAAAAATTTTGAGAATTTTTTTCGGAAATTTTCAATTGGTTACTCATCCAAGTCACAACTCTGGTGAATGTTGCTTGACCTCCGTGATCGCTGTGAACTGATCCCTCATGATGACCTGTCAACACTTTATGCTGATATGTGCATATAACTCATTGTCAGATAGATCAGGTCAATCAGGTTATGAAAATGAAGAAAAAATAAAATATGTATAATTAAAGCACAGTATTTATATAAACAAATATAAAATTATAGTTTTTTTTTTTTTTAGTAATTTCGCAAATGCAGAATAGCATTTAGAATAACTTTTCTGTTATTTCTTTAAATAAGAATGCAATTAGAAAATATACATTAATATAACACAATAATTAAATTAAATATGAAAAAATTTTTATTAAAAAGCAATTAAAAAATATTGTTTGTTTATTGGGATGTAGATCGAGGTTTCTTCATATATGGACCTATTTCTATTGATATGAATATTTATGTTTCTCAACAATACTATGATGCACACAGCACCACGGGACCGCATGCCTTTTTCTAGAGTCTTAGAGTCAACATTTGAAGGATGTCTGCAGACGTCTATGCAAAATCGATTTACAGTCAACTTTGAAAGCTTGACTTGGATGAGTTGACTTACAGTCGATGTATGGACGGTTGTACTGTTAGAGAATGTAGAGATTCAGCGGAAAATTTAGTAACGTCGCCCGATCTTAGTTTGCTAAATGCCGATGAATAATTATGGATGAGTTAAATTAATATATTATTATACGCGAATATTCTGCTTTGGCTTTTTATTACCATTACTTTATTAAAAAATTATGATATTGTAATGTTTCCGGAATATTACTGGCATAAGCCATGCGATATTGCAGACATATTGTTAATTTAGGTTTCTGCAATGTCTCCGTAATATTGCTTTGCAATTTGCAGCATTGCAACATTGCTGTAATGTTGCTGCAATTTTCTGTGCTGTATGGGTAACGTATATTGACCTGATCTACAAGTTATATACACATATCAGCATAAAGTGTTCACAGGTCATCATGAGGGATCAGTTCGCAGCGATCACGGAGGTCAAGGAACGTTCACCGGAATCGCGACTTGGTGGCCGTTTGAAAACTTCCAAAAAAAATTCCCGAGATTTTTTTGCGATAAATGTTTTTTAAAATATTACAAAAATATTGTTTTGTTCATTGGAATTATGTAGTGTAATAATATTTATGTGAATATTTTGGAAAAATTTATAATAACATTGCAATGTTGCTGGGAAGTTTCAATGCAATATTTCAAAAAGCGGACATCTTAATGTTGCAGCAATCTTCCAGCAATATTGCAGTAATGTTTTACAATCAATATGTAATATTAAAATGTTTCAATGAAATTATTCTACAATGTTCCTGCAATTTTTCTGTGCTGTATAGGAAATCACTATAATTTATAGTTCGCACCGAAAAAACCACTTCCAATTACAGTTGAATTATGGTAATTGCAACCATTTTCTTCTCTTATTGTCAGTGTACAGTTGTGAGCAACACAGTTGCTCATTGAACAGCGAACATAATTGGTTCTTACCTGTGGATCCAACCAATTACGTTTGCTAATCAATGAGCAAGTCTACATTCCAAAAACCGTCGAAGAAAATGTTGCAACTTTTTAGCTCACGACTGTACAACTATTATACATTTTATCTAGCAAGTATTTTACGTACATAATGTAGTAAAAAACTATTCTTAATTTTTCAAAACTGGTCGATAATTTTCAGGTCGCAATTTGTGCATAAGTCAGAAAGTACATGTCATTACAACGTCGCTGTCACCAGAAATTTGGATGTTAGTTACGTGGCAGCGACGTGGCAATTACATTTTGACACCAGTTGCGATGTTGCTGAGATTTAACATGCGACGAGTTATGACTCATTGAATCGATATCGATTCGACATCGAAAATATATAGTGATCGAAAACTAATCGAAATACTCATCGATTTCGATTCGATTATGTCACACTTTTCGATGAATTATTGACTAAAAAATGATCGATTTCGACTCGATTTCGGCTCGATTTTAGCTCAATTTCGAATAGATTTCGAATACTGTTTTTTTTTACTGCAGTTACATTTAATTGGGTTAATAAAGCCTTAATCTAATCTAAGTACATATGAATAACTGTTGCATATAAAAATAATAGTTTTTTGACTGTGATTAGCTGATTGTGTACAAAATTGCTATTTTCGTATGCGAAAATTATTCGTATAAACTTGAAAATTGGTCCTCAGAAACAAAAAACGAATTATTGTCTTGTACACTTACAGTCATCGATTCTGTCCCTCGGAAAATTTTCCAAATTGAGAAGTCACTATCTTTCTACACATTCACAGTTCATGTTTAACGTAACGTCAGAGTTTACAGTCGCGACGGCCACTTGCGACCGCATCCCAGTAAACACAACGTTACATGTAAGGTAAATGTTAGTTGTAATTTCCCACTCAACAATGTAACACACTCATTATATAACAGTTACATTGTTGAGTGGGAAATTACAACTAACATTTACCTTACATGTAACGTTGTGTTTGGTGGGATTTTACATAAAGGCAATGTAACCTTTTTGTCAAATGCGATAAATTTTCTCGCGAAATTAATCCGCAAACTTGAGTTTTGAAGATTAATAATTTCTCGTAATGAAAAAGATAAATTAAAATAAATTTTTAAAAACTATCAAACTATTATTAAATTATTGCATTGTCATTGTTCCAGCGGCATTTAATTAATAATTTCTACATTAATCATGAACTGCAAGTATGTAGACAGATAGTGACTTCTCAGTTTGGAAAATTTTCCGAGGGACAGAATCGATGACCGTGGGTGTATTATACAATAAGAACGCGCTCACGGCGTTAAGTAACAATCAAAGGTGATTGGCTGAATCTAAAAGTACGAACCAATCGTCTCTAATTGCTACTAACAACTATTAATTTGGTAGTAATACTCGGCAAGACTAGCTTTGATTGTTTTTTTTCTTTTTTCCTCTTGTGTCACATAGATAAAACGTGGCTGCGAACCAATTTAAATCTACTCAGTTGCCGTGTTGTTTGCGTACACGCAATAAACGTGGCGTACTTATACATAATATAAGTAATAAAATATAAATCACCCTAATATGAAACTTTTTTGTTGTCAATATTTATTTCTTTATAATAATTAAATAATTAATAATAATAATTTATTAATTAAATAATTCATAATTAAATAATTAAATCAATTTTTATATATAATATTAATAAATATAATAAATTTTATACAAAAATTTAAAAAATATTTATTTGTTCTTTACAAAAAAGTGATTTTTCAAAAGTAGAGATTTTAAGTTTTAAAACTTTTTTAGTTTAAATTTTATTCATTTTTTTACAAAGTTACAGTTGTTAACTAAAAAATTAATATTGTAACATAATTATTAAATGCTAAAATCTTAAAATTTTTACATTATTTATGTCTGCTAATACAATATAATCCTTTATTCATATTGTATTTTATATAAATAAAAGTGATTATATAAAATTTTAATCAAAATATTATAGTATCGAATCGATATCGAATCAATGAAATATCGATGTCCTCACAGAAAATATATATACTTAAATGGGAAAATTATAATTTAGTCTATTGATAAGTAGATGTTACAAATAATTTGTTTTTTTTTAATATCATATAAAACACAGATATCGAAACAGCCTCAAATTTCGATCATTATTTCGATTTGATGTAATTTCGATGGTTTCGACGTCAATTCGACATCGATTCGACATCGATTCGATAAGTCATTTCTGGCTGGGTATCTAGTTACGCGAGGACTTCGAACGAGGTTCACCGCCCCTACGGAAATTTAACCTAACCTTAACCGCCGACAGTTCGATGCGCGTTCATCCCTTGCGCGCTACTCTCCCCTCTTCTCTCTCTTTCTCGTTCAACTCTGAGTCAGCTGCAGGTGATGGGCTCGAGCCAGATCTCACTCGCATCCATCGAACAAGTACCGCGCGCACTTGCCTACAAAAGAAAAAAAGGAGCGAGGAAGTATCCTGGATCTCTTGGCTCAGGTTTTCTGATAGAACAAATATGGCAGGTATTCGTTCCATTGCGCCATTAATATGAGTTATTAATTCCTGCTTCTCGAGGGGATTTTAGATTTACAATGCTTCATGGAGTCGTCTCTGCAATTTTATTTGACGGTGTTAGAATATTTAAAAAAACGCAAAATGTGCGAGACGACGCTCGAGATCCATTAATGTTCTCTCTCAAAAGTTCATACGGTAGCAGCTCTTTCGTATTAAAAAACAAATGTTCTCCGAGCGTTCGAGATCTTTTACGCGAGGGTGTCGTCGCTATCGCTACAGAGCCGCGGTCGCCGCCGAGCAGCCCCCCCCCATCCTTCGCGTTGTTACGATGGGGCCTGCCGCCTAGGAGCGGCGCGGCAGACCTCAGCTTGGTTCAGTAGCGTGACGAGCGTCGATCTGTGTGTTCATCGGTTCGCTATTGTGCGCAACTCTCACGAGTGCTGACTCCTTAATCGCTTCGTGACGTTCATCGTTCTTTCTCTTCCATCTGATTATCGTCGTTGTCCTGGTTGTCATTTTTTCTCGTTTCTCTTTTCTCGTATGTCGAGATCGAAACGCGGCCGAGTCAAATCGACGTGTTAGGACCGAGACGCGTGTGTGTCATCGATACGCTTGGCGGAGGACGAGCAGTAGGAGCCAACGATCGAGGGAAGCAGAACGTTCGAGCGCGGTGAAGGAGCGGAAGTGGACGAGAGAAAGACGGAGAGAAACAGAGGAAGAGGTAAGGAGGAGCTGACGGTTTCAGCTTCCTGTTTGTGCTTATCGGTGGAACGCGGTGAACCCAATGTTGTAAATCCGGTCCCGAATAACGCACATTCCGCTTCGTTCTTCCGAGTGTATTGAGAGATGAACGTCTAAAAACAACAATGATTCTGGACAATCGGAAATCCAGATGAAACGTAACATTTTTAAATGCCCTCGCTTTTTTAAATGCCTTTGAACACTTTTTTCCCAGTAACTCCGCACGTCTCTCTCTTCATACAGGCTGGGTATTGCATGGTAGGTGAAGGTTCAACACCCTTGGCGACAAAGGGCGTACGAATCTCTTTCTCTATGCTCGATGTGAACGACGCGGCGACCTCGCGATGTAAACTAGAGCATCATCGTTGCTTGGCGAGTCAAATTGAACGCCGTAACGTTTTCCATGTTTCTTTTGTACATCTATTAGAATCTTCTCGAAGTTAAATAATGTCCGAATTATATTTATTCATCTCTATAGCATAATTCAACTTTGATTGCTTATTATCCATAAGTCTATTCTCTAAATCTCATAGATTGAAAATTCAGTTTATTCAATTATTTGAGTGATCATTTGCCACTCTGTAAAGTTAAAAATTTACTTCTATAAAATTCAATAGGATTCCTACATGATTTTTTGACTTTTATGGAGACAAATTACTCGAATAATTGCATAAGTTTAATTTGTATTTTTTTAAGAATAACGTTTTACTCTACAAAATTTAAGGAATATTGATTAGTCGCGCGTGAAGGTTTTCACAAAAGAAAAGTCGATGCCTAATAGGCAAGAAGATAGAGCAAAAGATGCCACAATGTCGCTTCGGCAAATTAAGGTTTAAATCAAGCGATTAAATTAAAGCAATTTGTTGAAGCAAAATCATTGTCTTGAAATTAACGAGAAAACAGTTAAAATCTTGGGTGTTCCGGTAGCTCTTAATCGGTAAAGTTTGAACACGTTTAAGCATTCCAGCCGCTTGCTTTACTTGCTTTACTTGCTAGACCTTGCTTATTACTTCGATAGTTTTTAATCGATTAAATATTATAAACTATTAGATATTTCTATCATTATCTATAATTTAGAAAAAATCGACTGATCATCAATCTAACATAAATAGCATTGCCCGGCGACAGAAGGGTATCAGACAATTTCAATTTGGTTTATTCCAATTCGACTATCGCCAAACAAAATTGATAGGGATTTGAGGGATTTTTTTTTGTGAAATGGCTTTCATTAATTACGTGTTATTATCACGTAATTTTTTGGGAAAAAAAATACTACAGATCTTTACATTTTCCGTCACTACAAATTCTATATATAAACTTTATTTCCAAAAAATCTTTTATGATAGTAACAAAATCCAAATTTAGAGAAAAATCCACTAATTGTCTTTGATGTTGAATAACTGTCGCGACTGTCAACAGGATATAATCGAAAACTGCGTAAATCCCGCGGGAGAATTGGTGCAGCCTTGAAAGGCTCGTAAGGGCCGAGGGTCAGTTCCCATGGAGACCGTGGCGGAGAGAGCAAGCGGGATGGGCGGATCAGCACTTTGTCGCACTCGTGGCGTGAAAATTGCTGTAGGCGCGGCGTTCTTCGCTACTATTTTTACCGTCTTTCGCATGGGATAGCAGGGTTGTGGAGAAGTTTTGTCTCGTACGGAAGTATCGGGTACTCAATGTGTACCCTCTGACTTCTTTTCGTTTTACTTGTCTGTGCTTTATTTGCCCATCTATTGGACTGGGGGAGTGGGGGGGGGGGAGTGAGACTCAAGCCTGATCTACAATGTGCTCTTTGCGTTTTGTCTTGTCCTTTTTGCTTTTTGTTTTGTGCTTTCTGCTTTTTGTTTCCTTGCTTTGTGTATTTTTGTCACACGAAGTCGAGAGACATCGTCATGCACAAAAGGCAAGGATTTTTCTGCACAAAATTAGCAAACAATTCGCTAAAAGTTTCGTTTACTTGTATCTCAGCTTTATTATCTTTATCAGACATATTTTTTATCAGACTATGTTCGATTCACCACGATACCGTGGTCGTATTTAACCTAACCAACATATTTCTTTGTCTTTGTTGTCCGAGATAAAATTTGACGAACTTCAGAAAAGACAAGAAACACGTGACAAAAAACACGATTGTCGGTAAAACAGTGCGCGAAGAGACAAGAAAGCAAGAGGCAAAAAGCAAGAAATAGGAAGCAAAAAGCATATTGTAGATCAGGCTTTAGAATGTAAGGGCGCCGCGACGTGGCACATCGACGCTCTGAGGGAAAATAATCAGGAAGGAGTGGAAAATCGATTCATTCCTTTGCGTATCTTGTTCTGTCCATGCTTTCTGATCCCGGTGAGAATCGATTTGTTTTATTCGACTGGCGTTCGCAATCCGTTAGCTCTGGCTTTTCTTCCATAATCCTTCGATAATAGAATCGAGTCGAAATGCGTGTAAAGAGGTAACGTTTGAAACAAGCATATTTTTAGTTACGCAGACTTGATTGTGTTCGATAATTTTTTTGTTCGGCTAATCCCTAGTTTCCATGCATGTGTTATCACGCGTCAAGCACGCGTGAAACACGCGTTTCTATAGTTACTTTAATCAAACACGTGTTTTTTTTCAAACTCGCATGTTTAATGCGTGTTACCATGAATCCAGTAGTTAATTCCAACCAGGTCCTTTCGCGACAGAAGGGTCAAGAGGCTCAATAAGCATTTTTAAGTGTACTATTGAATTAAGTGAATTTATTAATAACATTTGTTCCAGACATCCTCGACAGATTCTGTCACTCGTGAAGACATCTAATTACATAGCGAGTAAAAGCTATACCTCTTATTGTTGAAAGCGTTTCTTTCTACGAAATTGAAACGTGGACCTTACGAATGAATCTGTCTATTCTAAGAATTACATTAAGAGGTTTCTTTTACTTACATATTCCGTTACATGTGTCTCGTTTAAAGTGAAAATATGTAGTATTTTATGAAATATGCTGGTTCAAAAGTTTTTTCAATGATTTATCAAAATTAGCATTTTTGACTAATATTTTGCTTATAATTTGTATTAATGCAAAATAATTACATATTTGTGTTATCCGTGTATATGTTCTTGAAAGAATTTCTGAATGGATATATTTCATAAAAAATTAAAATATTTGTGTATAGATAAGAAATGTACAGATAAGAAGTATATTCAGAAAATTTTTATATTAATATTTTTTAGATCGCTGATATTAATTCAATTTGAAAATTTAAATTTAATAACATTTAACGTTTCTGCAATTGTCAATCAAAACAAAGTTTATTGATAGCTATTGCGTGAAGTGAAAGAAATATCTAAAGACAGAATAAATGTTTGCCTTGTCACAAGATTATCTCTAAAACTGTAATGCCGATCCAAGTGTCGATCTTACAGACCGCTATTGAAACTTTATTTGTCAATAACTTCCTTGATATTTATAAGAGGCGCTTTAAACTCATAGAACATTCGTCTGCCATTTGTCCATACACAATACTGCAGTGGTCCCATTATCATTCGCTGGAAACATGTAATATGTAATGGTTAAAAAATTGTAGCGGTTCTAGACCAGGGTTTACTGTTTGTTATTTTTTCGCAATATTGGGCTTGTATATATTTCATCTACGTCTTATTTATACATTTTAACTCTTATTTACTGGTGATGTTGTAATTTAATATTAGGAACATTTTTATGATTCAATTTTCTTAGAATCTTTTAGGATTTTTTAAGTTTTTTGAATGGGAGTAACGATTTTTTGAGAATTGGTTTTTTGGAACTTTGACTCTAAATTATTTTCAAACGGGTTAACGTATCAATCTCCGCTTTCTACCAATTTTCTTACTTTTTAATCATTTTTTTATGTTTTTTTAAATAATATATTATAATATGGAGGATTTTATTTTAAATATTTGAGTTGGAGGTGAAAATTTAGTTTTATTACTTGCAATATCTCAACTTAAGTATTATTAATAGAAGATAATCAAACCTAAATTATTATGATAATACAATTCATCGTTGGACTAATTTTAATGAATTTTTCATTAGTACAGTAGATATTTTTATTATATTTATGTATAGTTTTTATTTAGTGCATGAATTTGAGTGATAGTTTAATAACTTAAAGCCTTTTAATCTAAATCATTAATTAATTAATAATTTATTGATAATAAGATACATCGTTGGACCAATTTTAATTAATATGTCACTAATTCAGTGAACATTTATTGCATTCACGTAAATTTTTGGTTTAGTGTAGTTTCTTTTGTTTCTTTATCATTTTTCATAAACTTCAACTAAGCTCAAAGGCAAAACATTTTATGAACTGTATCAACAATTAAGTGATTACGTTTGCTTAAGAAGTAATCAGGATCATAAGAAAATACACGTTCTATAGGTATACTTGTATCAGAAGTTAATAGATAGTCTCTCTCAACCTTGCTAAAAATATGATAAGCACAGTGCAAAGTAGAAGGAAATGCGAAATCGAAAATATTCGTATTGATATTCATAAATATAATTATTATTTAAATTAAATAAAAAAAAATATTTATTCGTTTCTTATTAATTCAAAAGTCTTGTATTCATATTTTTGAATTCATATATTTAACTTTATTTATTTATATGTATATTTGACATACTTTTTTATTAGACACATTAATTGGGATACACATTTTAGAAATAATTTGAAAACATTTTTTGAGCGTTACAGTTTAAAGATTAATGCTACGCAATTGTGCATACGAGAGAGTAACAATCGCAGTTATTTATTATTTAAGCCGTTGTTATCAAGATAAAACAAACCCTAGATATTAATAAATGTAAAATTATTTTTATAACTGCTCGGTGTCTGTCATTACAATTAAATAAATTTATAAATCCTAAATTATAGGACTCAAATGAAACGAATTCAATGTAAGATGTCAATAATGAGCCAGATACCAGACTTTCACGTGTACAAAAATATATTTTTTATAAAAATTAAAATAGAAAAGACTTTAAAGAAGTAAATCAAAATATGAATTAATATCGTAAGAGCCAACACAAGATGTTTGCGTGAGAATTAATGTAATTAACAAGGAATTATTATTACAGACGTTTTGATCTTCTGGTTTGGATCATCCTCAGTGTAAAATTATTACTTCATTCTACATGCGACGGTTGATAAATAAGAAGGTTTGTGTAGCGCAGATATAAAAAGTGGCAGTCGAAAATGGTGCAGTACAATTGTAGCCAATGTGATACATTACGGTCGTTGTTTTTTGACTGGTTTTTTGAATGGTTATAACAAGGCGGATGTACAAAGTAACAGCGATGTGGATAGAACGAACGGTTACAGAAAACTCTGTTTTTTATAGAAATGTTACGTAAATGTTTCAGTCATTCGGTTTTAACCATCTTCAGTAGGGATACATAAATTTGTGAATAATTTAATATGTCATATTACATAATTAAGCTATTGTCAAATACTATTACGTTGTTATTCTTGCTATCAACATAGTTATAAAATAGGCATAATTATAAATTTAATTGGAAAGCCCTTATGTTCTCATATCTTTCGCGTTCCATCAAATTAATTTTGATAAAATTATTGAAATTTTATTCAGGAATGAATTTGTTAGAAACTATTTTTAATAACATTAAATAGAGATTCATAAATCATAAATCATCTCAACAATCATAATAAAGATCATATTAATGTACAGAGGTCTGATAACAAAAAAACTTTACATTGTAATTACTTTATATTTTGTATTGATCTTCTTAGTGTATTAGCGTAATTTATTGCTAATGTTTACACATTTATGCTTCATTTATTTACTTTTTTTAAAAATTCTTTTGTATTAGTTGATACTGTATGCATTTTTTTTTCATTTTCTTCTGTTTTCTAATTATCGTTTTATATTATGATTGATTATTTACTGGTAAGCCTTGCAGCAGTAGTAATGCTGGCGCCTAACCATTTGTGTAATATACAATAGCTATTGCAGAATAAATTAATTAAATTATTATTTTATTATCCCATATATGAACAGTATTTCCGATAAGTTTAACCTTTAAACACATAAATGGGTCTGAGAGACCCCGTATGAAGTTTTGAACGCTTGCTGTGTGAAGACGGCATGAGATAGAAAGCTTGGATCAGGACGTAAAAAAAGTTGAAATTTCTTCTTTTGATTGATATGGTTGATCAACTTTTTTGGACAACTAGAATTCGAACGGCACGGCGGCAAAGTTTTATTAGGGTCAATGCGACCAATATAATGTGTAAGTGAAACTTTTTTTTTAGTAACCTCATGTAAAAAAAACTGGATAAAACACGTTCAAATAGGTCCGTTCGCGTATGTTACTCTGTCTAAAGTTAAAATACTATAGAGCCGTAAAAAAGAGGACTTCTGCGTAAAGTCCGAAATATATTATGAAACACATCAATTTTCAATTTTAGACACCATGAGTTTATCAAAAATACCTCACATTCACCTTGTTACGTAAGTATATTTTTTAATAGAAATGGTAGTGACATAATTTTTTTTGAAAGTATGATATTTTAGCTTTAAAACGCCATATTGTAAAGTCTTTAAAAGTTTTTTGTTGCAAAGATATTATTAAAAAAAAGTGAATTTTTAGACACCCAAAAATATCTCATATTTTCCTTGTTGTACACCCATACAGCACAGAGAGATTGCAGGAACATTGCAGAATGATGATATTGAAACATTGTAATATTGCATTTTGATTGCGAAACATTGCTGCAACATTGCTGGAAGATTGCAGCAACATTAAGATGTCCGCTTTTTGAAATATTGCATTGAAACATCCCATTTTTTCTAAAATATTCACATAAATATTATTACATCACATAATTTCAATGAACAAAACAATATTTGTGTAACATTTTAAAAAACATTTTTTGCCAAAAAAAATCACAAAAATTATTTTTTTGAAAATTTCCAAGCCGTCACCCATCTAAATTGCGACTTCGGTGAACGTTGCTTGACCTCTGCGATCGCTGCGAACTGATCCCTCATGATGACCTGTGACACTTTATGCTGAAATGTGTATGTAACTGGTAGATTAGGTCAATATACGTTATCGAAAAAATGAAATATGTATAATTAAAGCACAATATTTATATAAACAAATATAAAATTATAGTTTTTTTTATTAATTTTGCAAATGCAGGATAGCATCTGGAATAATTTTTCTGTTATTTGTTTAAATAAGATGCAATTAGAAAATATATACCAACATAATACAATAATTAAATTAAATACAAAAAAATTTTTATTAAAAAAACATTAAAAAAATATTGTGTGTTCATTGGGCTGTAGATCGAGGTTTTTTCATATATGGACCTATTTCATCTATTGATATAAATATTTATGTTTTTTAACAATAATATTATGATGCACACAGCACCACGAGACCGCATGTCTTTTCTAGACGTCTTAGAGTCAACATTTCAAGGATGTCTGTAGACGTCTATGCAAAGTCGATTTGCAGTCAACTTTGAAAACCTGACTTGGATGAGTCAACTTACAGTCGATATATGGACGGTTGTACTGTTAGGGAATGTAGAGATTCAGTGGAAAATTTAGTAACGTCGCCCAACCTTAGTTTGCTAAATGCAGATGAATAATTATGGATGAATTAGATTAATATATTATTATACGCGAATATTCTGCTTTGGCTCTTTATTGCCACTACTTTATTAAAAAATTATGATATTGCAATGTTTCCGGAATATTACTGGCATATGCCATGCGAGGTTGCAGGCATATTGTTAATTTATGTTTCTCCAATGTCTCCGTAATATTGCATTGCAATATGCAACATTGCAACGTTGCTGCAATGTTGCTGCAATTTTCTGTGCTGTATGAGTAATTATATTTTTTAAAAGGAATGACAATACCATAAATTTTTTTTGAAAGTATTACTTTTTAGCTTTAAAACGCCGTATTTTTAAGTCCTTAAAAGTTTTTTGTTGCGGAGATATGATTTTTTAAAGGAAAAGTGGATTTTTAAACAATTTTTAATTTTTGCTTAATGGTTTTATGACTTTTATGACTTAACAATAAATCATTTTTCGGCAATGCCGATTATGCAGTTACATTTCTGAGATTCTGAATTTTCATGTAAAAAGAAAATTGTTGAAAAATGTTGATTAGAACCAAAGTTATAATATCTCAAAATTGAAAAAGTCTTCCAGACCCGAAAATGTGTTTACGTATTTTACGAGATTGGTGTGTTTAAAGGTTAAATATCTTTTTAACAACAGTTCAAAAATAAGCATGGCCTATACGGAATTAAATTCATTTAATAAGTTAAGTGAATACATCAGGACATAGAAAGATAATTTACCGGTTGACTCGCATGCTAATGTAGTTCATAAAACTAGTTGTAGTGAAAGTGAAGCTAGTTAAAGTCATACAGACAAGTAGGTTGTTAAAAACAAGAATATGGAACACAAAAACCATATTAATAGAATACAGTACAACATTCAGTCATCATTGATTATAGGGTTAATTTATTCCATGAATTTGATTGGGGTAATGTGAAAATTTTAGATGAGAAAATGTTGAAAAAAAAATCAATATTTGTGATGATTTTTATAAACAAAAACAAGCATTAAATTTACAGATGTACACTGAATTTCTAGATCCAATGCACAAAACGTTGTTTACATTTTCTTGATGCTTTCATTTCTTATATATTTTTGATATTAATTTGACTTTGCGTACATTATGTTGTTATAAGCGTTACAATTTTATTTGTATCGTTTGACGCGCTCATTTGTTTTGCCTAAAGGACACTTTGCGCTTCCATTTTTTATTCTGACACTTGAGTCCCATAAGTAATCAACATGTCATTATATTATCGTTTAATTAATTACTGTCCAATGTCTGTATCTTTTAGCTATCGTTAGATGTTTCAAAAAATTCACGTAAAATTGTTCTGTTTTACATTGGACAATAATGACAATATTGGATTTCGACAAATTAGATGCAAATTCACAATCAGTTCGATACTTAACGACGTAATAGTACTTGGCAATTTCTTGATTTTATGTAATATTAGATTATTCGCAAATTTACGTATCATATTGAATATGGTCAAAACTGAATAATCGAAACATTTATGTAATATTTCAATGAATATATTTTATACACATGAACATCTAGTGTCTCAGTGTCTGGCTCACTACTGACATTTTATATTTAAATATTAAAAAAAATTCTTAAAATAATTTTTAAATTAATGGATTTTTTATAAAAATTAAAAGTACAGAATGTTAAATTTTCAGAAATAAAAAACTTTTTATCTTTAAACTACTTTTCATCTTATTTATTATACAAATATAGCAATTTTTCTTTGGCCATATAATGAGTATCAGAAAAAGTTTTAGTATTTAATATTTTGAAGATTTGTTTTAAAAAAGCTCTGAACTTATTTCATATACTTTTGCGAGAATTTTACATTTATTACCTATTTTATATTTTTTCATATTTACTTTTTTATAACCATCATGATAAAAAAAAGAGGAAAATATTATTTGAAGTATAAAGCAATAATTTTTTAAACTAGAAAAATATTCGATCGATACATGTAACATACAAATCTAAACAAGAAGGTCTTCTTTGGTCGTAGCTGGATCTTAGTGCTTTTTTGTATTTGTGTGATTTTATATACTTTCTCAGACTCAACCAAACTGTGCGCCGTTACTTTCGGTCATATAACACAGTTATATTCTGTAACTCCTTAGCGACAATTCGGTATTGTTAAAGCGTCGTTGCGCAGATATTATACATGATAGAAAAGCTGCGTAACGACACGTAACGATATCCTTAGCTGTCGTTAAAAGTTACAGAATCCCGTTACTTGAGCCGTAGGACCGCGAGCCTTGACGCGATGCAGGAGCATGAGGGAGCGATGCGGTGCCAAGCTATCCTTCCCTTCGCCGCGCACCACTTACCGAAGCCTACAATCGGGCCGCGGTAGGCTGTCCTACGGTTCAAGCGAGCGACCGCTTGTTTCTCTGCGCGCTCTTATTCGTCTGACTTTAATATTTTATGACTCGAAAATTATTGTAAATATCGCAAAATGGTATGAGACTTTTTGATTTATCTTGATCCCTTCTACCTCACCGTGATAATCTTTATACATTGGTCTGGGACACTTTGTATACATACATATACAGGGTGTCAGAAAACTAAAACTTATGCTATATTATTATTGCTATACTTATTGCTATACAATATTAGAGTATTGGTAGTTCCCTAATTAAAGAGTATCGGTACTTCTCTAAAAATCTATGTTTTTTATTGCATATTCTTATAGTTTATTTTGAGACTTTTCTAAAACATTACAAGAAAGTTTATTTTTGTTAAGTACTTTCCGAGTTGTGACGCTTGAAAGTTACAGTACAGCGTAGCTTTCAAGCCTCACAACTCAGAAAGTACTCAACGAAAATAAACTTTCTTATAGTGTTTTGGAAAGGTCTTGAGATAAGCTACAAGAATATGTAATAAAATGTTGGCAGTCCCATTTAAAAAATTGAAGGTGTTCTTTACCTGATCTTCAAGCAACTATTCAAAGTCAAATTAATGACACCATCTTATGTTTCCCTCGAAACCATGCAACTTTTGTCTGAAACATTTTTTTGTAAAACTTATATTTCCCGAGATATTTAGGTGTCCCTACTTTTTTTGGAACACCTTGTGTATATGTATGTGTATATATATATATATATATATATATATATATATATATACATATATATATATATATATATACATATATATATATATATACAGGGTGATTCAAAATAACCTATTGGTCCCGAAGCTGGCATATTCGTAATCGAATTCTGAGACGATTTTTCCTTTTGCAAAAATTTGTCCAGAGCTTAGTTTTCAAGTTACAATAAAAATTAGTTAGCGTATGACGGGTCAGGTACAAGTGGTAGACAGGGGCGGCGCGACTCACTGTTACACGCGGGTGTTTCCGTGGAGCACCTCCTGCGCTCAAATGACTGACAAAAGGACATCACATTCCTATTTAAACTTTCTCTCTCTCTCTCTCTCTCTTTCTCTCTCTCCGTCACTTTAATTATGCTACATTTAACTTGCCAAATTTCGATCTGTCATCCGGGCGTCAAATATCGGGATGACCGTGAAATCTTTAAGTAAGTTTACATTATTATAATAAATGTACGCCCGCAAATAATAAAATTTAATGCAAATTAGATTACTTAAATGTGCACTTGCAAGTTAAAAGTAGCACTTTTAAAACGCACAAAAAGGAAAGAAAGGAGAGAGAGAGAGAGAGAGAGAGAGAGAGAGAGAGAGAGAGAGAGAGAGAGAGAGTGAGAAAGATAGAGACGGGGAAGAAGGAGGCTTTAAACAAGTTTAAGCACGTTCATTCATGCACACGGCAATCAGCTTATTATTTCCACGATGCGACAGTTCAATTTAAATTTGTCCTTTATCCAGATCTATCCCTCGAAGTTGTTTCATATTTTACCACATTACTATTTACTCTGCACTTGATCGATAAACGCGGAACTACGCGACGAACCGATCGATCAACTTTATTAATTACTATTCTAATCACTACAATTATTCGATTAAAATTACTCGAAGAAACACGTGTTTACGTTACGATCACACAACACGTGTTCACTCGACGATATCAAGCAGTCGACTGGATATTATTGGTTATGCTGTTATAAGAGTGTCAAACGATTGGTTAAAGCCATAAGTCAAAACGCGGCAATTTAAAATGCAAATATTGGTTAATACAATTTACATCAATACAATTTATTAGAAAAATGTTGCAAATGCATATTTATCATTATTTGTTAAAAATTGTATGATAGTGACTTTATCAAGATAATTAAATATTATTCATTCTAAATATTCAAAAAATAATTTTATCAAAATCAATTTTTTCTAAATACTTTTTTTATTTCTTATTTTTGAATATTTGTGAAAACTGTGAAAATATTCCTCAAAATAAAATATTTGATTGCCCTGAAAAGGGCAAATTATCCGTTGCTGCAAGGAGATTTCAAGAATTATATCCTTAAAGTTCTTTTATAATAAATATTCTAAATAATTATCTTGATAAAGTTACTTACAATTTTTAACAAGTAATAATAAACATGCATTTGCCACATTTTTCTAATAAATTGTATCGATGTAAATCGTATTAATCAATATTTTCATTTTGAATTACCGCGTTTTGACTTATGGCTTTAACCAATCGTTCGACACTCTTATAACGACATAACCAATAACATTCAGTCGACTGCTTTATATCGTCGAGTGAACACGTGTTGTGTGATCGTAACGTAAATACGTGTTTCTTCGAGTAATTTTAACGCATTGAATGATTGTAGTGATTACAGTAGTGATTAATAGTAATTAATAAAGTCGATCGATTGGTTCGTCGCGTAGTTCCGCGTTTATCAATCAAATGAAGAGTAAATAGTGTAAATGTGGTGAAATATGAAACAACTTCGAGGGATAGATCTGGATAAAGCACAAATTTAAAATAAATTGTCGCATCGTGGAAACAATAAGCTGATCGCCATGTGCGTAAGTAAACGTGCTTAAACTTGTTCAAAGCCCCCCCCCCGTCTCTCTCTCTCTCTCCTTTCTATCCCTTTTGTGCGTTTTAAAAGTTCTACTTTTAACTTGCAAGTGCACATTTAAGTAATCTAATTTGCATTAAATTTTATTATTCGCGGGCGTACATTTATTATAATAATGTAAACTTACTTGAAGATTTCACGGTCATCCCGATATTTGACGGCCGGATGACAGATCGAAATTTGGCAAGTTAAATGTAGCATAATTAAAGTGACAGAGAGAGAGAGAGAGAGAGAGAGAGAGAGAGAGAGAGAGAGAGAGAGAGAGAAAGTTTAAATAGGAATGTGCTGTCCATGTACTTTTGTCAGTCATTTGAGCGCAGGAGGTGCCCCACGGAAACACCCGCGTGTAACAGTGAGTCTCGCCGCCCCTGTCTTCCACTTGTACCTGACCCGTAATACGCTAACTAATTCTTATTGTAACTTGAAAACTAAGCTTCGGACAAATTTTTGCAAAAGGAAAAATCGTCTCAGAATTCGATTACGAATATGCCAGCTTCGGGACCAATAGGTTATTTTGAATCACCCTGTATATATATATATTGTCACGTATTTTTTTTAAGTCGCCGGAGAGCTACGGCAAAATACGCGATCAAATAAAGACGGAAGATGTTTAAGGCGAATACGCGCGGAAGCGACGGAGAGCTACAATATTCAAAGTTTTGCTATGTCACGAAACTGGG
Organism: Solenopsis invicta; assembly: GCF_016802725.1. Lineage (NCBI taxonomy): Eukaryota > Metazoa > Arthropoda > Insecta > Hymenoptera > Formicidae > Solenopsis > Solenopsis invicta. The sequence continues at coordinate 8,059,423 of NC_052668.1, forward strand.
CGCCAGACGCGATTATGCCGGTCGCATCGCCGGATTTAATCTTTAACTCTAAGCATTAATTCACTCCACGCGATTGACAGTCAGACAAAAACGCGAAATCGTCGTTCGCACGCGGCCAGCTAGCTCCTCTAACCAGTAGAGGGGCGGGGTAACGGAGACAAGGTTAGAGCGGCTCTCCTACGAGAGAAAACGGATAGGCGAAAGATTAAACGGAGTCGGGCCGATATAACAAGTACAAATAACATATATTGTAGAGCATAACTGCAACAGCGTACAGCAAAAAAAAAAAACAAATAAGCAAATGCAGAAAAAAAACAGCAACTGAATGAGATAAGAAAGGTGCGAAAAAATAATCGGAACGCGAGAGTTAACTTAACTTCTACAACAGTTGCACCAGCGAAGACTACGGTGGCGAATCACGCGCGGGACACGACAACCAATCGCGCGCGCTTTGAACGGCGCGGCATGGACACGATAACCACCTCCGCGAAAGAAGTTCGTCTAACTTACAATAAATGCCCGAAAAGGCAATGACAACACAGTCGTCGCGACCAAAATCCAAAATTATTATACACGTCAATAAACGCAACGCTATACAGCGACGCACCGAAATACCGGGCCGCCGTGCAATCACGACCGCGGCACGATTCGCGCACGTGCGCGAGGGCTTTGCAGCTTCCCGAGAAGCCGGTCGTCCGCGAGCTTCTACGGCGGGACGGCCAACGTAACACGCGGCAGCCGACAGCTGGGTGCATCGACAATGTCTCGAGCTTGAAGTGGAGGACCAGCCAAACACGAAAAAGGTGCGTTCAATCGCCGTAAAGCGGACACACCCGCACACTAACTCTAATGGCCCCACCTCAGAACACGAGCAAGTCGGCACCGGCAGCTTGTGGCTTTACACAGCTTTTAGAAGGGTCACCTCGACTACGATACGGTCCTCTTCCTGATCCCTAGGATCCTCGTGGATCCTCCACGCGGCCGGACAACGCTCGCCAAGGCCGGGCACTCTCACTGATATCGGATACGCCGATAACAGACCGATATCTGCCGCTTGCTTCCCTGCACACGCACGCAGTCGAACGGGTTGCACGCAAAAAGCCGGAAGAATCGCGCTCGATGCGCGATCGATGGGCGCTACTCCTCCCACAGGGTGCACGGTATCCTTGCGCCTAGCGGCGCGGCCTATTAACGGCCGCCCTTATCTAGCCGTGACGTCACGGCAGCGCAGTGCCGGGTCTTTGCTGGTGTCGTGCAGTCCCCGTCGGCATCCGATATTCTCGCCGTCCTCGCGGACGGCAGCTGCTTTCTCTCTATCGAGGCGACGATCTTCCGTCGCTATCAGTTTGGGTGGACAGCCGGCATCCGACAGCCCTTGTCCTGGTCGTTCGTCCGCTCTAGCCTGTCTATCCTTAGTGCCTCGCACGAGCCTCTCCCGCGCGGCGCTCATTCGTCGCTACGTCTCGCCTCGTCCTCCTCTCCGTCGGTAGTTCTCCGTGCACTGGCCCTGGACGATCGTTCTCGCCTTGTCTTGCTGCTGTCGACATCTCTCGCCGCTGCTGCTTTTTCGACAGCGTTTGTTGAGGCGCCGAATGTAACATGAAATTAAGCCGCGTATGAGTAAAACAAAAATAATAACTCTATCCAGTCCCGCCGGAGATCTCGCTCTCTCGTGGAGTGCCTGGCCCGGTCATATGCGCACCCTGGCGCTTTCGCGTAGGCGGAGGGACGAAGTGGCGAGGCAGAAAAAAACTGCCACGTTTCAATATATATATTTTTTTTGTTAGTCTAATTTGAAAAACTTTTGTTTTTAAAAATATTGATTTAGAAATAAAAATACGAAGATATTTTACATACTAAATTGTTTTTTGCTCAATAACGATATTATTTGAAAATTATCTAGATAAAACTATATATTTTTTATCTTTTATATAACAAGGAATGGGCAAGAACTGTAAAATGCCAAATGAGATGAATCATAGCTCATTCGAAAGGAGGAAGCAAGTATATTAAAAGTGTAAAAGGGTTAGTGTGAATGGGCCTTACTTTTTAAGAAAATTGCAATTAAAGTTTAACATTGGGACGTTCGTACATTAAATACTGGAATCTTGAACTACTATCCAAGAGAGCGTTGTGGCTGAGATGGCTAAGTGCTAGTGTTATTTTTCCTCTGTGGCGGACCGAATCTTCACAGCATCAAATTTTTTTTTAAAACTTGCTATTATATTTTACAATTGCATTATCTTTAGTATTTTTTAAATTAATTAATAATAATGTATTTACATATACTAATAAAATTAAGCGATTTTTGATTAATAAAAAATTAATGAGAATATTTAATAAATTATTTATTATAATAAAATTATTTATAAAGATTAATAATTAACGAGCAGATTTATTCTAAAAAATAATACACTTTGAGAGTTTCTGTAATATTGTTACGCCCGATATTGCGGTGTTTGGATGGTTGTCATCTGTTGATGGGTGACGATATTTATGTTGTTGTTTTCCTGGATTTTTAAAAAGCGTAACGTTAATTAAAAAGGCCTACGTTTTTTTAAAGCTTGCCTATTTATTTCTCGTGTGTACGAGTGTAAACTAAAAGCGCAAGTGTGCTAGAGAGATTGACTTTACGGGACGTAACATTTTGGGCGCTCGTCCGGGATAGAACGAGCGAAACGAGCTATCTTTTAGTCAGCGTGCGAACGAGTTTTGAGCTATGGCTTTTACATATATTCCACGGAGCTCACGGAAGGGTATGTGCACGCGCTTCTCAGCGATGACTGAACGATTTCTCTTAGACGATGAGCGTCCATGCACGCGGTCTTCGGGTGATGTCGTCGAGCATACGGAAGATGTCGTCGAGCGGACGGTCTTTAGGAGATGTCGTCGAACGGACGACGGAAAATACTTAAGAGGATAGTGACCGAAGAACTTCTTCGACGTCGGCATTGCAGATTATTTTTTGAGGGAGACCAGGCTATCGCTTTTTGTCCAACACATAGATCTGTCTTTGTTTTTCGATTATTTCGCCATCTGCAAAAAGACTATCAACTACAGTCACTACTCTGCTTGCCATTGTTTACGTGCGCTAAGCGAAATTTGTACACGTACAGCTGTTTACATGTTAAACTTTTTTGTTAGGCTTTTGACTGGAATGACACACAGTCAGTGTTGTTCGTTAGAGTTTTCTAAAGTGCGGCCTGGTCTCATTTCATACATATGAGCTACAGAACGTTAGTAAATGACAAAAGTTAACCTCGGTTGACAGATCCACGAGCCAAGAATAAATAAATTTTTAACTTTTTGTTCGATTTTCTTGTAAAATTTACCAGTCCGCACTTTGTTTTGGTGCGTATTTTTATTCTGTAAAAAGATTTTGTAATTTGTAGAGCCAATTCGAAAATTAATGAACACTGTAATGTGTCGGTAATTCACGTCACTATAGCCTCCTCTTAAACGACAGGCACCGCGGAGTTGCTGCGTGCAGTGTTAGAAGAGCTCCGTGCTATAAAGGCGGAACGTGTTCAATTTCAACAGCGAGAAGATGAGCTTATTCAGCGACTTCGACCAACACAAGGCCAGTAGTTTACTGATTTAAATTCCGACTCCGCTTTTGCTAATAATATGGATTTAAATTAAAGCCAGATATTTATGATGGGTCCTTTCCGTTGCGCGAATTTCTTACACAGTTCGATTTGCTGGTTCGTGTAAATAATTGAACCGATTTAGTTAAAGTAACGGTTTTAGCTTCGTGTCTTAGAGGAAAAGCGCGTTCGATTTTGGATGGGATTTTTGAATTAAAAAATGTAAAATTTTTTGAATTAGAATCGCAATTAAAATTCCGTTTTGGTGAAAGCCATTTAGCTCAATCGTTACTCAATTTACAAATAGAAAATAAGGTTTTTTGGGGAAGATATTTCCACTCTAGGGGCGGACCTTAAACGATTGGCTCGTCTAGTTTATTCAGAGTGCTCCACAGAAGTTCGAGACAAAATCGCGTGTTCTTAATTTGTTGCTGCGCTTTCGGATGAATTTGTAAAGCGAACTTTACAATTAGAGGGGTTAACTTCTTTACGTTCGGCAGTAGAAAGGGCAATGGCTATAAAAGTTATTAAAGAAAATAATTTCTCTAAGTTTTCAGGGAAACCAAAATTTGTTCAGAAAGGGACCATGGGGAAGGATTTTGTTGTTCAGAACACCAGAAATAGGAATTTTAGGGAAAAGAAAAAATTCTCCCGGAAAGAAATTGAGTGTTGGCAGTGCGGTTCTAAGAGACAACTGGGAAAGAGGGAAACTCGGAATAGCCGAGCTCTGCAGGGTAATTTTGTAAAACTCGGCAAAAGAATAAAATATTAAAAAAAAAGAAAAAGTTTACTTTTAAGTTAAATCATGCGCAGAGCAATAATTTTTGTTTCAGTGGCTTTGTTGATGATCAACCCTGTATTTTTAAGATTGATACAGATTCCGATGTGTCTATTGTTAATAGGAGTTTTGTTACAGAAAACAAGTAGTGGATCTTCCTTAAGAATTATAATTTGAATTATCCTACTGGAGAGGAAGTTCCTGTTGATTGTACGCTTAGTGTGAATGTTATTTTGGGAAAACATTTTTGGAGTTTCCAATGTTTGTAGCAGAAATTGGGAATAATTGCATTTTAGGGGCAGATTTTTTAATTAAAATAGGTTACGAAGAAATTTTTGATTCTGTTTTTGGGAAGAGTCATTCAGAAATTGAAAATCAAGTTAATCAAGAATTTGAAAATTATTCTTGTGCCTGAATTACTGATCCTGAAGTCCCATTTTTCTTTTAGATTGTCTTGAGAGGAATTCTTCTGAACTAGATTTTTCTCAAAAAAGACACTTTGCAGAATTTTTGGGAGAAGTTCAAGATGTATTTTTAGAACAGATCATTGCAGGAAATTGTGCAGTCGTTGAACATTCCATTAACTTAGAAAAGAATGATCGTATTAAACAAACTCTTAGATGAATTCCATTCCACTTGCGTGACAAGGTGGAAAAAATTTTAGAGGAGATGAAATGTGAGGGAGTTGTCGAAGAATTTCATAGTCCTTGGGTTTCTCCTGCTGTTTTAGTTAAAAAAAAAGACGGAACTCTTAGTTTTTGTGTTGATTACAGGAAGTTAAATGCCATTACTAAAAAAGATTCTTTCTCTATGCCTAGAATTGATGATTTCTTTGATCGTTTACCCGGGAACTCTTGGTTATTGACTCTAGACTTGAAAAGTAATTATTGGCAAGTGAAATTACGATTCCAAGACAAAGAAAAGACAGCTTTTTCAGTTGGAAAAGGGTTGTGGCAATTTACTGTTATGCCTTTTGGATTATGCAATGCTCCCGCGACTTTTGAACGATAGGTGTTTGTCCTTTTTGTCAGAAGATAGTTTTTGATAATTCCTCTTCGAAGGTTTATTTGACTCAATGGGATTCTTTAATCGTCAAGAATGGAGTGTTATTTAGAAAATGGGTTTCTCCGGATTTGCAAATGGAAATTCTTTAAACTGTTGTTCTGAAAAAGTTTATTCGACAAGTGTTAGAAAAAACTCATGATTCTTTTGTTGGTGGGCATTTTGGAATAAATAATACCTTAGCGAAAATCTGCAAACGATTTTATTAGGCTACTTTTAAGCAAGATGTTGAGCATTGGTGTAGAACTTGTAAGGTTTGTTTTGCTAAGAAAGGTTTTTCTGAAAAAGGAAAATCTCCTTTGCAAACCTTTAATGTTGGCATTCCTTTTGAAAAGGTTTAAATGGATATTCTAGGTTTCTTTCCAACCTCTTCTTCTGGTAAGAAATATTTATTGGTTGTTACTGATTGTTTCTCTAAATGGGTGGAAGCTTTTCCGACTAGGAATATTAAGGCTAATACAGTAGCAGAAATTTTTGTGAATCAGGTGGTTTCTAGATTTGGTGTTTCTTTAGAAATTTATACTGATCAAGGTAGAAATTTTGAATCTCGGTTATTCCAAGAATGATCTTATTTGTTAGGAATTAAAGAAACTCGAACTACTCCGCTTCATCCTCAATCTAATGGGCAAGTGGAGCGTCAACATCAAACGCTTTTGAATTTCTTAGCAAAATTTGTTTCGGAAAACCAGAAAGATTGGGATTGTTGGATTTTTCTGGGTTTGTTAGCTTATAGATCTTCGAAGCATGAAATTACGGGTTTTACTTCTTCTGAATTGTGTCAAGGTAGAGAATTAAGGTTACTTTAGATCTTCTTTGTGAGCGCCCCCCGGAAGAAAATTTGGAATCAGAAAGGGGATATTTCTCTAAACTTAAAGAAAAAATGGTTTCTATTCATGGCATTGTTCGACAACGGTTAGGGACAAAATCTCAAAGGTTAAAGTTATGGTATGACCCGAGAGATAGGCGAATATCCTTTGAACTTGGTCAGAAAATTTGGTTGTACAATTCTCGGAGAGTGCTTGGCAAGGCCCCAAAATTGCAGAGTAATTAGGAGAGGCCTTATGAGGTTATTAAAGAAATCATTGAAGTGGTTTACTGTATTCGTAAATTTAGCAGACATAAAAATAAATCGTTCATTTGGATAGGCTCGCTTTATTTCAAGAAAGGAAACTGTTTTAGGGAAAATTTGTATAATGAAACATAGAGCCCGAAATAATTTTTATTGTTTTAAATATTTTAATCCTTAAAAAATAATTACTTGCTCTCTTATGTTGTGTTACGTTTTAGTGCATGAATTGGCTTGGAAAGATATCTTCGTAAACGAGAGTTTCTTCCGTCATGCATTTTACGGAAGAAGATTTTGAATTGAAGACTGCCTCACCCCAGGTTTTTGATCTATGGTTTTCCATGTGGAACAGACGGTAAATGCCAAGGCAGGAGCTTGGTGAATCTTTTGAGACGTTGGGTCCATGGTAGATACCCCTACCTTGCTTGAAATTTGGAAGAAAGAAGATTCCGCAGGAACAATTCTTCAGGAAAGTTTCTCTGAAGAGAATTTTTTTCGCAAAAGGGGATTTCTTCATTTTGGAAAGAATTTTGACTTTGTTGTTCAGAAAAGAGCGGCTTAGTATCTTGGAGCAGTAGCTCAAGAAAAAGCAATAACGCTCGATTTATTCTTTAAGCGACAGGAATTTTTTTAGTATGGTTGTCGGGACGACAACCTTAAAAAAGGGGCAGTGTTAAGCCCGTATTGCGGAGTTTGGATGATTGTCATCTGTTGATGGGTGATGATATTCATGTTGTTGTTTTCCTGAACTTTTAAAAAGTGTTACGTTAATTAAAAAGACCTACGTTTTTCTAAAACTTGCCTATTTATTTCTCGTGTGTACGAGGGTAAACTGAGAGCGCGAGTGTGCTAGAGCAGATTAATCCTACGGGACGTAACAATATTATAAATTATAAGACTTTGTAAATTATAAAAAACTATAAATTATAAGATGTTATAAATTATAAAACGTTATAAATTAAAGTGTATTATTTTTTGGAATAAATCTGCTCATTAAGGCCTAATTATTTACATTACAAATACGTTATTAGACCGATAGTGAAACAACACAATGATAGTAAGGAAGTCTTCTTGTTAGTGTGCCTATATTTATTCGTGTGATTTTATATACTTCTCCGAATTTAACCAGAATGTGTGCAAAATTAATTCCGGTCGTAGTACAGCATGTCGAATAAGAATGAGTAATATCACTATTTATATTAAATTGATTAATTTAATGTAATAATTGATGCTGATTTGCATCTATATACCCATTCCCCCCCTGAAAAAACTATAAAAAATTTATTGCGAATTATTTACCTTTATAAATAATTTTATTATAATAAATAATTTATTAAATATTTTTATTAATTTTTTAGGACGGACCCCGATAGCACACAGAACCGATACCACACCACCACTCACAGCGGCCGATGCCTAAAGTTTTTCCGTTGGTTAGGTTAGATAAATTAAGATGATTAGTTGGAGGGCTATCGCACCGTGCGCTATCGGATCCCGTCCAATTTTTTATTAATAAAAAGCAGCTTAATTTTATATGTAAGTACATTATTATTAATTAATTTAAAACATAATAAAGATAATGCAATTGTAAAATATAATAGCAAAAGCTTTAAAAAAAGTAAAAAGAAATTTGATATTGCGGATAATTCAAACCCGGTCTGCCATGAAGGGAAAAATACAACGTTAGTACTTAGCCTTCTCAGCTACGACGCTCTCTTGGATAATGAGTCACGATTCAAGATTCTTGTACTTAACGTACACACGTCCAAAACGATAAAAAGGTTTTGTAGCAAGCTTGCGAACGTACCAGAAAACGAAACAAAAGAAACGAGCACAAATTTCGTGGTCTGCTGCGTTGGTTTCTTGTTGCAGATGTTTTGAGGTAGTCGCAGGTACTTTTGAATGAGATAACGCGTAGTATAATTTTGCTCAAAGTTCTGTTGCTCCTTCGATCATTAATCATTTAATTCTTAGCGCGCTATAAAAAATTAACATATTGCTCTTTCTCAAAATAAAAAGAATTCTATAACAAAAATTTTAGATACTTTTTTAATAGGTCGAAAAAATTTTTATTAGAATGGAGCAAAAAATTTTTTGATGCGCATTGTAATAGTACAGAAAAATTGTTATTTATAAATACGAATTTAGAGCAAAAAAATTTGTTTGATCGGTTAATGTCTTCCGCTTGCGCGCCGCACTTAAAGTTTTGTAAATTCATTATATTATTTTTTGCTACTTTCTTTCATTAGCGATCTTTTTAATGCTGAAGTAATTTTTATACAATAAAAGGTTTATTTAACGTTTTATAAACAAGTAAAGCATAAAACATACATCTTTTCGCTCGTTTATTTAAACAAAACGATTCAAAATTCATCACATAAAGGTAGCTGTACTGCGAGTTTTGCTCACCTTTCTTAACCAACTAATCATAAAATGTTATCATTTTAAAACAAATCTTGCATATTAAATTTGGAATCAAAATTTGACATAAGAAATTATGATTTCAACGCTGATTTGGTGAAATAAATCATCTCTACTGTCCGATTCATATATCATGCTTGACGCCTTTGTAACTAATTTTACGTACCTTTCAACTGCTTGTGTATAACACGAAATTTTCAGTGTCTAATTGATTAAAAATTAGTGGCACATTTCGAGCCTCTCACTCCGCTCGCGGACCTACAGCTGAGCTGCCGGCCGCGCGTCTAATGATATTTTTAGAAAAAAGTAAAAAAAAGGCGCCAAGTGTGTGTATGTACCCCTTGAATCTTTATTTTTTTATATAAAATCTAAATGGTACTATCTTTGTATCCTTATTGAAAAATTTTCCTATTCTTACCCATGTGGTACTCTTTTAAATTTCTATACAAAACTTAAGTACTATCTGTAGTATCATTGAAAAATTTTCTTATTTCATCAACCTAAGTCGTATTTACTTAAAATAAATATTTTTAATTTAATCTAACCTAAATTTAATTTTCCAAAAAAATGTATGAAATCTTTAAATTGCGCCAATTATAAAGAGAATATATTGATGTACTGTTTGAAATAACTGCTGTACTACTTTTAACAAATAAAATTCAAGTGATAGTATCTTTATTTTTTTAATAAAACCTAAGTGGTGGTGATTTAGAATTAAAGAAAAAAAAAATAAAATTTTATTAAAATAAAAAATTTTTAAACTACAAAAACTTGGTGCTGCTAGATATCTAAATATAATCTAAATACAATGAAAGTATTTCCAATTTTTAGTTCTTATTATATCTATAATTCTTTGATTTCATATTTTTCTTTTTTACAATTTTAATTTATTATTTGTACAGCCTTTTTTACTTATTCTTATATTATTCTTATTTATTTTCTTTTATTTTGTTAAATTATATTTTTTCTTATTGTTGTCGGTTACAATCTTATAATTTTTCATTTTAATATTACCTCTTGTTTATTGGTTAGCAATCAAGTCATGCCATTTTTCCGAAACTCTTGTCGTGAGACACGTGAAGATGTTTATTGTAATAAGACCTTGAAGAAAGATTGTACATACATTGCGGCATCTCACAGTTTCTATTTGTTTAGTAACTCGATTTATTTTTGATTTTCATTTGTTTAATTTGATAAATTCATATTGTAATTTATGCGATTTTTATATGTGTTTTATAGACTATTGAAATTTGTACTGAGAAAGACCGTCATTAAAGGTTGAAACATTTGCATTATCGTGGATTTATGTTGGACTTATTTATTGCGTTTAACATCCTGCGTGGCTCTTAAGCTAATTATTTCCTAATTTTAATTTAAATAATAAAAATAAATAATTAATTAATAAATATAATGATCTTTATGTCAGTGCTAAAAAGAGTCAAACGAAATAAAAGATGCGTGTTTTAGCTTTCCTGTGCGAGTTGGTGCAATTTTTTACTGCACAAAACATTTTTTCAAAAATATATTTAAATTAAGTATCGATGTTTTCCAACAATAACTCTACAACAGGTTATTCGTACCCGCTCCTTGATTTTCCGACAATAACAATGTCATATGTATCACGCATCACGCTTACGATAGCGGATAGCCATATGTTATCGACTCATAGAGTCGAAGCATTCGTTCAATTTGCGCGCAAATGTGACGTCAGCTTGATACATCACGTGATGCGCAGAGAGGTCTTAACCCATACAGCACAGAAAATTGCAGCAACATTGTAGCAATGTTGCAATGTTGCAGATTGCAATGCAATATTACGGAGACATTGCAGAAACATAAATTAACAATATGCCTGCAACATCTCATGGCATATGCCAATAATATTCCGGAAACATTGTAATATCATAATTTTTTAATAAAGTAATGGCAATAAAGAGCCAAAGCAAAATATTCCCGTATAATAGTATATTAATTTAACTCATCCATAATTATTTATCCGCATTTAGCAAACTAAGGTCGGGCGACGTTACTAAATTTTCCGCTGAATCTCTACATTTCCTAACAGCACAACTATGCATATGTCGACTGTAAGTTGACTCATCCAAGTCAGGCTTTCAGAGTTGACTGTAAATTGACTTTGCATAGACGTCTGCAGACATCCTTTAAATGTTGATTCTAAAACGTATAGAAAAAGGCATGCGGTCCCGTGGTGCTGTGCATCATAGTATTGTTGAGAAACATGAATATTCATATCAATAGACGAAATAGGTCCACACATGAAGAAACCTCGATCTACATTCCAACGAACAAACAATATTTTTTAATTGTTTTTTAATAAAAATTTTTTCATATATTTAATTATTGTATTATATTGATACATATTTTTTAATTACATTCTTATTTAAACAAATAACAGAAAACTTATTTTAGATGTTATTCTGCATTTGCGAAATTAGTAAAAAAAAACTATAATTTTATATTTATTTATATAAATACTGTGCTTTAATTATATATATTTTATTTTTTCGATAACGTAGATTGATCTACCCATGTGTTATATACACATATCAGCATAAAGTGTTCACAGATCATCATGAGGTCAGTTTGCAGCGATCACGGAAGTCAAGCAACGTTCACCGGAGTCGCGACTTGGATGTATGATCGCTTGGAAATTTCTGAAAAAAAATTCTCGAAATTTTTTTTGCGAAAAATGTTTTTTAAAATATTAAAAAAATATTGTTTTGTTTATTGGAATTATGTGTTGTAATAATATTTATGTGAATATTTTGGAAAAATTCATAACATTGCAATGTTGCTGGGATGTTTCAATGCAATATTTCAAAAAGCGCACATCTTAATGTTGCTACAATCTTCCAGCAATGTTGCAGTAATATTTCGCAATCAATATGCAATATTACAATATTTTAATGAAATCATTCTGCAATGTTCCTGCAATCTCTTTGTGTTGTATGGGAATGCTCGGACTCCGAAAGAGCATACCCTTGTCTTTCTACCATTATAATTAATAGTTTTAAATTACAAAGTGGAGGTTTGAAAATTTGAATAGCTTCAAATTGCGATTTTCTGGCCTTGATAATTCTCTTCATTGCTAAATCTCTGATCTGTTGTCTTTCATCTACCATAGTTTCCGTATGATTCAAACTCTCAGATATTTACCTCAAAATCTCCGACGTGTAGTTAATGATGTCATTCAACATATCTAATGGTTCCTTTGCTCATCCAAAAAATATTTTCTTAACAATGATAGTCGATATTTTCGACGCTAGAAAATTGAAATTTGAATTTATTTGAATTGTGAATTACTCATGTGAATCAAACATACCGAAGACGCGTAAACCATGCGACTTTCTTGTGTGGTACATTTTGAATAATATGAGTTGTATTTAAATGTCTCATAACTCTGAAAGATCTTAATTCAAATGGAATTGTAACCAGTGTTTCGAAAACGCCTTAACGTCAGCTACAATAATATGTAATAAGGCAATAAGGATTCCCATTAAGAAAATTAAAGTAGACCTTGACATGATCCCAGACAGCACAGCGACATTTTAAAAATATATTTAAAACGTACGTATTGGACGTTTTGGACATATTAAAAACATACAGTTTAGACTCATGAATATCTTAAAAACGTTTTAAAAACATTCAGTGTTACCATTATGGACTTTCTAAAAACGTCCACTTTAGGACGAAATGGATTAAAACTAGACTAAATTAATAGATTAAACAAATTTTATACTATAATCTAGACAAAGTGATTCTCATACAATATATTTTTTGTCGCTGAAAATAATTCCGTAAATAAAATTACTCTATTTCGTCACATTCCCCAGAATATTTTTTTTTACAAAAAAAATGTATTTATGAATATTTATTTTTATATTGTAAAAAATCATTTTCTTAATCTTAATTAAAATAAAAAGGTAACTTAAAATAAAAAAAATTTGGGAATATATCTTAAGTATTTTTTTCAGAATTTTTGAAGCGGTCACCCATCCAAGTTGTAACCTTGCCAAACATTGCTTGATCTGTAAGAATCGCGCTGCGAACTAATGCCTGGTGATAATCTGTGAACATTTTGTGTTAACATATGAATATCAAGTCAATATATGTTATTAAAAAGATGAAATATATAATTGAAGCATGTTATTTATATAAATAACTTGGATGGGTGACCACTGGATAATTTCCAGAAAAAATTTTTGGGAAAGATTCTCGATTTTTTAAACTTTAAAAAACATTATTATTTTATTTAACGTTATGAAAACGGTTTTTTAGCATTCTAAAATAAATATCTTTTTCGTAAGGGTTTGGGAAACTGTCCCTCTCCGAACTTGTGTTATAGACGTTCGACGGATCTCTTGTACCAAAAAAAGGATGTTTAATGTCTAAAAATACGAGGTGTGATCAAAAAGTAAGGTGACTTTTCATTTTTATAAAAAAATATTCATTTATTCATCCAAAATTATGTTATCCCTTTCAAAATAATCCCCCTCTGATACAATGCATTTGTACCAGCGCTTTTTCCAGTCGTCAAAACATTTCTGAAATGCACTTTTGGGTATTGCCTTGAGCTCCTCCAGCGATGCAGCCTTAATCTCCTCAATCGTCGCAAATCTTCGTCCTTTCATAGGCCTTTTCAATTTTGGGAAGAGGAAAAAGTCGCAGGGGGCCAAGTCTGGTGAATACGGTGGCTGAGGCATGATGATAGTATTGTTTTTGGCCAAAAAAGTACTCACAACGACGTGTGCGCAGGTGCATTATCATGGTGCAGAATCCATGAATTTTTTTTCCACACTTCCGGACGTTTTTTTCTTATTGATTTACGCAAACGCCGCATAACCTCAAGGTAATACTCCTTGTTTACCGTACGACCTTGTGGTTGGAATTTTTGATGCACAACGCCATGGTAATTAAAGAAAACTGTGAGCAAAACCTTCACATTCGAACGAACTTGGCGTGCCTTTTTCGGTCTTGGCTCTCCTGGGCTCTTTCACTGGGATGATTGGGCTTTGGTTTCGACGTCATAACCATATACCCATGTTTCGTCACCAGTTAGAACCCTTTTGAGCAGATCAGGATCATCATTGACGTCGTTCAACATGTCTTGGACGATGTTCATGCGACGCTGCTTCTGATCAAAATTAAGCAGTTTTGGAACGAATTTCGCTGACACACGTGTCATACCCAAAACATCCGTTAAAATTGATTGGCATGAGCCAAACGATATGTTAAGATCATCAGCTATTTCTCTAATCGTGATTCGACGATTTTTCAACACAATTTCTTTCACTTCCTGAACATTTTTGTCGGTTTTTGACGTGCTGGGGCGTCCAGAGCGAGGTTCATCGTTAACATTTTCTCGGCCCTCTTGAAATAACTTATACCATTTATAAACATTTTTTTTGCTCAAAGTTGACTCACCGTACGCCACTGTCAACATTTCAAGAGTTTTTGAACACTTAATACCATTTTTTACACAAAAATTAATACAAACTCTCTGCTCCATTATTTTCAACAGCAAAAAATCGCCGAGCACCCAAACACGAGTCTAACCTTTATGCCTCTCACATAAAAACAACACATGCTATATAGTCAAAACTGTGAACATATGATCGTGACGAGTGTACCAACACAAAAAAAAAAAAATTTTGAAATTAGAGTGTACAGAGCGCGCGAAATTCAAAAAGTCACCTTACTTTTTGATCACACCTCGTATACGTCCGATGGACATTCATTGGACGTCCAAGTGCAATCTGGGCTCAACGCTTGTTGTTTGTTGCATGCAGTCTGAACTAAGCTTTAAAACCCGATTGAGAGCACATTTTACACAAAATGCTTTGTAATAAAGGTAAAACCCCTCGTGTGATTTTTAAAAAATTGTTGCAAAAGCGAAAGCCAAACATTGCAAGCAAACTTAGAAAAATTTTTGAATAAAATGGTTATTCTTAAAATGTTCAAAAGTAAACATATTTTGTACGTTGTATAACGTACGTTTTTAAAACGTTTGTATTAAATCCATGGACGTTTGGACTAAACTGAAACCAAAACTGGATGTCCAATGAATGTCCTGTGCTGTCTGGGATTTTCATGACGCTACTCAAGGTCATTTGCATTTGCTCATGTAATGCACGACTTGATTTCCAATTTTTGTTTGAAACATTTTTCAAAACAATCACTTTTCTCGTTTTTAAATTAGTCGCACACGCACGCGCGCGCGCGCGCACACACACACACGCCCGCACGCACGCACGCACGCACGCACGCACGCACGCACGCACGCGCGCCCGTGTACACAACTGCCCAGCGGTCATCGTTGTTAAGTGCATGAGAAAATGTAGACTGTTTCGAGGTGTGCTCTAGATGTTGCTCTAATGCCGCTTATAAACAATAGTTGAAACAATAATAAGTGTGTTATTGGTAACACTCATTAAATCATTTTTTATGTTTGTAGCTTCCTTGTTTATATTTTTCTCTTGCAAATTTTCAATTTATGCGATTTGAAACTCGCTATACAGCATAAAGCGGTCCACTTCTCCGTAAAAATAGACAAATAATTACATAATCTTCAACTACAATGTTGACAAATATTTCAATCAATTTTTTCATATTTTTTAAATACTTTGAAGTAAGAAAATAGCATCGGACGCAACAGATTCAGTAATAAGGTGCGAAAAAAGCGTATATAAGTTTAGAAGATTTAATTCTAGCCTTTTAATTTTAATTTTATAAACTTTATTATTTAATAGATAAAAATACATATTATTACTTGTAATAGTTTATCAATTCATTTTGTACTTAATTTTAATTGTACTTAATCCCTACGGGACCGTATCTGAATTTTAGTATTACTGTCTAGGGTGTTAATTTTTCAGGGACACAATTTTTCAGAGGCTCTTTTTGGATTATGTTTCAAAAACATTAATTATTACAAAATACAAAAGAGTATTATGAAAACTACTATACCACCTAATAGAAGACATTTTCTGATATGCATTTTTACTGTTAAAGTTTTATTTTTACGTAGAGAAAAGTTTTGGACCAATAATGTAACAACACAATGATAATAAGAAAGTTTTCTTTGGTCGTCGCTAGACCTTAGTGCCTATATTTACCTGTGTGATTTTATATACTTCAAATTCAACCAGAATGTGCGCCGAATTGTTTTTCCGGTCGTAACACAGCATGTCGAATAAGAAATAGTAATATCACGATTTTTATTAAATTAATTAATTTAATATAATAATTGATGCTAATTTGTATCTATACACCTATTCCCTCCTGAAAAAACTGTAAAGAAATTTATTGCAAAAAATAACACCTTACCTAAAGTTCGAACCTGGCACCTCCGGTTCCAGTGTCTTACCACCTCGACCACTGGGGCACAGTGACATTTCTCGCCATATTTGTATACGAGTGACAACGTATTTGAGGCGCGTGATTTAAAGTAGAGGCATGTTTTTATTTTTAACTTTT